>NW_022111256.1:3243774-3287621 GCF_000313985.2 Echinops telfairi | reverse complement strand
CTGAACTTGCAAGTGAGCGTCACTATTGCTGCGATCCTCAATATCATATTCCCAGGAGCAGCACCAGCCTGCTAAAAATAGAGACGTTATTTCCCAAGATTAATCAAAAGAACAGAAGAGGCTGAGAGGGTGGGGTTTCAGCCTTGGGCTGGGGAGGGGGAGTGGGATAGAGGGAAGACATTAAAATAGCAGCAAGTGAATACCGTGTAATTTCCAACCATCGATAATGTCACGCTTGCAAGGTTGGTAATTCTGCAGAGATAATTGCCCCCTTCCCCAGATTACTGTCTTTACCAGAGAGAGAAATGATTGCTGTGTGTGAGAAATCACGCTGTCTCAGGCTTCGTGAGAGGTGGCAGTGATTAATGAGAGACCAGGCCTTCTATTCTTGAGTGCTTCATCCATGCATGGGGTGGGGGTGGGGGGTTCAGGGGTCGGGAGAGACAGATCTTTTTGTTGTTCCTGTGAGGTTCTGTTCAGTCAGTACTGACATCTAGTGACCACTCATTCTGTCGGCATAGAACTGCCCCAAAGGGGCTTCTAAGCTGTATTCTTTATGGGAGCAGATTGCCTGGTCTTTCTCTCAAGGAACCCATCGGTGGGTTTGAGTTGCCGCCCTCTCCATTAGCAGCCAGGTGCTTAACCCTGTGCCACCAGGGTTCCTTAGTTGAACATATCTAGGAAAAGAAGCAGCAGCTCTGGTGGCAGAGTAGTTATGGGTTGGGCCGCTTACTGCCAGTTTGAAACCACCAGTTCACCAGTTCGAAACCACCAGCTGCTCCAAGAGAGAAAGATGAGGCTTTCTACTGCTGTAAAGAGCTACAGGGCAAATCTGCTCTGTCCTCTCGGGCCACTGTGAATCATAGTCCAAGCGGTGGCAGTGAGAAGGCCAGAAGAAAACATGGTGTCCTTTGGCACCTCGCGAGAGAGGCTCAGTCTACAGTATCCCTCTTTCACTTGGAGGAAGCCTGTGTCTGAAAGTTATTGTGAGCTGAAATTATTGACTATGTGTAAGGCACACCATGTCTGTGCCTCACAGAGATTGATAGGTGGTGAAGCCGTGGAATTTGGATTTCCCAAAACAAAACCCAAACTAGGTTTGAAACCTTTACTTCTTAGGCTGCTCAGTGCTGCCCCTTCTCGATGGCAACCCTCCGGTGTGTTTTGCTGACTGCATAAGCTGATTTCCCTGATGCACATCCAGCTCTCAACTGCCCATTCTCAGAGCCTCCCTGATGTTGGAGAGGAAGGAGCAGGGGCAGTTGTGTGGGTAGAATAATGGTCCCCGAAGATGTCCATCTCTGAATCCCCAGGACCTGGGATATGCATGCTCCTTCACAAGCAAGAGGGACTTCGCAGATGTGGTTAAACGGAGGACTTAAAAGAGGAAGATTCTCCTGGATCAGCTGGATGGGCCCGGTGCCATGACAGGGCTTCTTAACAGAGAAGAAGGAGAGGATATAGAACAGAGGTCAGGGAAGCAGACATGGACGTGATCATGACGGCTGACTTTGGGGAGGAAGGATGGTGCCACCAACCAAGAAATGCAATGGCTGTCAAGGAAACAAGAGCCCCCCAATTGGCTCTGCCAACTCCTCAGGTAGAGCCCACTGAACCCCTTTTGGACTTCTGACGCCCAGAACTGTATGATAGTGAATTTGTGTTGTTTTCAGACACTAAATCTATTGTGATTGTTACAGCAGCAATGGAAACTAGTACAAATGAGTAGACCAGTGGCCAGATGATGAAGGTCGCTTGCCCTGCCTCCACCACTTGGTTGTATGGCTGAAGCTAAGACCCAACTAGCTGTCTTGCATTCCACTAACCTGGGGAGACCCTGGCTAGGTCCCTGGGCAACAGAGAGAAAGGCTAACTGGCCCACCGATCACTGTCCACAGTTACTGCAGAATATCTAGGGCACTGGTTCTCCACCTTCTGAATGCCGCGACCCTTTAATACAGTTCCTCGACACTTTAATACAGTTCCTCAGGTTGTGGTGACCCCCAACCATAAAATTATTTTCCTTGCTACTTCATAACTATAATTTTGCTACTGTAATGAATGGGTGACCCCTGTGAAAGGGTCGTTTGACCCCCAAAGGGGTCGCGACCCACAGGTTGAGGACCGCTGATCTAGGGCCAGCAGCAGCAGTTGTTATTGAGAGATGGAAAAATGTTTTGGACATCTCCAACCCTCAACAAAGGAAGCTCTGGTTAATACTGCAAAGTTAGAAAGCTTTCAAGTTCTGTGGGCTCATCATTGAGATGCGCTTTGTGAAGGAAAAACATGAACACAAGAGACTGAGACGCAGCTGCACTCTTGCTATAACCCCCTATCTTGTCTTTGAAGGAGGGGAAGAAGGGAAAGTGAAATTACTTGTGAGAACTATTCTACTCATAGTCTTGACCAAATCATGGGCTAGGATTGTGCAAATAAGGTGTAGAATGATGAGCTTGGATCATGCAAATCAGGTGTAGAGGACTCTAGTTCAGGGATTGGCCAGTCTTGTCATTCCACTGGGTATAAAAGTGAGCCATCTCAGAAGCAGGAAGCTCCGGATTACAGAGAAAGAAGAGCCACCAGCAGAGCTCAGCCTGCCTGAAGTGGTGGAGGCAGCAGAGGCCGAAGCACTAGGACCATTAGGCAGAGTGGTAGGTGGGCTACCTGGACCTCAGAAGGAGGCAGAGCTGAGGCATCATTGGGATGCTGAGGACCATGGGGCTGAGAAACTGAAGACCAGAGAGAGACATATCTACTAGCATGGCTGAAGAGAAATGCTGCAGACAAAAGAACAGGTGGCATTTTGTAACCTGTTAGCTTCTCTGATAAACCCAATAATGGTGAGTGTTGTCTGTAGGTCCTGTACTGCCATCGCAGTGGAGTATTGAACCCAGCCAACACGTAGCGTGCCCTGGGAGGGATGGTTAATGTCATGCTAGAAGGAGGAAGCTGAAGGGTGGAGGCAGGTCTGACCCCTGCCTCAGAGGAATCCTTGGGAGATGTGGAGTTGGGTGCTCTTTCTCCTTGGTGCAGCTAGAGAGGTCAGATGTGGCCTCCACCCCATTTCCTCCAAAGCGAGTGGGGGAGGGGAGGACCCATCACTCCCCAGGCGAATTTTCCCTTGAGACTAACAAGCCTGGACATCTACGCTGTTTTCTTTCCTTTGTCTGGCCTCTGGAAATGCACTGAGCCCACTAATGAATGTATTCCTGGATTATATAAATTGGTGGAGGGAGGGAGAGAAAAGGCTGAGCTCCAGATATAAGCTTTGATTTGCGGATGGCCTCTCATGTTAATCCCTCTAAACCGGAAATCATCCCTGTCCCCCTAGGTCTTGCTCAGGATCTGGGTCAATGAGAACTTAATCTCTCCTTCCTCTCCTCTAAACCACAGCTCCCTTCTTCTGCTCTGCCCTCACTGCCTGAATTTCCCTCTCAGTGAATCAAGTCACCCTCCGCCCACACCCCAACACACACGTGCATGTATTCATATGTGTGTTTTGCTTTGCACCACTTTGGCTGCTTCCTTCCAACAGGAAAGCAAGGTCATTTCCACAACTTCCTTCCCAAGGGTTAGACGAAGGGGAAATGGGAAAGGGAAAGGGTGGGAGGGCACAGCAACCGCTATCCCCATTAGAAGTTTCATTTTCTACAGATTGATAGCATAGAGGGTTTGGGGGCGGCGTTTCATTCTGTTGCTGATTAATATCCTATTACCAAGTGTTGCTTGATACCAGACCCTAGTGAGTTGAGAAATATTTCAGCAAAGTAATGAAACTTTTATTAACCCAAAACATCAAACTGTGAGCCAATTGCTTCTTGACCTATCGTCCTCCTAGGCCTATACAGTTTTGAAAGTGGCATTTCCATTTCTCGGACTCGTCTCCCAAAGAATTGTTGGATTTACACTGCCTCCAAACGTTGACTTTGGCATTCTTGGGGAGCACAAATTATGTTCCTTTCAATGTTCTTTGAATCTTGGGACTAAAAAGAAGTCTGAAGGGGTAAGATCAGGCCTGCGAGGCGGATAGGGTAAGGTTTCCGGAAGAAATGCTTGGAAGACAGCACTTACTGCCTTTGAAGAATGAGTGGGTGCATTATTGTGAAGGGGAAAAAATTCCTCTAGACAGTGATCCTGGCTTTTTCCCTCACGATCAAGAGTATTCTTCTCTCGCTGTTGCAGGTGTGGTCCAATAGATTCCGAGTCACGGCAACCCTTATGCACAGCAGAAGGCAGCACTGCCAAGTCCTCACCATCTTCACGGCTGTTCTTATGTTTGAGTCCATTGTTGCAGCCATTGTGTCCATCCATCTTGTCCAGGGTCTTTCTTTCTTGCTCGTCCCCTCAACTTTGCCAAGCACACCCTTCTCCAGGAACTGGTCTCTCCTGACAGTGTGTCTCACCATCCTTGCCCCTAGGGAGCATTGCGGCTCTACTTCTTCCTAGACGGATTTGTTTGTTCTTTAGGAAGTCCATGGTACTTTCCTTATTCTTCACAAACACCGTCGTTCAAATGCATCAATTATTTTTCAGTCTTCCTAATTCAATGTCGAACTTTTGGTAGAACATGACACAGTGGAGAATACCATAGCAGAAAAGAAAAGAAAGAACGAAAGAAAATACCATAGCTTGGATCAGGCACACCTTAGTCCTCAAAGTAACAGCCTGTTTTTTAATCCTTTAAAGAGGTCTTGTGCAACCAATTTGCTGAATGCAATGTGTCTTTTGATCTCTTGACTACTGTTTCCATGAGAACTGATTGTAGATCCAAACAAGACAAAATCCTTGACCACTTCAACCTTTTCTCGGTTTTATTATATTGGTCCTATTGTGAGGACTTTTGTTATCTTTACAATGATTTGCAATCCATACTGAGGCCTGCAATTCTTGATCTTCATCAGCAAGTGCTTCTAGTCCTTCATTTAGCAAGCAACGCTGTCTCATCTGCCTGTCACAGGGTGTTAATAAGGCTTCCCCCAATCCTGATGACACATTTTTCTTCATTCAATCCAGCTTTTCTGATCATTTGCTCAGTATACAGATTGGATGAGGATGGTGAAAGTATACAACCCTGATCCACACTTTTCCTGAGTTTAAGACATGTAATATGCCCTTGTTCTATTGCACAACTCCCTCTAGGTCCATGTACAAGTTCCACATGAGTACAACGAAGTGTTCTGGAATTACTATTCTGCTCACAGTTTTATGATCCACACAGTTGAATGTCTTTGTGTAGCCAATAAAACACAAGTAAACATTTTTCTGGTACTCTCTGAGTTTAGCCAATATTTCTTTCACACCATGATTCCCTTGTTCCAAGACACTTTCTGACTCTGGCCGGGACCTCTTTCAGTTTTCTATCAATGTACTGCTGCAACTGTTATTGGCAGACATTCAGCAAAATTTTACTTGAATGTGTTATCAATGTTACTGTTTTATAATTTGTGCATTTTGTTGGGTCACCTTTCTTTGAAATGGGTACAAATATAGATCTCTTCCAGTCAGTTGGCCAAGTAGCTGTCTTCCAAATTTCCTGGCATAGATGAGTGAATGCTTCCAGGGCTTATCAGCTTGTTGAAGCATTTCGGTTGGTATTCCAACCATTCCTGAAGTCTTGTTTTTGCCCACAGACTCTTTCACTTTGCAACTAGGGGCTTGAATTATTTTCTTGAGTTTTTTTCAGTTTAAGATATGCTGGACTTGGTCTTCCTTTTTGGTTTTCAAACTCTAGGTCTTTGCACATTTCACTATTTTACTTTATCTTCTGGAGCTGCCCTTTGAAATGTTCTGTTCAGGTCGCTAATATCATCAGTTCTTCCATCTGCTGCAGCTACTCTACGGTTAAGAACACGCTTCAGCCTCTCTTCTGACATTCACTTGGATCTTTTCTTTTGTGTCGTTTTAATGGTCCTTGGCTTTCTTCATGCATTACATCCTTCATGTCCTCCCACAGATCATCAGTTTTTTGCCCCTGATGTCCAGTGCTTTGAATTTGTTCTTGGCGTGTTCTCAAACTTCAGGTGTGATCTACACAAGGTCATATTTTGGCTTTTGCGGACTTGTTTTCATTTTCTTCCGCTGCAGCCTGAACTTACACATGAGCAACGGATGGCTTGTTCCACCGTGGGCCCCTAACCAGGTGTTAGCTGCTGACCATGAGCTTCTCCAGCATCAATTTTACTTCTGTGTATTCCATCTGGAGAAGTCAACGTGTATAGTCCCTTTTCATGTTGTGGGAAAAGGTATTTGTGAGGAAGAAGCCATTGTTCCTACAGAATTCTATCATGGAATCTCCGGCTTTGTTTCTATCATCAAGGCCATATTTTTAGCTACTGTTCTTGCCCCTTTGCTTCCAATTTTTGCATTCCAATTACCAATAATTATCAATGTAGTGTGAGTGCATGTTTGATCAATTTTAGACTGAAGCCATTGGTAGAATCCTGCCATCTCTGCATCACTAACTTCAGTGGTCGGTGTGTAATTGTGGATCTCCTTGAATGTGGACAGATGTAATCCTATCACGGGCAGCATTTTACTTGTCCTCAGAGGGTGAACTCCACTTCGTAGGAGCCTGGGCACTTTGGGGAGCTTGAGCTGGAGTGGGGGCCTTGGCTGGAGCATCAACTTTGCTTTGTGCCTTGGCCTTGGCCTTGGGCCAGCAGAGCCTCAGACCCTTGGCAATAGGGGTCCGAGGCCACTTGACAAGCCTGGGTGGGCGATGTAGGCCAGTTGGCTGAGCTTGCAGTTGACACCCATTGGGATCTTGGCCTTGACCTCCTTGGGTTTCACAAGAACCTTGATAGTCTAGGCATGAGCAAATGCAGGCCTTTCTTGTTGTGCTTCTTGGCAAAGTGAATGTTCCTCAGGAACTAGGTGTCCACCCACTTAAGAGAGTTGTATCATCGTGATTAGGGTTTCTTGATACCATTCCTGTGCTGTTTCCAGGATTGGTTGTGTGTGGTGTGGTTCTTGGAGTTGGCCACGTCTGCACTGATGTCTGCTGCTCCTGGAGCGCCAGTCGTGAAGAGCTCTAGTCTCTGACAATATTCTGATGCTATCCTGTTCTGAAGGTATTCAGTGACAGCCTTTTCCTTCTTCTTAGTCTGTTCTTAGTCTGGAAGATCTGCTAAAACCTGTTGACTTAAGGTGACCCTGCTGGCATTTGAAATACCGGTGACATAGTTCACAGCATCACAGCAACAAACAAGCCACCACAGTGTGACAAACTGACAGGCAAGGGTTGGAGATTAGGAATCTGAAAAACCTTCACTGTAACCTTGTGAGCAGATCTCTGTTTGGAATTACCTGGCCTAACAGGTACCTTCAGAAGCCAATGTTTTGATTAGACTCCCCCTTTTTTTTAATTGAAGGCATCCTAATGGGACTAAGACCAGTGTACTACTGAGAGAGAACTTGTCTAGAGCCAGGTTCTGACTGAAGAGACACGTGGAAATACATTTTGTTTGGAGTAAACTTCTGTCTATATCAACTGGGACCCTGGTAGCAGTATTTTTTTACTTACCTTGTGAGTTAGTTAGTTTATTGTGCCAACCTGGCCGGTAAACACATGTGGGGTTAATTGAAGGACAGAGGGATAAATGCTCAGTGAGCCTCGCCTTTTGAGTTCTTGGGTTTCTTGCTTTCTGATGGTTGGACCAGGGTCCAGCTGCCTTAGCCAGTTCCCTGATTTAGCTGACAAGGCTGACTTCCTGCAAGACATTCCTGAGGAGAAGCCGCATGGACCTACCCTGATGCAGCCCTGGGTGCTGAAGGACCTGTGTGGAGACCCCTGCCAGCACTGAGATGTTTACACATTCACTGACTCGGCTTTCCTCCTGCAGTTGGCATCATTGCATCTGTTTTGTGAGATGGAGGAGGACTTTGTGGACTGGTGTTGGACATATGGGTTAGTGAGTTCATGTTGGACTCATGGGCTTGGGCAGCACTGGGTTGGGATGTTTTCTTGATGCGCACTTAACCTTTATATAAAACTCTCTCTTCCACATGAGTTTCTGTGGATTTGTTTCTCTAAAGTACCCAGACTAACATATCTTCATATTATTTAATATTAATGTACCGTGGAAGGATATACTTTATAATACTCAGTGGTAAGATCCAGTTGACTATACAAAACCCGTTAGGTTTCTTTCTCTCTTCCTCTTTAAAAAGAAATCTATGTGGGTCTTCTGTTTGGATCTCTGCAATGCAGCCTGAAGTTCCCTGGGTGGTATGAGCAGTTGGCCAGAGAAGCAAGACCTGGAACTGCTTCTCTAAAGACCTCAGTGGAGAAAACCCTACGGAACTCGGCTCTGCTCCGTGACTCAGAAGGTCACCAATGGCTCTGTGGCAACAAGATTTTTTGCTCTGTTTTGTGATTTGTTTTCAAGTTCACCTTAGAGGCCTTAGAATGGAAGCGAAGTGGCACCATGGGTTATGTGTTGGGTTGCTAAATGCAAGGTTGGCGGTTAAGTAAGGTGACCAGATTTTGACCTTGGTAAAGCGGGACACCATTGATAAAACTCATACCCTGGCAAAATAGCCACATGGCAGCCGGAAACCGTATACCCTAGCTTGTCGTGCATTCTTTCAAAAAACTGGGACTTTTTAAAAATGCTGCGGGACACGGGAAAAATTGTTAAATGTCGGGACTGTCCCGCCAAAAGCGGGACCTCTGGTCACCTTAGGTTAAAAGCCACCAACCGCTTCATGAGAGAAAGCTGAGGCTGCCTGTCCCTATCAAGAGCCACAGTCTCAGATACCCTATCTACGGTCCAGTTGACTCCATGAGAGTGGGAGAGGTCCTGAAGCCACCTTTGCTACTCCCGGTGCCACCTCCATGTTTCCTTTGAAAGATCCTATACCAAGGAATTCAGAAAGAAGGTTGGACAAAAATAAGTCTTCCCCAGTCAAAAGGTGCTGACTTCCCCCCAAGAGGGACATATAATCAAGAGGTAGAGGTAAAATGTTACTCTTGTAAGTTCTGCTCAGTGGATTCCAACTCATTGAATCATGTGTGTGTCGAGAGCAGATTTATTTACCCTGTTGGGTATTCAAAGCGGCAATCTTTCAGAAGCAGGTCACCCCCAACCTATCTTCTGAAGAGCCTCTAGTTGCGTTTGAGCCACTCCTTCCCCAACTCGTAGTCAAACCCTTAACCGCTCATATCACCCAGGGTGCTGGAGACTGATATAGAATTGTCTTGAAATTAGGGTCCATGCCACAATGCTTTTTCCCTATAACACTAGACACGGACATGTTCATTCTATGCATTTCAATAAATATGTGTTGAATGGAATTGAATGAATAGCCAGCCAACCAGTTGTAGAGCTGGGAAGAAGAGGAAAACTAGGGATAGGTACTGAAAGGGTTCAATATCAGCTGAATCCTCAAAGGGCTTGTGGAGCTGGGGTCTAGGCCTAAAATATTTGAAACTCATTTAGATGGCCAAATAGGGCAGCTGGTGAATTAGATTTGCTTTGTCACTAGCTGCCAGGTAAACATTGGGTCGGTAACTACACGGTTGCTGGTTCAAACTCACCAGTCACTCCAAGGGAGAATAAGGAGGGTGCCTATTCTAGCAAAGATTTAAAGTCTCAGGAATCCTGTATAGGATCACCGTGAGCCGGAACCGACTCAATGGCAGGGGTTTTGTCCCTTTGTGTAGGCTCTTACTGTACAAACTGGATCAACTTTGTGAGTGGCAAACAGTTGAGGATTTGGGGTAGAGCGATGTCCTTCCTAAAGTGAGTGGTGGTTTGAGCCCCAACGTCCTGGGAGCTCTGCAGTTATCTGGAAGTCAAACAATAGAACCTGGAGACCTGCTTGGCTTCTACCTAAGTCAGGGAGAAAGCTCCTTCCAGTGGAGATAATGTAAAGGGTCAGTGGAAGGCTAAAATAAAATTCTGCTGTTATGCCAGCTCAATGTAGAGCTATCTATCTATCTACCCATCCTCTATCTTTATAGCTAGATAGGTATAGATATGTTCTCGTGGGAGTGAAGGAGACATGGGATGGAAATCATTTAATAGAGAGCTGTTATGAAAGCTTATTAGCACAGTTACTTTAGTGCAGACACACAACAGGTATGAAACTAGAAATGTTTTGCTTTCTAGGGAGACCATGAAGTGTGGCCTAGCAAGCCCTTTGTACCCTGCCTTCTGTCCGTCCACCTCTGGAGCCAAGGCTCGCTGGGCTTTGGCTCCCCAGCCCTCTGTGTGTCAATGACATTAACTTATTTCATGATCTTCCAAAAGAAGATCTGCTCCTCCCAAGTCCAGGCTTTGGACTATACTCTTCCTTCTACCTGGAATGGAGTCCTGGTGACATCGTGGTTATGTGCTGGGCTGCAAACTACAAGGTCAGTAGTTTGAAACCAGCAGCTGCTCCTTGGAAGAAAGATGGGGCTTTCTGTTCCCATAAATAGTTGAGTGTCGAAACTCAAAGGGGGCAGTCTAAAGGGTTGCTATAAGACATGTAGACTTCATGGCGGTGAGCAAGTGACAGTAAGTTCCAACTGGAATCATTTGCTTAGGATCCTAGATGAGGTCAGACTCCTCATTACTCTCTCAAAATCCTATAGTCTACATGGTACCTCTTAAACTTGCACTTCAACAATGAGTTGTAAAATTAGGTGTTCACTGTCTTTTGCTTTCCCAGTATATAACCCCGAGAAGTTAGAAAATGGATCTTTCTTGGATTTGAATACATCCTCAGATCCTGGGGCAGTGCTTTGCATGTAGTAGGAATTAAAGAAATAGCCATTAAATGAATTAGCACAAGTGGCATTGGGGTCTTATTCCCCCGCCTCTTCTCTCTTTCCTTTCTCTTCCAGCTCACCTCTCCGCTTCACTGCCTTACTTTCCCTTATGACCCCCTTCTCCTTGGTTCGTCGCACCTGCAAGTCCTCCTGTGGATCTGCCAGCACCAGCTTTGAAAACTGAGAGCAGACCTCCTGGTTCCCTCTGGATTTCACTCTGGGGACAATTCCAGTGTGGCAAATAAGACCTCCACAGCCACTGCTTGGCATTTGTCCGAGATGAGACTGTAGTTCGTGGCCAGGAGCCATACCTGGGAGCTCACGTGAATTGCAGTCTGAGCCCTGGCCCAGGCCAACGGGATCAGGTGCTGCACTTTCATCAGACCCTCAAGGGACGGTGCACATGTCAATCTGCTTCCCAAAGGCCATAACTTTGAACATCCTCAGAAGCAGATCTACTGTGCACACCAGGGGTCACTCGGAGTCAGAATCAACTCCCTGCAAGTTGGAAGAACAGAAAAGAGCTTGGGAGCCCCAGGTGATACAAAAAAACCCGTAAGTGTTCAGATGCAGGAATGGAAAGGTTGGCAGTTTGAACCCACTCAGAGATAGCAAAGAAGAAAGGCTTAGGAACAAGTTCATAATAAGGAAACTCTGATGAAGCCCAAGTATCCTCCTCCACACTTGAGTCAGTATGGTCAGTGTGGTCAATGGTCAACCACAGAGCTTCCTCTGCTAATGCTTCTGCCTGGCTGTGTGCTGTTGATTTAGTTCCTACTCACAGCCCTCCTGGATGTCAGAGGAGAACTGTCCCAGGCTCTTGCTCCCTTGGGGATGCTCATGAGTCCATCTGCAGTCAGCAGCTGGGCACTTAGACATTGCATTTCAAGGTTTCTTCTTCTCATGCTACATAAAGCCCCCTGCTGTTGGATTGGTCCTGCCTCATAGTGACCCTATAGAATAGAACTAGTCCCCAGGGCAGTGGTCCTCAACCTTCCTCATGCTGTGGCCTTTAATACAGTTCCTCATGTTGTGCTGACCCTCCCAACCATAAAATTATTTTTGTTGATACTTCATAACTGTCATTTTGCTACTGTTATGAATTGGGCGACCCCTGTGAAAGGGTCGTTCAACCCACAAAGGTATAGTCTTAGATGTCTTTTTTTTTTTAATTTATTTTTTTTCCTATAAAATACTTTATTAAAAAAATTGAAGTTCTCAATAATACAACTCTTTCGGCATTAGAACACCTACAGAGAAAGTCAACAAGGACACTGGACCAAAATCTAGCGAACGTCACTGTATTTGTTCTGAGCCCAGCTTGGTTTTCTGGAAGTTGCTCATTAATATATTGATGTGGCGTATGGACAAGATGGCATTGATTGAAATTTCCATCAACCACATGGAAATATAGATATTGTAGTCGTTTTTCCATTTATCGCTGTATGTGCTTCACTTGTTTCCCAAGGGCTCAATGAAGTGTGACATACTAATTCTTACATGATTCCTATTTAGATTTGCATTGACCACTTTAGCTTTCATGCTTAACCTGGTGGTGATAAGGGGAAATCCTATGAAAAGGTTCTCTTCAGAGAACCGATTATATAACTCTTGCTATGTATTTTGGGGTTTTTTGTGGCCTATTTTATTGAAAGGACTATGGGACAGAAGGTCTGTTCCCAGGTTTGCCAGACTATGTCTTAGAAGTACAGCCAGGATCCTCAACAGAGGCAAGAGATGCAGGCTTCATCTCATGCACTTAGGACATGCTGTCAGGGAATACCAGAGTGTGGAGGGCAGCATGTATGCTATACAGCAGGGACACCACCCAGTGGCTGCAGCAATAGGTTCATATATAGAACTGTGAGGATTTGGGAAGACTGGGCGGTGTTTCTTTCTATTGCCCATATGGTGGTTATCATTTAAAAGCAACTCCAAGGTCCTTAAACATGTGATTTTAAGACGTATTGCTCACGTGCACATACTATGTGCTTAAGAATGTTAGACTAACCCACTATATTAGGAAACACTGCTACTAGCATTTTTGAATTATCTTCAGGAAGTTTTTCTTTGTGCATTCTAAATGGTACATGTGCTATCTGGTAGATACTGAATGACTTTCTAGAATTCTTTGAGCCAGTCTTTGTGATTTTTTTACCAGACGACTGGCTAGAACTATATAAACAGGAGGTATCGGTGGCCCACAAGAGGTAGCTTGCGAATAATGTTGGCACAGGTTGAGAACCGCTGCCCTAGGTTTCTAAGAGCATAAATCTATGGGAGCAGAAAGCCTCATGTTTCTCCTGAGGAGCGGTTGGTGGGCTTGAACCATTGATTTTGAGTGCTTCACTCACTGCACTAACCAGGTCCCTTTTCCTAACGCTAGATGGGTACAAAAGAAGGCAGGTTTTCCTTACGTGATGTGTCCACTGTATCCTCCAGGGAAGACACCAAGACAGACATAGGAGCGTGAAAGGCTGATGGGAGGCAATGCCTAGGAAAGGTGAAAGGGAACGGTGGCCAGATGGAGTGGGACGAGCCTTGGGACCATGATGCTGGTCCGTGCTGGTGAAAGGGATCCAGAGAGGAAGTGGGATTAGGTAGGGAGAGTCTCAGAAGCAGCTTCTACAGTACAAAGTCTTGGCCAACACATTGAGACCAGCCTATTGGTGCAGTCCTCTACTGGGCAGAAAGGACCTCTAACAGGGCCTGTGCTTGGGGCTGGGTGAGTGTTGATCACCACCTGTGGTCCACCTGGTGGTGCTGGAGCAGGCATTACGCGAACAGGAACAACAATCCTCTCTCTCTACATAGGTTTGACAGCGAATGTAACTTCAAATGTATTTGTGTGTATGATATATATATATATATATAAAAGGCACCCTGGTGATACCACGGGTTAAGTGCTGGGCTTCTAACCAAAAGGTCAGTGGGTGGAATCCACCAGCTGCCCGATGGCAGAAAGATGAGGCCGTCTGCCTCTGTCAAGATTGACCACCTTGGAAGCGCTCTGGAGCAGCTCTGCTATCCCTAAGTGCAATGGAACACACAGAAGGCCCGTTTATGAAAACTTCTTCGCCATAACCAAACACGATGAAAGAACAAGTCGCTGGGCCCTGGGGCTCAGGATCAGAGTCTCAGGGGACAGCAAAACCTGTTGGTCTAAAATGGTCCACAAGGACCATGCCCTACATCCTATTTTGATGACAAGCAACTGGAGTCTTAAAAGCAGGGCTTGGCCACATGAGGCATGATAACCAGTCTCTCCCCATCTGGAGCAAAGAAAAGCCAAGAAAAACCAAAGATGCAAGGAAACAATTGGTCCCAAGGCCTAAGGAACCAGATGACGCCCGGTCTTCGTGATCCTGAGAGCTTAAGAACCAGAAGGTGCCTGGTTACCAGTGCTGATCACTTTGAGAGGGCCCACAGCAGGAGGTCTAAGGAAGAGTAGGAGGAAAACTCTGCTACTGACCCAAAAGGTTATGGAGCTCTGGTGGTGCAGTGGTTAAAGCACCGGGTTGTTAACGAAAAGTCTGCAGTTCAAAACTACCAGCAACTCTTCAGGACAAAAGAACTACCAACCCTGTAGGACAGGTTAGAACTACCCTTGTGGGTTTCCTGGCCTGGAACTGTTTATGGAAGAAAGCCTCATCTTGCTCCCACAGAGCAGCTAGTGGTTTTGAACTGCCCACTTTCAGTTGGCAGCATAATGTGTGAAATCACTGACACCAGAGCTTCCCTCACGAAGATTACAGCCTGGGAAACCCTGTGGGGCAGTGCTACTCTGTCATGTATGGTCTCTAAGACCACACACAACAGCAAGATCCAAACAGGACAGGTGGCTGTGAAGAATTAAGGGCCCTGGTACATAAAGAAGCACACGGAGATGCTGCGTGTTAATGCTCGGTCCTCGAGGCTTCTTCAGCTGGAATCCTACCCCCTCCCTGCTCTATTGGCAAACTCCCGCCAGTTGCTCCGGCCACGCTTTGCCAGTCAGGAACCCTCTTTGCTAAGGTAGCTTCTTGCCACCTCCCTTTCCCAGTTGGTTTCTTGGAAATAAAATGTGGTGGTGAGAGCCCAGCTGAGGGGCTGCATGTGTAACTGTGAGGTTCTGTGCCAAGGAGGCAGTCCGTCTTCGCATTGGGCACCTTGCCTGGGATTGCCTGCCTGGGTCTGTCCTGGGCCAGCGCCGCCGTCTGCACTGGGAATCCAGGGCTACCCGCAGGGCTGGGCAAGGTTTCAGTCCGTGTGTGTGTGTGTGTGTGTGTGTGTGTGTGTGTGTGTGTAGCTTCTCCATTAGTCTTCAGAGAGTTGTTATTGTTTCCTTAATTATTCAAAGTCCGCAGCTCTCCATACGCCCCCTCCCTTGCCCCCAGTTCTTCCCAAAGGCGAGATAACCATTTTGTTTTCTTTTCTTCATAGGAAACACATAAGCCTGTGATCCTTCTTGCGCAGACCCGGCTCAAAGGCTGATCCTTTCAGCCACGGGCAATCCATTTCCCCCTGGAGTGCGCTCAGGCTCCCGCGGATTCCCAGGTGAACTGCGGTCCGAGCTATTCTCATCTGGTTGCCCTGGGAGTTTCTGCGCTCGCGGTACAACCTGTTCCTCCATCCTCCCCACTCCCGCCCTGCCTGCCTGCCTCCCTGCACTGCGCCCTACCCGCCCCCTTCCCTTCCTGAGCCCGGGGCCCCAGCTGCGCCCTCCGGGGAGACACCCGCTGCCACGAGACCGGGGAGGGGAGGCGGCAGGAGGAGGGCCGACTGGAGGGGCGGGCGGAGGGTGGAGGCCCTGAGTCGCGCAGCCAGAGAGGGGCGGCTGGAGGTGGCATCTGCTGGAGCGAGGCTTTTCGGCTGCTTGGTAACCGGGTTGCCAGAACCAGGAGAGAAGCAGAGAGCAGGGCAGTGGCTTCTTGACGTCAGGGCCAAGCGAGGGGACCGCGCCAGCCACCCCACCCCGCCCCAAAGGGGAGCCGGCCCACTGACCGCTGGGCAGCAGACCGGGCGCCCTGCGGGCAGGAGCGAGAGCTGGGGGCCTCGGAAGCCGGTCTGTAGAGGCGCAGCATGCTCCCTGCCCATGGAGAACGGCGGTGCCATGACCATCCGGGGAGGAGGTGAGGCCCGGGCCGGCTGCGGCCAGGCCTCGGGGAGAGAGCTGCAGTGCCCCCCGACGGCTGGGTTCAGCGACGGGGACCGAGAGCCCGCTCCAAGGGGGCGCGGCCGCGCGCAGAGGGGTGCGGAGGCAGGAGGGCGGCCTTTGCCACCGCTGCCCCCAGAGCGGCTGCAGCCAAGATCTCCGCCTCCGGAGGGCGAGGACTGGGAAGGCGACTCCGCCCTGGACATGGCAGGGGACCAGGCGCTGGGCTCGGGGTCCCTTCACCACCAGCGCGTCCTCATCAACATCTCCGGGCTGCGCTTCGAGACGCAGCTGGGCACCCTGGCGCAGTTCCCCAACACCCTGCTGGGGGACCCTGCCAAGCGCCTGCGCTACTTCGACCCGCTCAGGAACGAGTACTTCTTTGACCGCAACCGGCCCAGCTTCGACGGCATCCTCTACTACTACCAGTCGGGGGGCCGGCTGCGGAGGCCGGTCAACGTCTCGCTGGACGTGTTCGCCGATGAGATCCGCTTCTACCAGCTGGGCGACGAAGCCATGGAGCGCTTCCGGGAAGACGAGGGCTTCCTGAAGGAAGAGGAGAAGCCCCTACCCCGCAATGAATTCCAGCGCCAGGTGTGGCTGATCTTCGAGTACCCCGAGAGCTCGGGCTCGGCGCGTGCCATCGCCATCGTCTCCGTACTGGTCATTCTCATTTCCATCATCACCTTCTGCTTGGAGACCTTGCCCGAATTCAAGGACGAACGAGAGCTGCTCCGCCACGCCCAGGTGCCCCACCAATCTCCAGCTCCGGCTCCAGGGGCCAATGGCAGTGGGGCCATGGCGCCTCCCGCTGGCCCCACGGTGGCACCTCTTCTGCCTTGGACCCTGGCGGACCCCTTCTTCATTGTAGAGACCACGTGTGTCATCTGGTTCACCTTTGAGCTGCTGGTGCGCTTCTTCGCCTGCCCCAGCAAGGCAGAGTTCTCCCGGAACATCATGAACATCATCGACGTGGTGGCCATCTTCCCCTACTTCATCACCCTGGGCACCGAGCTGGCCGAGCAACAGCCAGGGGGCGGAGGAGGCGGTGGCCAGAATGGGCAGCAGGCCATGTCCCTGGCCATCCTCCGAGTCATCCGCCTGGTTCGGGTCTTCCGCATCTTCAAGCTCTCCCGCCACTCCAAGGGGCTGCAGATCCTGGGCAAGACCTTGCAGGCCTCCATGCGGGAGCTGGGGCTGCTCATCTTCTTCCTCTTCATCGGAGTCATCCTCTTCTCCAGCGCGGTCTACTTCGCGGAGACGGACAACCAAGACACGCACTTCTCCAGCATCCCGGACGCCTTCTGGTGGGCAGTGGTCACCATGACTACCGTGGGCTACGGGGACATGAGACCTGTCACCGTGGGGGGCAAGATCGTAGGCTCCCTCTGTGCCATTGCTGGGGTCCTTACCATCGCCCTGCCCGTGCCTGTCATTGTGTCCAACTTCAACTACTTCTACCACCGCGAGACGGAGCACGAGGAGCAGGTGGCCCTTAAGGAGGAGCAGGGCGGCCAGAGCCAGGGGGCTGGGCTTGATGGTGGAGGTCCTCGCAAGGCCAGCTGGAGCAAGGCTTCCTCTGGCAAAGCAGGAGCGTCCCTGGAGAATGCAGAGGGAGCCCGAAGGGGCAGCTGCCCCCTGGAGAAGTACAACCTCAAGGCGAAGAGCAACGTGGACTTAAGGAGGTCACTGTATGCTCTCTGCCTGGACACCAGCCGGGAGACTGACCTGTGAACAGAGTTCTGGGTGGACAGGCCAGCGAGTGGGGCCAGGGACAGGGGAGCTCTTCCGAACCCCGGCTAGCTGCTTTATACCGTGGAGTATTCCAAGCCTACCCCGCGCTCCGAGAGTTTGTACCCTCTTTCCCATCCTTCCCTCCCTCCTGTCATCTACCCTCCCCCCCATTTCCCCTCTACTTTCCATGACACCAAGGGTCGCCTATTTTTAAAAAGTATCACATTCCATGACGCAGGAGCTGTTGAAATGGTGAGCGCTGGGAGATGGATGTCTTTGTAACCACTTTCCTATACCCAGCTGCAGGGAAACCCAAACAAAAAATGCCTTTAAATAACCCAGATCCCAAGGGATCTTGTCCCCCTCCCCCTCCCCATCGATGTGTTCCCAGTTTGCTTTACACATGATTATATTTGTGTAGAGGGGAGGAGATCTTATTTTTATGACCGACGAGTGGATTTTTGTGCTGCATTTCAGCTGGAGATACATTGGCTCTATTTTCATGATATACGTTGTCTATACAGAGTTGTTGTTGTCTCATTTTTCTGCGATACTTCTGTTAGAGCAAGGGGTGCTCGTATGGCAGTTGGGGTTCCCATACCCCCAAGCCTCTCTGTTCCCGGGAGGTTGTATCAGTGTTTTGGATCTAGGGCAGGAAATGTTGGGGGCAGGGCTGGGAGGCAGGCAAACCTCTCTTTCCCATGAGCCTTAAATAATTCTCATCGTTCTCTTCGAACGGCATTTTAACGGTGTTGGGGGAAGACATCTGGTCAGCATCCCTTTTATTTTCACCCCAGGAAATACAATGTGACTTGGTTGGGGCAAGTGTCAGTTTGTCTACAGATGAGAGGGATAGAATCGATGGAGAGATACTGTCTCTCTCTCGGAGTTTCTTCCTCTGCCCCTTGCCGTTTTGGGCTCTGGAGTCAGCGCACATGCCTGTCTTGCGATGGACAACCTGGAAAGCGAAGGATCTCACCGCAGCGTGTTTTGGGTGGGTTCCCTTGCAGCCTCTCTGCAGGCAGTGCCTTCTGTTTCCCTCCAGCTGTTTGTGAGGTGTGAGCCCCGGCCGCCAGCTGTCTGGAGGAGGGTGAGACCTGCCTTCCAGCAGCCCGCCGCATACGTGGCACTAGGAGGGATAAACGAGTTCCCCCCTGCCCACCACACCCCACAGCTCCTCTGTGGTCTCCCAAGGTTGATGCTCTGAACGCTGCTTTGTCGGTAGGTTTTAAGCCCTGGTTAATATGGCTCCCAGGGCTCTGAGAAGCAAGTCAGAATCCCGCTGATACCAAGCTTGTGCACCCGGCACGGCCCTGGTGGGGAAATCACAGAAGGCACAAGGGCCTCAGGTTCCCAGCCCTGTCGAGTGGCAGGGAGTGGTGCCAGTCCCTTCGTGGTGGACCAGAGCGGCTACCAGGCGAATGCAAGGATTTACTCGTTCTCAGTAGAGGCTGGTAGCCTTGCCCCAGAGTAATCCCTAAACTCCCAATGAATCCCTTTGTTCCCTGACCAGATGGGCCCAGTGGACAGTCACAGCTCCAGCGGCGGCAGTTTCTCCCTGGGACAAGCTGTCTGTGGTGGGGTCTCACCTTCCCACCAGAGTGGACTGTGGCACCTTGAGACAGCAAGTAGGGGGTCTTGCTGGCAAGTCCTGTGGGTGTGTCGGGGTCTCCTCGAGGCTGGGGAAGCAGGTGCTGAGTGGCTACCTGGGTAATGTGGACTTACATGAGGTGCTCACACGACAGTAAAAGCATGTGTGTGTGTGTGTGTGTGTGTGTGTGTGTATGTGTGTGTATGCACAGAACTCATCTCCAGCCAGAAGCTGTGAGCAGCCAATCTGAGGAGGAAACAGAAGGCTTGTGCCGGCTGAGCTCTGCTGTTTTTCATTATGCACAAGAGCAAAGGCAGGGGGGCAGAGACACTTTATTTACTTATAATTTACAGTCTGCCTGAAAGCAGGGCATCTGGCTAAAGCTGGGTGCCACAGTCCCACCTCCAAGCCCTCCTGTGCCTCTGAAGCTCATGTTTGACCTTGAGCAATCGCTCATGATTGAACCTGGCTGTGTAACCCCTAGGGCCCCATCCACCGCCCTGGATCCGAGTGACTTTTCCTTCAGGCAGAAGCAACGGGAAGCAAGAGCAGCAGCCAGGTCCTAGCTGCACCCAGATGCCTGACAGATGTTTACTGTCAGAATGGACTGCATCTTTGAAAGGCCCAGTAAGTGGATGTCCTCTTACTCGTATCTTCAGGGACAGAGTGGAAGAAAGGAGAGGGCAGATCTGCCCATTTGCTAGGGGAAGTAGTGACCCTCAGTAGGCGTACAAAGGGAACGAAGGAAGTGCAGAGGGAAGCATGGGATTTTTGGAGCCGCCCACAACCCTGTTGCAACCTCTAACCTGGTGACCAGTGTCTTGGTGTCTGTCCTAGGGTGCTGGTGGAAACCACTCAGGATTTTTTTCCATCTCTGTATATTCTCCATTCCCCTGTTTCTATCAGGCGGGGAGTGAGCTTTGCTACCTTCCATCGACCATGATTTGCCTTTTTTTAAGAGGTGATGCAGAAAGAATCTGAAAGCCAGGGCTCTTACCCAGGCTACCTGGGGCACGGAGTCCACTCCTCTCCTCCCTTCCACCCCAGCCCTCCCATGCTCTGCTGCCACTGATTGTCCACAGCCCTTTCCTTCCTGAAGAGATGCTGTCAGGTGGACTCAGCCCGGCATTTCATCCAGGTGCTGCTGCTTGGGCCCCAGGGCAGGGAACCATCTCTGGGTTGAGCAGCTCTCAGCTTTGGCGGGCATGCCACTGAGAGCAGAGAGGCTCTTGGGTCTGACACGCTTGGAAAAGGCCAACTTCTCTGCCACCACGTACCTGCTCCCCCTGGTTCAGTGCTTAGGGTTTTCTTGTGGGGGTTGTTGTTGTGCCCATACATTTCCTGAACCCTAAACAATTCTAGGATCAGAAAAATTCTTTTTCTCATGGTCCCTGGATTCACTTGGCTGGGGCCATTCTTTGGAGTGGAGAACAGAATTGGTAACTGCATCGTTTTCTCACAGGATTTGGATTTGAGTGATTCTAGGGAATGCTAATGATGATGAGTCCTGATAGCGTAGTGGTTACTACCTGGGCTGTGATGTGCAAGATCAGCAGTTCAAAACCACCAGCAGTGGCTCTGCAGGAGAAAGACAGGGCTTTCAACTCCTGTAAAAAGTTACAACTTCTATAAAGAGTCATAGTTTTGGAAACTCAGGGGGCGCGGGTGGAGTGCAGTTCTACTTCTATAGAGAGTTATAGTTTTAAAAACTCAGAGCGGGGCAGGTCTACCCTGTCCTATAGGGTTGCTATGAGTCAGCGTAGACTGAATGGCAGCGAGGGTTTTGTGATGCTAATGATAGGAGCACTTCTGGCTTGGGCTGAAGCAAAGCACTGCTCTTGGTCTGGGGTTTCTTACTCCAAGGCCCCTCTAGACCTGCAGGCTCGTGCACACTGGTGTTTGACCCTGGGTGAGGATGGGGTGTTGACCTCAGCAGCACGGATTTGCTGAGCATGTGCTCTCCTGGCCCAGCACTCTCCCGGCGAGGGATACGGGGGAAACGCCATGGTTGGGGGGGGGGGGGTCTTGCCTTCCTTTGCATATGCCTCAGTGGGAGAACTGATGTGTGTGAAGCAAGGGTGAACCATATAACGCAGCAATCAAATACCTTGCACGCCCAACAACACTCTCCACCTAAGAGTCAATTCCAGCTCACAGCCACCCTATAGGACAGAGTGGAACTGCCCCTTTGGATTTCTACAAGACTGTGGTTTTTTAATGAGAACAAACAGCTCACTATTCTTTCTTGGAACGGCTGGGCAGGTGGTTTTGAACTGCTGCCCTTATCGTTAGTGGCCCAATGTGTACCCCACTACCTCATCAGGGAGTTCCAAAATCAAGGGTTATGGATGCTAAGAAAAAAAATCACTGCCATCAAGTCTCGGCAGACTCATGGCAATGCTATAGGATTGTGTAGAACTGTCCCTGTGAGTCTTCTGACACGTAACCCTGGATGGGAGTAGAGGGAGGTTTAGGGAGGACAGGAGTGAACAAGAAAGCCTTCTGGAGGAGCCTTGAGGGTGGCCAGGATGCCAGAGGACCTTCCCGAGGAACACGCAGAGAGAAGTAGCCTACAGCAGACTCACTGTGCTATCTCTTCATGACCACCAGCTAGTGGTGGAATCGGGGTTCAGGGGTCGGGTTGCCTCAGCTGACCACAATGGGAGGTTCGATTTGACCTGCAATCTCAGGTAGGCTCAGTAGCTGTTTAAAACAGGTGTTGGCAAACTTTTCCTGTCAAGGGCCAGATAGCAACTAGTTTAGACTTGGTAGTCCAAGGGGTGGGGTGGGGCGGGGATGACGCTATCATGTAGGCACTCATGTAACAATCTAATATATAAGGATTTAGAAAGTTGATCTAGTTATAGTCCAAGCACTGTCCACCCTGGCCACATCAATTTAGCTGTCACACAGAGGGCTACCTTCTGGGGGCCCAGTCCTGTCTGTCAAGCACTGAGCTGACCCCAGATTTGATTAGACTCAATGCCAATTACATTTCTTGGACATAAAAAGCTCATGCTGGGATTTCCTAACCCAGGCACGGTCTTATAAGGAACATGCATCTGACTTCTGTTTCCTAATGAAATACAGAGAAAATGCCAAACTGTAAATCCTGCCTGGGGCTCTGGCTTTCTGTGAGCGGTTGGGTAAAGTGGTCCAACTGCCGGAGGATGAGCCTGCTTCTCCTTCGAGCCCTTAGCCTTTTCTGGGAAATGACATCCCCTTGGGAACCTCAAGCAGGGGCTTTACTTGCCCTTCTGCCCCTGGGTCTTAGCCTGCTTTGGAGCTGGGCCCTGCGCTAACAGGGCCTCCATGTGAGCATGTATAGCCCTGTAGGAATGGTGGGGCTGGTGCATATGGGGTGTGCACAGATGTGTACCTGATTGGGTGTGTGTGCACGATGGCTGTATGTATAGATGTGTCTGTGTGCACATGTATGAGTTACGCCTAGGTAGAAATGTGAACTTGACACATTTATGGTGGCATTACATATGTGCACATGTACAGCATGAGGGTGTGTAAATGTATCATGATGTATGCACGGGTGGGGATGTGGGGATGTGTTTGTGTGCATGCATACACAGGCATAGGTGTTGGCCTGGGTGGAGGTGTCTAGGAGTGTATGTATGGGTAGAAACATGAACATGTATCCTCATGTATAATAATAGTATGTATGGGGGGGAGGGATGTGCACATTGTTGTCATTTTGTATGCATGGGTGGGTTTGTGCACATGGTGTTAGACCGGGTTGACTAGAGAAACAAATCCAGAGACACTCATATGTGTGTAAGAGAGAGCTTTATATCCAAGAGTAATTGTATATTGAGAAAACATCTGGCCCAGTCCAGATCAAATCCCTAAGCCCAATATTAGACCATATGTCTGATACTAGTCCATAAATTCCTCTTTAGATTCACGCAGCCATGCAATGATGCTGAAAGCAGGAAGATCACAGGCCAGTGGCTGATCCAGTGGTGGTGGAAGCATCTAAGCCCTGATGCGGATCTCCACATGGCTCCTCTATGCGCAAGGGCTCTGACTCCCATCAGCATGGCTTTATGTAGCTTGTCATCAGGAATGTGAAGCAGAACGAGAATGTGTCTGCCTCCAGCCAGGAAGTTGGGAGTTCCCAGAATCCTCAGGAGAAGGTCATGCCCACACAGAGGCCTCATTGGCTATGACCTGATTGACAGGCTAGCCTCCACCTCTTCACTCCAGTGGACAGGAGATGATGTAACTGCCACATACATGGGATATACACAGGTATAGGTGTGAGCCTGGGAGGGAGTGTGCACATAGTGGGCACATACAAAGAAGTGGGGGGAGGGTGTGGGGGTATGTGTGAATGTGTGGCTTGACCTGGAGTGAGCCACCCATAGACCACTTACCTCCAGTGAGGGTAAGATGCGTGCTGCCCTCCCTTTTTCTTGGCCTGTGTTTTCTGATGTCACACCTGCACCCTGCATGTTCCAGCTGCAAGGGATTCGACAAATAACCGTCTCTGCCTGCTCACTTCACTGATGAGCAAACGAAGACGGAGCGAGAAGCGGTGACTTACCCAGGGTCACCCCCCCAATTGGAGTAAACCAGTCAAGCAGACTCAACTGGACTTGTGTCCCCTGGTGTCCCGGCTGGCTTTCCCACTGCTGGTCCACTCTGTTCCTGGTGCATGCCAGTGTCCATGTCCTCTGTCAGCAGCAGCGTCCACCCCCACCCCAGGCCTGGGCCTGCCAAATCTATTTATCTGCATCTAGTCTGTCTGTACCAGCTGCCTCCTGGCTGCCCAGTCATGCTGGGAAGCTCTGATCGGTTTCCCTAATTCGATTTTACACAATTCAACTTATGTTTATTGCAAATGCTAAGCTTGTAGAGACAATGCCATCATTCCCACTGCCATTGTGTCAATTCTGATTCATAGCGACCCTCTGTCGGCCAGATAGAAGTCTTCCTTAGGGGTCCAAGACTATAAATCTTTACAGAAGCAGACAGCCTCATGGTTCTCCCGCAGGGTGGCGGTGAGGGTGCCCTTGTGGTTAGCAGCTCATGGGGCACCTGAGCTGCTTCTTGGGAACAGAGCACTGTGAGAAGCAGGTCTTTTAGGTAAGCATCTCCCTACTGAGTACAGAAAACAGAGGAGCCAACATTTAGGATCCAGTGGGCTAAGTACTACTATCCATTCTTCCCTCCATTTAGCCAACAAACACTGATCCGATGCAGCCACCATGCTGGGGCCTGGAGAGAACTGATCGGCTCTCTGGTCCAATGGGGAGAACGGACAATGAAGTGAGCAAGTGAATCCAGGTAGGTTTCAATTTGGGGAAGGGCCAAGAAGGGACTGAGCAGTGGGGTGGCTGGGAGTAATGGAGGGAGATGTTTAGTTGAGGACTATTTCAATGGAAGCATGAGAGGCCTGGAATGGGGAGAAGCATGGACAGATGTGAAGACCAGGGGACGGTAGGCAGGTGGCTGCATTTTTCTGCAGAAGTGGAGGAGACGTCAGGCAGAGCTAGCGGACTGGGAGAACAAGGACCCCTGGAGTGTGCCAGGCAGGCTTCTAATCCCAGCGAGCATCCCGGACCATTTACCACTGAGAAGCAGGAAGGTGGGTCCTGCAGCCCAGGCAGCATACCAGAAAGACTCAGCCCACCTCCTCACCAGCAAAGCACAACACATGTTTCTGCTGCAGGGTAAGAGGTTTGGTTTGTCCCCTTGCTTGTTTGGGTAACTTGTGAGTCACGTCTACTCCAGAAGAGCTGGAAATGACACAGACTGGGCCAATGGTGAATCTGTTCTGAAACAGCAGGGTTAACAATGTGGGGCTGAGGCTGACCCTGACGTGAGGGGGCGGACCACGGACAGCAAGACACGGAGAGACCCAACAATCCTCTTCACTTTCAGAAGACCCGAAATGGAACCCCCTAACCAAACTCACTGCCATCTTGCCAATCCTGGCTCGTTGCCCCCCTATCAACTCTAGAAGGACTGCTCTGTCCAGTTTCCTTGAATCCTTACCAGGGCAAGCAGCCTCCCCTGTCTCCTGTGGTGGAGCTGGGGAGTGCTGACCGCCGAATTTGGGGTGAGCAAACCCAACGCCTGATGACCAGCACCAGGACTGACAAGATCCACGAAAAGCGTGTGCCCAGGTCACCTAGAGAGCACACTGTGAATGCCCAGCCTTGCCACGCAAACGCGATTGCTGGGAAACTCAGAATGACAGCGGCATTGCAGCTCGGTGGTGAACAGGGCTTTGGCCTTCCTGTCCCCGGTTCCTGGGCTAGTGGTTCGACAGAGGTGTACTTGCTGTCTCTCCATTCTGAAGGTGACACTGGGGGGCTGCCTTCCGAGAGCTCGGAGGGAGGGTCTGTGCGTGACACTCTCCTCGCTTCTGGGACCGCCGGCGATGCTTGGCGCTCCTCGCACATAGATGACTCCACTCACCACCTCTGTCCTCACAGGGCTGCCTTCCTCTCTCTGTCATTTCTCCTTTATAAGGGCACCCGTCATATGGGGTTAGGGTCCACCTTACTCCAGTAGGACCTGATGTGAGCCGACTCCCACTGCAAAGAGCTTATTTCCAATATAAGGTCACGTGGACAGGTACCAGGGACTTATCTTTCCGGGACCCTTCTAGGAGAGAAGTGGGAAGGTGTGACTGTATAGGAAGTTGAGGGAAGCACGGATCAACTTGGAGGCCTACTCAACCCTCCCGTCATGTGTTCTCCTTAGACTCTCCCCTGTCTGACCTTCTGTACACAGGGCCCATTCCATCTGCTAGTGCACGCCTGAGTCACGTCTACTCCAGAAGAGCTGGAAAGGACACAGATTCTGCCCTCCAGGGGCCTCGCAGGCTGCCTGTACAGGAGGGAACACTGGAAAGCATCCTTACAAACAAAACCCCCATTGAAATCAGAGGATCCGCAATTGATGTCCCAGAGAAACGTAATTATGCTTAAACATGTGTGATCTCGATGCCAGTACAAACCCCAAACCATTGCCAACAAGTCAGTTCCCCATAGGGTTTCGAAGGCTATGGAGCTTTACAGAAGCGGATGGGTTTGAAGAGTCTACCTTTTAATTAGTAGTTGAGCACTGTAACCACCAGGACACCTAAAAGTAAGTCTGAAATACACAAATCCATTGCTGTTCGACATCTAGCCTTTAGGAGACTCATCTTTCCAAACATCTTCTCCTCACAGAAGCCATCCCTAGTCCTGTGATCCAAAGGGATCTCCCCTCCTCTGGCTCTCCTACAGCAAATACTTTCTACCACAAACTGTGGTCAGCTATGTACCTTGCTCTCTCCCTTCCAGTATCTCACCCTCCAAGAGAGCAAATATAGTTCATTATTAGTTTATTCATCTCACTGCCTAGAATCTGACTTCATTCTGGTAAGCTCTCAGCACAGGCTTTCTGGACAGAGTTAATTCCTCTTCGGACACTGTCCTTTGTACCATAGAAATAGGCCTCGGACCTACCAAGCCACTGGGTATGAATCAGTTTCTCCATCTGTGATGTATTGATGAGGATCTACTATAGGAAGGGAACTGAGGGAGGCCCTTGACAAGTTATAATACAATAAAATACGATCACAGCCAGATCCCTGAATGCTGTGGTGGTGACATGTGGACACCTTGACATCCAGAGAGCTGGGGAGGAAGGGGGCCTATTTGACGGTTGCCTTCACTCTATCTGCCCACCAAGTGGGAAGTACAGGTGGTTGGAGAGCACTTACTAGATGTTGCAACTCCTAGGATTGTAAGTTGGAGCAATCTCTGTGCAAGGGTTCAGAACAGTTGCAGAGGTCAAGGAAGAGCTATACTGTGTAAGGCCGGGTTGACTAGAGAACAAGTCCAGTGACACTCATATACGTGTACGAGAGAGCTTTATATCAAGAAGTAGTTAGATATCACAAAAACATCCCAGCCCAGTTCAGCTCAAGTCCATAAGTCTGATAACTAGTCCATAAGTCCGACATTAGTCCACAAATCCCCCTTCAGACTTACATAGCCACGTGCAATGATGCAGAGTGCAGGAAGATCATAGGCCAGAGAAGTGAGAAGTCTTGTGGATCCAATGGCGGTGGAAGTATCACAGGGCTCTGGCAAGATCTGTGTGGCTTGTCAACCATAAGGTGAAGGCAGAGAAATAGAGGGAGGTCCCAGGGCCCTCCTTATGAGAAGGTCACATCCACAAGGGGGCACCATCAGGCTGTGACCTGACCAGTTAGACACCACCCAAACACTTTCATATCTTTAAGTTGACACAAAAATTATGTAGCTACCACATGCATAGTGGGAAATAGAGAGACTAGACTGAGGAAGAAAGGTAAGAGACTTGAGGTGTTGGCACTCTGGGTTAAAAAAAAGTGCTCCTGAAGGATAGATGGATCATACAGTTGGTTTACCAGGACAATCAGGGCATAGCTATTGTTAATCAATTCAGTGGCTTCATGTTGGACTTCTAACTGTAAGTTCCACAGTGTGAAACCACCCACCACCATGCAGGAGGAGGATGGGGCTTTCTACACCCCTAAAGCGTTCCAGTCTCAGAAGTCCACGGGGCAGCTCTACCCTGTCCTGTAGCATCGCTCGGAGTCGGCAACAACCTGATGGCATTGAGTCTGGTTTTCTGGTTTTTACTTTACTCCCTGAGTTAGTTAATTGTGCCAGCCTGGCCGATAATCACATGTGGGGCTGGTTGAAAGGCGGAGGGATAAATGGGTGGTGAAGCCTCGCCTTTCTAGTTCTCGGGTCTCTTGTTTTGTGATGGTTGCACCGGGTGCAGCTGCCTTAGCAGTTCCCTGCTTCAGCTTGCAAGATTGACTTCCTACAAGACATCCCCAAGGAGAAGCTACATGGACCTATCCCGATGCAGCCCTGGGTGCTGGAGCAGCCGTGTGGAGACCCCTGCCAGTGCTGAGATGCTTACATGTTCACTCACTCAGCTTTCCTCCTGCAGTCAGCATCATTGCCTCTGTTTTGTGAGGTGGAGGACTTTGTGGACTGGTGTTGGGTTAATGGGTTAATGTTGGACTTGTGGGCTTGGGCAGCACTGGGTTGGGATGTTTTCGTGATGCACATTTTCTTTACATAAAACTCTCTCTTATACATGAGTCGCTGTGGATTTGTTTCTCCAAAGTACCTAGAAATACATGACCTAAGTGTTTTAGTTTTTGTTTTGTTTTTTAACATTTTATTAGGGGCTCATACAACTGTTATCCCAATCCATACACACATCAATTGCGTAAAGCACATTTGTACATCGTTTCTCTGATGAATTCAATGGCCCACAGGTGGAGGTGGGGAGCAAGGGGTGGTGAGGGTGACAGTCTTGATTTCTACAGTTGTTAAGTGCAAGATCAAGTTCCTTCAGGCCAACACACATTTTCTGAGCTTCTGTTTGCTAGTGCAACAAAGACAATGTCAGGCACGAGGCATAAATGAGACAGTGAGGGGTTCTGTGTGCCATTTAATCTGCTCCTCTCCCTAATACTTAACCCTTATAAAATGTTAGACGTCCTAAGCCCTGAAAAGTGTTTGATACTCGCACCATACTGATTCAAAGTGAAAACAAATCCAACCAAAGCTACATCTAAGAAAATCCAAAAGGGTGCTGGATACTTTTATCGAAATAGCAAATGTCAAATTACTTTTTAAAATTTGGGGCAGATGATTATTTGGTACTCCCCGTCTAGGTTAATTTTTCTTATTGGATAATCCAGCACTGCCCCAATCCTCTCCCCTGTTAGCATGGGGTCCTTTCCAGTCTCCCTCAACCACATCCCTGGGCTCAGTCGTGGGTGGATCTGCCTGGGTGGTGTTCCAGAGTGGGATAATGGGTGCCAGATGTTGACAGCTGGCAGTCACCAGATAAGACCTGAATCCGCTTTGAGGGGAGCTTGGAATTTCCCAGACCAGAGCCAGACAGGCTTTTCTTCTGCTGCTTTGAAGGGGGCTGGTCTGATGCCACCACTGCCCCTGCCTTTCTGGGAAGACGCTGAGAAGGCAAAGCTAAGGATGAAGTCTGGCTGTCAATTTGTGATCACACTTGTTGGACGCTGGACAGGGCTACCCTCCGTCTCGCGGGAAGTAGAGAGGGATTTTGTTGTAGGATGCTGGATTTCAAAAGTGGAAAAGTCTGGCCGCAAACAAAAGAACCATGATTTAATCACAACCGAACATGTACATAAAATGAGTCAACTGAATTGTGCAAGAAAGAATATCCAAATGAGGTTTGTCCGTGAGCTCTCTGAATTTCTTTTTCCCTTTTTAAGCAGTGTACAGACCATTGGACATACAGATAAAAATGTGTACGTGTAGAATGTTGCAGGTTGTCTTTGTGGAATATATATGCTGGCAATTGACTTTAGTGTTCCCTGAGATTATGCTCCTGAATGCCCAGACCCAGCAACTTCCAGGTGTTGGGTTACATCTGAAGATTTCTTACATTCTCCCCCAGGATGGTGAAGCATTTTTGGAGAGCCTCACCATGCCTAACGCTCACCTCCTTAGCACCTGAGTCTTACACCTCCTTCCTGGCTCTTCATGTGCTCAGCGGCTAGGTGAAAAGCTGGAGGGTTGAGTCCAGCCAAGAGGAGGCACCTGGGAAGAGAGACCTGGAGATCTACTCCCGCTGAAAGCCTTTCGGTTTTCAGTACCCAGCCTGACACTGACACCGCGGGGCTGTCGTGAGTCGGAGTCCACTCAAAGGCAACTCTTCTGTGTTTGGGTTTTGTTTTCTCTTGACTCCTCCATCCGTGGTCGTCATTGACATGCTCAGTTGGAGCCTCTTGGTAGGCTGTAAGCAAACAGTTCCCCCCAGTTCATCTTTCTATGCCCCATAGCTCTAGCCCGGGGCCTGTGCCAAGCATGCTTGTTAAATGTCGCTTAACTCAATGTTGAAGGTGCCCCCATTTTAAAGTGACAGGGTTCGTGCCAGACTTTTTCCTGGAGCTTTAAAGAATTAAAATAATAGCAATAGTAACTGCCTTTTACTGAGGGCTTACGGCTTGCCAAAATAGTTCATGGATTTAATATTTGCTTAATATCCTGAGGGGTAGAAAGGCCTCATGGTCTTCACTAGTTGATGGTTGGGGGTAGGGTGGGGGAAGATTTTTCTTTTAAAGCAGCCCATTTAAAAACATACCATTTACTTTTGGTCACATAGAAAACACATGAGAAAATCGGGATTCAAACTCAGCTCCACCTGCCTCCAAACCTCAACAGAACAAGCCTGGCTCCACTCTTCCCTTCTCAACTCTCCCTCCGCCTCGCTGGTCCCTGTGTCCCTTCTGTCTTCTAGCTCATGGGCCACAGAGTAGGTCTCCAGCCGGCCCCCATCATAGTGCACACAATGGGTGCATCTCCTCATTACATGCATCGCTGCTCCAAGATGACCCCCGGGGAACACCTTTCTACCTGCATGTCCAATAATCTGTACACGTGCTTAAAAGGGGGGAAAGAAAGCTCATGGACAAACCTCATTTGCATACTGACTGTCTGGAACTGAACTCATCCCTATGGACCCATGACCAGCCAAAGAATCATCAGCTCCGGAAAGGGAACAGTAACAGGAGGGAGGGAGGTGCATCTTAGGATACCCAACCCCTTGCCACCAAAAGGGTAGCGAATGCCCTGGCCCCGAGGGCAAATTCCAGAAGGGCTCAGGAAGGCAGAGGGGTAGAAATGGGAAGCCTCGGGACGAAGTGGGATAAGTGATGTTACGCTGTGGGAATGGCAATCAAAGCGATTCCAACAGCCCAAGCCCGATAACCTCGACCCTTCGATCCCACTCAAAAATTAAGGAGACCTGAAGTCAAGTATCGAGAAACCCCGGTGTCGCAGTGGCTGAGCACGTACGGGTCTGATAGTCTGAAGGTCAGCAGTGTGAACCCACCCGCTGCTACGAGGGAGAAAGAGACGGCGCTCGGCTCCTGTACACATGTCAAGTCTGTAAACGAACATGTCATGCCCCTGTGGGGCAGTCCTACTCTGTCCCACAAGCTTGCTTAGCAGTCAGAATCGATGTCAGGCCAAGTGTGTCTGTCTTTGTTTTGTAAAATCATTCCAGTATGCATTAGGAGGAGCTGAAAGAAGGTGATTGGGGAATAAAGTGTGGGGCTCTGCATCCCGGTTCTCCTGCCAACTTTTGTGCAGACAAACCGCTTTGTGCTGCTGCTGCTGCTGCTGCTGCTGCTGCTGCTGCTGTTGGGCACCATGGAGTCGGTGCCGGCTGGTAGCAGCATCATGCGCCACCGAGCAAGACACGGCCCCCTCCTACGCCCTCCCCACCGGTGTCCTTCTGTCGCAGCCTGTTGTTGCAGCCCCGGGATCCATCCATCTGGGTCCAGGCCTTTTTCTCTTTTGCCACTCCTCCACTTTATCAAGCATGGCCTTCTTCTCAAACAGCCGGTCTCCCCTGCCAACATGTCCAAAGTAGGTGAGATGCAGCTTCGCCCTCCTTGCCTCTGAGGGGCATTCGGGTTGTACTTCTCCCAAGAGAGATCTGATGGTTCTTTGGGCAGAACAGGGTACTTTCCCTATGCTTTACCAGCACCATAGTGCAAACGAATCCATTGTCTTCCTTACTCGATGGTCACCTTTCACACGCGGATGAGGCAACTGAAAATACCAGGGCTTGGGTCATGCACACCCTGGTCCTCAAAGTAACGTCTTTGTTTTTCCGTATTTAAGGAGATCGTGTCCTCTGCATATTTCAGGTGGTTAAGCAGCCTTCCTCCAGTCCTGATGCCTCAGTCTTCCTCATCTAAAGTGTCAGGTACAGGGCTTCAGAGTCCCCTCTCAGCCTTGTGAAAATGAAATGAAATGATACGTGGAAAGGACTTAGTGCATTGCCTGGCATGTAGTACATTGGGAATAAGTGTTACCCAGCACTCTCCTTCAGCATCTACTCTGTACCAGGTACTGGGCTCAGTACTATGAATAGACTGTACCCCTTAACCAAGAGATGGGGGAGCTACTTTCTTCATTCCCAGGACCTTGGTATTTCTCTAGAGTTTTAGGGAAGGTCCCTATATTGGGCGGGAGTTTTAAGAGCTTCTTCCCTTATATCTTGCCCCCTTGACAGTCTATCTATGTCACCTCTCCAGAAAGGCCACTGACCTCCGTCTACTCCAATTCTGTCACATGACACAATCTCCTGCATACCCTTGGCCACTTAGTCCGCGTTTCCTCTGCTCATGGATCTGTATTTCCTCCACAGCCATTATCATTTTCTAAACGTATCTGTTGATTCCCTCCCCTAAACTGGAAGAGAGCGGGGACCTCATCGAGTTCCTTTCTGCTCTGTATGTCAGCCATCTCAAAGACTCACTCCTGACATATCCAGAGGTGCTTCATAAATATTTGTTGAGTGACTGACTGCTGAATGTAGATCAGCAAAGTGGGTTTAGAGGTGGTTCAGAACTGACGGAAACAACTAGATGTTTACTTTTTCCTTGATGGGAGAGGTCTTGTTTTCCTTCCTTAGCACCATAGAGTGCTGGGGTGACAGTAAAACCCACTGCCGTGGGGTCCACCCCGACCCACAGCAGCCAAGTAGGGAGGATGGAGTTGACCTTCTCCCGACAGTTTCCAAGCTTGTAAGTCGACAGAAGGAGCATGTCACCTCTTTCTCCCACGGAGCTCTGGGAGTTCCCACCATCAGCCCTCTGCTTGGCAATGGAGGGCTGCTGGGCACATACCCGGTTTCCCCAAAAGTAAGACATCCCCCGAAAATAAGACCTACTCACAGTTTTGCCTCTTGCTGAAATATAAGGCACCCCCCAAAATAAGACCTCCCTGAAAATAAGGCCCCCTGAAGCTACCGTAACTCTGGACTCTGGACTGTAGCGGCGGGCACCGCCAAGCAGCTCACTGTTGGCCGCAGCGCAGCCAGAGCAGACAGGAAGTGTGAGGTCTCTTTTAATAAAACAATAAATGTGTACCATATTCTTTTTCATGGAAAAATAAGATATCCCTTGAAAATAAGATCTAGCGCATCTTTAGGAGCAAAAATTAATATAAGACACTGTCTTATGTTGGGGGAAACAGGGTAGTAGAGCATGATCAATACTATCTAGGTGATTGGTTGAATGAAATGGAGAGAGTATGTCTAGATAGAACAAGGAGATGCTGAGATGATGGAGTCTGGGGTGGGGAGGAAGGTATGCAAAATTGCTAGTGGAGTGGATATTATTATGGTATGGTAGGAAGAAGTCCGACTTATAGTCATTTAAATGTTTCTAACTTTGGAAACACAGCCCATGAACTTATACAGGAAAGCTGAAGAATTCCTAACTTTCCATTCTCTGAGAGAGAAGTGACTTCCATCCATACTGGCATTCACCCTTTGGGCCTACATGACATTGGCAAGTCATTTGTCATCAGTGAGCTCCCAAGAGCCCGCTCTTCTGTTCCCCGATGTTGGCTGACACCCCTGGTCGGAGAAACTGGGGTGTGTTTTGACCACCAAGGGGTTTTCTGGCAAGCTGCAGCACCCTCAGGCAGCTCGGTGGAGCTCAGATCCAGACTCATTCTCTAGGGCTTTCCAATTCAGAAGCACACCTTGACTGCTTCCTAAGACTATTGGGAAGACCATTTGGATTTCTCTCTGAGCTCCTGGAGGCTGGTTTGGGCAGAGCAGGTCTCAGGCCTCCTCATCTTTGTTTTTATATTTCAATAGAACCAGTGACCTTGAGACACAATCACCCAGAAGCCCCAGGAGGATTGGGCCTCACTGTAAGAACCCAGACAGGTTTTAGGTACACTGGGGAAGAGAGTGAAAATTCCAAGAGGTAAATTGGAGAGTCCACCTATATGCAGATGAGATTTATAAATTCACAGCAGTTGGTGCGACAGTTACTATGTCACTGTCAAGTGTGGGGCAGCTGACTGCAGGTTTGCAGTTCAAACACACCAGTAGCTCTATGGGAGAAAGATGAAGCTGCCTGCTTCCGCGGAGATTTACAAAGCCCCGTAAACCCTCTCGGGGATCAGAATCGGCTCCATGGCAGTGGGCTTGGTCTTTGGTTTTCTACTCTCTGAGCACCTACTGAGCGCCATGCATTGGGATAGACATTTGATACACATGGTCTCCATTCACCAACATCAACGTGAAGTTCAGAGAAGGTAATGCAGCGCCTCACACTCTACGGCTGGTAGTAATGGACAGAGCTGTCTTTGAACCCATGCTGCTATCCCTTCAGCTTGCCACGCTTCCAAGCGAGCGAGTAAGGGTCGAACAGGAATGGGTGAAGTCCCATGTTGGGGGGTGCCAGGGAAGACAAGGAAGATGGAGCTAGAAGCCGACACGGGATCTGACAGAGGGAGGAGAACAGACAGGCTCTGGCATGAGCTCAGCAGCAGGAAGAGGAAATCACAGAGGCACAAGCTTAGAGCTGCACCTACACCGATAAGAGAGCTAGGGGCCAGTCTTGCTGGAGCAGGACGTTTGTGAGCACTGGCAAGCACATGTGGGAACCGCAGGACCCAAGACAAGCTGAGGCCAGATTGTGGTGAGCTTTAAACATCCAACTAAGGAGTTTGGAACTGATTCTTGAGAGAAGGGGATGTAGGGGAGAGATGCGGCAGAGACCCCAGTGATGAGGTGTTTGTGAGGACAGAGGGGGGCGACATGTACCCACTGCCTCACTTGCTACTCTACCTGGGAGCTATTGCCTTTCTCCTCTGCTCACTTCATTTCAGCACAGGTGAAAATGCCCTCCCCAATAGAAAAGGTAGCTCCTCTCTCCCCGGGCCCTCCACCCAGCTCCCATTAGACTGTGATCAGTCTTTCAGTCCAGGGGACTGTCACCACATCCAAGTCTGTCGAGCTTTGCTGGTTCTCAGCAGATCCAAGCCAGTACATGTGCCTTAGCCGGAGGGAAGTCTGCCAAGGTGTTGGCATCACAAGAGGGTACACAAATGCCTACTGAAATGCCACTGGTCACTATAAAAAAGCAACAGGGAAGTTTTGAAAGATAATTTCTTTCCCCAGGCATATTCTGGAGTGATCAGAAGATGATACTTCTTGCTTTCGATGGGAGGCACAGAGCACCTCTTCCATGACACGTGATTATCTTTTCTTACTAACAGGAAAGCTGTTTATCCATGAAATGAAGACAGTAGGGCTTTGTGATTTCATTCACCCTCTCTACCAGGTAGGTAGGGTTCCTGGTAAAGATAAGGCCATTTTTGAAGGAGAGAAGCTGCCAGGTCCCTGTGAGTTGCCCCAAGCAGCCCTGGCTTAGGTGACACACCTACCCCACATGTGAGGGTGGTGCCTAGAGGAGGGACAGGGAAGGATGCCTCTGGGGTTCTCCGGTTCTCTCTGATGTGGAGAGACAACAGCAGCTCAGCACCTGGAACCTGTGTCTTGGGGAGCTAGTAACATGGACACGAGCTCAGGAGTCCATACGATTAAGCCATCATACATGCAATGTATATTAGAGCTAGAGGGTGTTGTGTTAAGAGCCCAACAACTGCAGTGGTTCTCCAATTTTAATATGTATGAGCACACCTAGGGCACTCCCCCAACCCGCCTTACAGGACCCTCACTCCCCAGAGATTCCAGCTGAGGAAGTTTGGGGAATCTATGTTTTACGTGGAGGTCTCTGTTGTAAGCAACAGGAAATGAGTGTTGTCTGATATAAGCCAAAAAGTACCTTATAGAAAGGATGTATGATGTATGATGCACATGATATATGATGTATACATGAGGTATGACGCTCCTGTGTATGATGCTCATGAGGTCCCAAGGCTGTCTGGAACCACAGGGAACAGGAAGGCAAACTTGTTCCTGCACTGTAGACTCCAGAGGTCTGGAGAAGGAAGCAGAATGAGATCTCAGATAGGGTCGCCTTGGCAATCCCCGTTCCGCATGAAGGCCATGTGGTGGCATTTACATACACTACCTCTGCACAGAGTCCTGGTTCGAATGTTCTTTTCTGATTTGGGCCCTTCCAGGTCCTTAGCTATACAGGCAAAGCACCAGACACTTGCTTTTATTTGACGTAGACACTTACTTCAGGCTCTCTCCTCTTGCAGGAAAAATGGACAAGGCATGGTTTGTTCCACAAATGTGTAGTGGTTTCTCAGGGCCTTTATCTAGAATGGACACTTTAATCTGATCTCACTAGTGTTACGATGGGCTATTCTGTGTTCCGACCTCATAAGAGCAGTATCCCGTGGTCATCCCCATTTTACAAACGAGGAAACTGAGGTTCCGCGTGGTTCAGTGATATACACCAGTGATACAGGATAATGGCTTACCTGAGACTTCAGCCTGGGCATTCTGACTCCAATGCCAGTGCTCGTCTAACTACTGTTAGACTCTCCTTATTTGGAAAAGCTCAGGTCGGGGAGTGAACTAAAATGTGGTAGGCATATGGCTGCTATAGATCATACCCCGAGTATTTCCCCCGTTTTAATAAAATGGGCCATCCGTGATATGACGACTGTGAAGTTGCTGTTGTTCGGTGCCATCAATCAGTCCCGGCCCATAATGACCTCCTTCACAACAGAGTGAAACCCTGCTCAGTGCTGCACCACCCCCACAATTGTTCCTGTGTTTGATCCCACTGTTGGAGTCACTGTGTCCATCCACCTGAGGCCCTCCCTCTTTCTTGATGCCTCACAGCTAGGAGAGTCTGGTAGATGCGTCTAGAACTTCCTTTCATTGGAATCAAAGATTATATTTTTCATTACTTATTCTAGAGCCCTCAGGTTCCATTTCTATGCAGATTCCCTACATTTTTATGGATAGAAACTAACAAAATCTGAGAATCTTTTTGGTGTATACATTTTCTCTTGCTAAGGTTCGCTTAATTAATCTGTAGACCATGTTAATATATAAATACTATATACATATAGCTAGTGTATATATATATATACAGCAAATATATATTGAGTTATAGGCAGGTAAGATATGACAAAGGGTGGGATAAGACTTTAAAAGAACTAGCTTCCTTCAAAGACACCCTTTGGGGTAAATGGGGTTACAGATCTCCATGCAGGGATTCCTGGGTGGCACAACTGGTTAAGTGCTCAAGCTGAGTGCTTGGCAGTTCTAATCCCGTCACTAGGGCCTTAGAAAACAGCCGTGGTGACCTGCTTCTGAAAGGACTATTCGTGAGGAGAGAGGAAAGATCTCCCCAGTTGGCGAGAATTCCCCGTCGTCTTTGAGAGTTGGGTGACCTCTGCGTCTACGTCACGAAGTCGGCCAGTGTCCCCAGTGCGATCCCTAGGTCTCCATTCTTTTCTAGTCAGCGCTGGGGTTACACGTAAGGCAACCGATAAGAATTGGTTGAATATTATAGTTCATAACTATACTATCAAACTAAGGTTTATCCCAGTCTTGCGATTGCAAAATACAAAAGATGCTGTTAGCAAGTCATAGAAATCTGGGGTATGGGTCTATATCTAAAAATAAGAGTTACCGATCTTGAGCTTGTCATGTAAGTCGTTGGGTGCCCATGGCACGATTCCTCCCTCTGGGGCCTTTGCGATCCTCTCACCTCTCAGACTGTTCTGGCAGCAACTGCTCAGTTCCTGACACCCTGTCTTCAACCCCGATCTTGTTTCCGGGGTGACGGGGGATGATGGCATCAGCTGTTTGACCCTGGGCTGGGCCATCACGGGCTTTCACTGTCCTCAGTTCCTGCTAGACCACATGCTCCTCCCAGACTCCTTCCAGTTCCAAGGGTCTGTTGTCCCCAGCCGACCCTGAGCCGTTTACACGATCAACGAGGCTTCGACAGAAACTGATGCTTGCTGCTGTTGTAAATAGAAGAGGGATTTATCACCCAACTCACAGAATGACTGGAAATATTGGAGAGTCTGGATCGGACAGCGGGGCAAGGCAGGAGAAGCTAGGCTGCACTCCTGCCTGGAAACTCCTGATCAGATCTCCCTCCCTTGGCCCTGGCCCTGGCCCTAGGTGGAGCTGTTTGTCCTGGGGTCTCAGAGTCCTTTGGAACCTGGATGTGGTTTCTACTGTTGCCACCCAAGAGACACTCTCTAGACCCCCTTCTGCTTCACTGAAGAGTCAAACTTTGGACATAAGGGCCTAGTTGTCCATACCTAAGTCCTTAGTTGGTGCTTAGATTCCAGGGAGCTGGGGGAGGGTATACCTGCCCCCTTCCACTCCTGGAGTTAACTACAAGGAGCTCCCAGCTGTTGGATGCCCCTCCTCACATCCATCATGCCCCCCCCCCTCGCCCGCCCCATGAGGCAGAGGATGTTACAACCCTGGGAACATATAAATGTTCATTTTGGTGCATTGATAATAAGCATCCTCAGAGGCACAGGTGTCTATAACTCACACCGTCAAACCATGAGTCTACATGAGTCTCTCTCTTCTACAATGGGGACCAGGAGGCAGAGGTGTGCAGCTCATTGAATTCAATCTTTCACCTGACGAAAGGCATCACTTTGTGGTACTCAGGGCAGTCAGCCTTGGTTTCTCTCCCCCACCTTCATTGATAAGCCCACTGCTTCTAGCTACAGCCAGTGCCTTTGTTGACAAATTACAATCAGGAATTCTCTTTCCTCTTAGCTCTCAAAGATGCCTGCTTGGATAAGCTCAGCAACTTTCCTTTTGTATCTGGCAAAGGGCAACCAGAAACTTTCCCCATCACCCACCATGTGCAAGCAGGCTGTAGCTCACTGCCATCGAGTTAATCCTGGTTCGTAGTAACCATCGAGGACAGGGTAGAACTACCTCTTTGTGACTCTGAGGCTTCAAGACTTCACACGAACCGAAAGCTGCATCTTTCTCCTGCAGGGTGGCCGGTGGGCCGCAGTGCTGACCTTGTGGTCAAGTCCTACTCCCTGTCCCACCAAGGCTCCTTGAGTGGGTCGGTCAGTCCTTACTGAGCATGTGGCATCTGTCAACAGAATATGAAAACGTGCTACATGTATTCTTTAACTCAACCCCTGAAACAAGCAATCACATGTGGTAGACACTATTTAAAATCATAAATAAAGATAGGACAGAGATACTGTCCTAAGGTTCATAGGGAAAAAATTGCAAAGCCAAGATTGAAAACGAGGTAGTCTGCTCCGAAGTTAGCACTACATTTTCTCCTCTGTGAAAGTCTAAGCTTATTCTCTCTCATGGTGACAGCAGTGATGATTAATGAACTCATTAAACGCTTATTTACTGAGTGTTGATTCTTCGTCAGGGGAGAGAAAATTGCGTGGTCTCTAATGAAGAAGAGAGACACATCAAATAATCCTAGAATTTTATGGGAAGCTACACATGTTAAAATACATCACAGGGGCTACCTCCGGTGCTATGGACAGCAGCTAATAATAACATGCTTCCATTTGGTCAGATACGTATGAGCCAGGAGGCCCCATGGCAAAGATTTATGAACGATTTGCAGTCACGACTGAAAGGCCCATACAACCTAGCCCCACTTGAGAGAGCCTTCCAGCAGAAGAGAGTGGAGGCAGAAGGACAATATGCCAGGTAACCATCTAGGCAGTTTCTCTTCTTTCCTGTCTTGCTTGTCATGATTCTTTTCCCCGGTCCTGAGCCTTTGAGAGGCAGCCGCGCAGCATGGCCTCTCAGAGGTTGTCCTAAAAATGCACTCTGCCTGTGTTAGTCTGGATACTTTAGAGAAACAAATCCACAGAAACTCATGTATAGGAGAGAGTTCTATATAAAGGTTAAGTGCGCATCAAGAAAATATCCCAACCCAGTGCTGCCCAAGTCCACAGTCCAACATAAACCCATATGTCCAACACCAATCCACAAAGTCCTCCTCCATCTCACAAAACAGATGCAATGATGCCGACTGCAGGAGGCAAGCCGAGTCAGTGAAACGTATAAGCATCTCAGCGCTGGCAGGGGTCTCCACACGGGTGCTCCAGCGCCCAGGACTGCATCGGGGTAGGTCCATGCGGCTTCTCCTCGGGGATGTCTTGCAGGAAGTGACCCTTGCCAGCTGAAGCAGGGAACTGGCTAAGTCCACTGTACCCTGGTCCGACCATCACAAAGCAAGAGACCCGAGAACTGGAAAGGCGAGGCTCACTGAGCCATTTATCCCTCCACCCTTCAATTAACCCCACATGTGTTTACCAGCCAGGTTGGCACAATAAACTAACTACCTCACTGCCCCCACGATGAGACTCTAGCATTGAACTCTCTGAGGTAGAAGTAGTTCTCTTTGAAATGGGTACCAAACAAGCAGACCTCAGAAGAGAGGACAGAGACTCTTGGAGGCTGAAATCCCAATGGAAAGTTCTAGAAAGGAGGGCAAAGCACTTCTAGACTTTTCTGGAGGGCCTTTCTGTGCAGTGGGGAGGGTCGTGATGGCACACTGTTTCCATAAACTGGAGTGAACGTCATCACATGGGTTCCTGGGGAGCTGGGGACACCAGGGTCACACCGGATGCTTGGGAAGTGTTTCTTCAGCTGAAAATTATGCCATTGGAACACCTGTCGTGTGTTGTTTGGGGGAAAGTTAGAGAGGACATCTTCATCTCCTCTGAAGACCCTCGCTGGTGGAGGCTTTCTGTCTTAGCCTTGAGTTCCTCTCCCTCAGCTGAACTGAGCTATCAGCTGCTCATGATCCGGGGTTTCCCATTAAAGAAGCTGATGAAGCCGAAACAGAGATTTATTACATGGGTAAAAGAATATAACCCCCCAAACCGAGCTCACTTCCTTTGGGTCAATGTCGACTCATAGTCACCCCATAGAGCAGCATAGAACTGCTCCTGTGCATCTCTTTATGGGAGCAGAAATCCTCATCTTTCTCCTGAAAAAGGTTACAGATGAAGGAAATAAAGTGACCAAAAAAAAAAAGGAGACTATGAGAGGAGGGTATCAGCCTGTGAACTCTTTGGGGAAGGAGCTGGGGTAACTGTGGGCCGTCATCATAAGGGGTGCTCACTGTCCCCACACTTCATAGATGAGCTACACTGTCAGGCTTTGGGTGTGAGACCAGGAGTAGCAGAGCTGCTAGCCGATCAGTTTGGGACCAGCTCTCCAGATGGTCAAGCCCTGGGCATGGTGTGTGCCTTTGGTGGGACTAACTCTCTTGCCCCCGTGGCCTGTGCTGGGATGTTTCTGTTGGAAGCACTTAATTTTTTTTGCAAAAAGTTGATAATCCTGAGAAGCTGGTTAGTATGATGTCCCACCTCAGTGGATCCTGATTAGAATTGATGGAGACTAAGGAAATTTCTATTCAGAGAAAAGGTGCCGAGAGAAATATTACTCCAGGAATCTTCCATTTAGAATATTCTTAATCTTGGAGCCAGGTGACAAGAGTTCAAGTCCCAATTTGCCACTTACTAAACAGTCTCCAAAACTGTATTGCTTGGTTGTAAAATGGAGCTAATAACACCCGCCTTCTAATAAAACAAACCAAACACCCCTGTGGGGTCGATTCTGGCTCATCGCAACCCTCCAGGGTTGGGAAGAGCTGTTACTGAGGGTTTTCCAGGCTGCGCTTCCTTATGAGAGTGGATCGTCTCACTCTTCTTTCTCTGAGGGGCTGTTGGATTTGAACTTATGAACATTGCACTAGCAGGTCAATGTATTTATTATCCCACTAAGCCATCAGGGCTCCTACCTGCCTTATCGATTCATAAGAAGTTCACAGATGACATGATACTTATTGAATATAGGAGCTCATTAAAATCTAAAACACTTTCAAATCATGAAGAAAATACTATTTCCATCAACCTGAAAGTCAATGTCAATGAAGTAAAAAAAAATAAAAGATAGAATGAGTTCATTGGCATCCCCTGATAGCGACAATGATTAAGACTCTCAGGCTACTAACCAAAGGGATGTAAGTTTGAGTCTACTCAGGGGTGACTTAAAAGAAAGGCCTGGTGATATCTTTGTGAAATATCCGCCATTGAAAATAGTGTGGAGCACAGTTCTGACACTCATGGGTCATGTGTCCACTAGAGGACAACTGTGTTTTAAAATACTGCTGCAAATCCAGAGCTGTTGTATTCCCAGTCAGCCTGTATTCTACATAAGTGGCATGCCCAGGGACGAGAGGAGGAGAGAGTATATTTCTGACCAAAGCCCATATATACTTAGGGGCATGCAAGCCCCCCTGATTACATGTAACCATATATGTCACAGGAAGGGGTTGTACCATAGGCAATACAAGTAATAGCAGGGGGATGATCTGGGGGTATACACACAATAGGAAGAAGAGGGATTAGGGGTACACACGTGACAAGATGGGCGGACTCTAGACAAAGTTAATGTAGCCAAGGCCAAAATTCAAGCTTATGGCAAATGTTTTGAATCCAGGGTCAGGGATAAAGAAGCCCCCAGCCCATCTGCTATTGAGGGAAGGTATGAGAGGCGTTGAATGCCACAGCGAGAGGAGATAGGGCGAATAGGGATGTCTGCTTCTACAGGGAGACAGAATCAACCATGTGCTCACTTTAAGGCAGCATAGCTCCATGGGGAGAATCTGCAAATTATATTTAACTCAGGATAATGTACTTGGACTTTATCTCTAACTTACCAAAGTGGTGGCTTGCCTACCACGGAGTATTAGCTTTATAAGTTAGGGAAGAAGCTCCAGTCATATTCCCTCAGTGTTAGTTTCCCACATTTCCCAGTCATCCAGAGGTCGGGGGATGACCCGGGCCCAGCACACAGCTCGCTAGTGCAGGTCTAGTTCACTTACTGCTAGACCAAAGGTCCTCTTGCTCTTTGTGCACACCAGATGTTTCAATCTGGTGGTACCCATCTGATGTTATTTTTACTGATACAGCTCGTTCAGCTAACCGACCTCATCTGCATGTCCCTATGATCCACTAATGGAATGTCTGCTCAGCCATACCAACAGACCTAGCCTTTCACCTAAATCCATGTGTAGTAGCCCACAGTGCACTTAACTATTCTTAGCTAGAACCCTGGCTGACTGCTTTTGTTTACACTGGAAGCCTCTTAGTTGTAGCTATTAGGAAATTTATAAGGTCAATTCTTTATCTTTTAATTATGTGTGGTAATGTTGTGTTTTGTTATTTGGTTGATTACTACATTAAGAACAACCATTGACTACATAGTAGACTATGAGCTCATAGCGAGACTTTAGGACAGAGTAGACCTGCCTCTGGGTTTCTGAGAGTGTAACTCTTTAAAAGAGTAGAAAACCTCATCCTTCTTCTGTGGAGTGGCTGGTGGGTTCAAACCATTTCTGTTGCGGATGAGGAAACACTTTTACAAATGGACAGTGGTAAAAGTTATGTAACATGATAACCATAATTAATGTTATTGAATTATATACTTAAAATGGTTAAAATTTTGTGTTATATCTATGTATGCATATATTAGCATAATAAATATTGTAAAAATATTCCCATGGTATTTTTAATTGACAAAAAATATAGTTAGATAATCCAATTACACAGAATGGACTGAGGAAAATGAGGCCTGGGTGGTACTCAGAAGCAAACAAATGGGAAAAAATAGAGAATTCACTAACATTATTGTGTTAGAGTGGGTAGACTAGAGAAACAAATTCATAAACATGCATATGTGTATAAGAAAGAGTTTTATATACAAGAGCAATTGAATATTGAGAAAACATCCCAGCCCAGTCCAGATCAAGTCCATAAGTCCATTATTAGCCCATATGTCCAATACCAATC
>NW_022111256.1:3229651-3243345 GCF_000313985.2 Echinops telfairi | reverse complement strand
ATGAAGTAGCAATGAAAATAATTTTATGGTTGGGGGTCACCACAACACGAGGAACTGTATGAAAGGGTGGCAGCATTAGGAAGGTTGAGAACTACTGTGTTATGAAGACTGGAAAATAATAGAAGGTGGGCTGAAATGAGATGGGGCAGAGGCAGGATGCATAAGTTCACTTTTCTTTAATTGCTGGTTTATGACTCTTAACTCCAGCTAAGGTGACTTGTCTCTGTGTTGTGCTGCATTTTTGTACCAACCTATATTTCCCCAATTAGAAATGGCACCCCCTTCATCGGACATGGCATTGGATTTTAACTGAAAGATTCTCTCATGGATGTGTTCCCCATGAGTCTGTCAGCTTCTTTGGACCCAGTTCTAGAGTGTATGCTTCTCCGCTGATTTTATTTTGTCCAGAAAGCACCTTGTTCATATCCAATAGACCATCGGTCATTGTTTGAAGCATGACTACATTTACATAGAATAAAATCGGCACAATAGCCCCAGAAACCCTTTCTGAGACAGTCTGGAGTTGAGCCTTGGAGACACATGGATCTGACTTTGAACTTCAGTTAATCTGCCATTTATGAGTTGTGTGAACCTGGAAAAACCATTTAACCAATATAAACTCCATTTTCTCATCTGTACGAGGGGGATGAAAATTGCTAATTCATGGAGTTGTTGTGAAGACAGAAGAGATAACCCAGTGTAAGGACCTAAAGAAGTTCCGAGTGTTCTGTCAGTGGCATTAGGAGTCAGCGCAGTGGAAGGAATAGTAGTAATAATAGCTGAGGCAGTTGGCAGAGATTTTCACATAGAAACAATGGCTGGGGGGTTATATAAAACTCATGCTCATTCCCCATCCAGCCATTCTATGAATTTTTAGTTTAGTCTTTGACAAGTTTCTGTTTGAACAGGAAGAGAGGGGATTAAGTCTATCAACTGCGTAGTTTTTGATTTGCTGCACCGGAGGTTTATACAGCAGATAAACCCTAGAACCTAGGTTTTCTGAGCTCAGAATGCAAAGGACTTGGGTGAAAAACGGGATGTGTGCACAGTGCGCTGAAAATTCCACCGCTGCACACTGTGTCTGGAGACTATTTCAGGGTGGCTGGAAGGCAGACGACGTAGTTCCCTAGTGCTACCATCACAAAAGGTCCCAGGAGCACATGACATTAGAAAGCTTCATTGTATTTTTGTCCAGTTTCGGAGCTCAAAGTTTAAAGCAGAGTCTCAGCCAGACTGACTTATTTCTCTCTTGGTTTCTGCAACCTGTAATCCCTGTATGCCTGTGCTTGTAGACTCGTCCTCACGTGGAATCTGTCATCCTTCCGCTTGTGTGTGCCTCTTAGTCTATTGGATTTTTTTTACAGGAGTCCTGGGGCTGTAGTGGTTAGGAGTTGGCCTGCTCACCACAAGGTCAGCAGTTCGAAATGAGTATCCGCTCCTTGCTCCGGAGAAAGAGTCAGAAACTCGCAGGGACATGTCTACCACGTCCTGTCCTCAGAAGGGCCTCAAGGGCAGGGAGTTGTCTGTTTACTCAGAGACAATGCAGCTTAGGCCCCACCCTCCTCCGGTAGGGCCTCACGAATGGAATCAAAGAAAACTGTCTCTATACCCAAACGATCATCACATTCATAGGTGCAGGGATTAGAATGTCTACTTTTTCATTTGTGGAGGACACAATTCAATGTATAGCAACCAAAGCAACCACAAAGAATAACTGACTGCCATTGAGTCAGTGCCAATATGCGCCACAGCCCCCTAGGACAGGGCAGAGCCGCTCCTTTGAGTGTCTGAGACTGTTGGCCTCTTAATGGGAGTAGAGAGCTAGCTTTCTCCCTCAGAGCGGCTGGTGGTTTCGAACTGCTGACCTTACGGTTAGCGTCCCAACTCATCACCCTCTATGCCCCCGGGGCTCCTCTTCAAAGGTAAAGGGCCATAGACCTCCAGCATCTCTTCACGACTATTCCAGAGGTTGTATGACATTTTAAAGAGAGATGAAAACAATCTAACTGACGATACGCTTTGCCTCTGCTGCTCACTTGAGCAGGTTGCTTCATCTTTTCTGTGTTAGCTTGTGACAGATGACTCCCAAGTGATGTTGAGGAAGTCCTCCTGCTTCCTGCTATACCCATCTTAGAGAGATGTAGCAAAGCAAACTCAGATTTATTTGCAAAAGTACCCCGCAACCTGCTGAAGCCTGCCATGGAGCTTGGAGCCCTGCTCTTCCATGTCTCCGAAAATGTTTTTCCAATCTTAGGTCTTGCTGTGGTTCCTATTGTCCTGACCACATGAGGCCCCAGGGAGCGGGCTCTGAAGAAGGAGGGACTGCTGTGACAAAGGGCGTGGAGTGACAGGTGCCTAGAAGGCTCTATCTTGGCATGGGCCCTAGCACCTCCGACTGATGGTGGCAAGTGTGAAGAGACGAGACAGAGGTCTTTATCTTCTGACCTGGAGTGTGACTTTTCTGACCCCTCGCTCATGCTCTGGTGCCTTACCTCAGCCAGGCAGGGACAGCTTCAGGGGAAGTGGTCCTGTGGGGCCAGGGTCAGCTGATGGGGCCTCTTGGCTGGGGAGCCCCTCCTTCCCACAGGTGATAGAAGGATTTATGGCAACCGATCAGAGGCTGAATTTGAAATCCAGGGAACAGAGCCACTAAGACGAGATATTTGAGTCCCCCAATCTGGGTCTTGAGAGCAGCAAGGGACAAAGAATTTGTGTTTTTGAAGAATGTTTATAAGATGCATAGTTATTCTTCTATGTGGTACTACTAATAGACTTCATAGTAATGTTATTGACAAGTGATCCCTTAGAAAAAACCCAATAAAATAAAGCTATTTTTAAAATGGCAAGTCTTCATTTTCTTCTCCTTTCACCATCTTCTTTTTCCCCATTCTCTGGTTCATCGAACACTTGAGGGTTCTGGGTCCCGCTGTGATAGGTATTGGCAGTATGAACCGTGACCTCTGCCCTGCAGGGCACGACTCTGGTCTGTGGATTCGCCATGATGCAGAACTCACTGGCTGGAAGTGAGTCAGAGTTCGTTCGTTCATTAGTTAGAACTAACGAGTGGATGGGTAAGAAAGGAACGGCCCATAGTTCAGTGGTTCACAACCTTCCTCATGCTGCGACCCTTTCATACAGTTCCTTATGTGGTGGTGACCCCCCAACCATAAAATGATTTTCGTTGCTACTTCATCACTGTCATTTTGCGACTGTTATGAATCGGATGACCCCTGTGAAAGGGTTGCTCAACCCCCAAAGGGGTCGCGACCCACAGGTTGAGAACTGCTGCGCGTAGTTGCCTGTAGGCTTAAGATCAGATCGTGTGACTTCGTTTTTCATGGGTTTTTCTTTCATTGCCACCTGTGAACCATCTCCATGGGTAGCTAATAATGCTGTAGTAGTTGTTAGGCGCTCTCCCGTGGGACTCACTCATTGTGACCACGTGCACAGCAGAGGGAAACGCGCCTGGCCCCGCACCCTCCTCACAGTTGCTCTCATGTTTGAGCCAATGGACGCAGCATTTCCTGGGATCACCACAACAACCCCGTAACGGGGACAGCAGTGTCAGATCAAAGCCAAGAGATGTCAGGAGTGTTCCGTGAATGATTCAGCAGCCGTTCAGGCCCCAGTTCTCTGAATCTACCATGGGGCTGGGAGCCCTGCTCCCCCATGGCTCTGATAACCCTTGGTGGAGCTCAGCCCAGTAGAACCGTTGTCCTTGGCAGGGCTCTGGTCTAGAGATGGCCCATCTTGCTGCAGGAGGGCCTTGTCTTTCTCGCCCGCCCCATCATGTTTCATCCGTTCCTGCTGGCCCTCTGTGACGGCTTTCCGGGAGAGACCTCTCGCTCTGGGGGGCCACCCCTGCAGGTGAGTGTGAACCTCTGTTATCTCCTACTCATGGTGGTGGAGATAACTCCTGTGGTCAGAGTTTCCCCCTTGCTGAGTCCCAAATTATCTCGAACTCCCTATGAGTGGTTACGCCGTCGACTCTCTGTGCCTCGTGTATCCCAGCTACGAATTGGGGGTTGGGAGAAAGACAGATTGGGGTGCTTGTTTCTTTCCAACTGTGGCCTCCAGGCAGGACCTCCATCTGAAGCCAGCTGACAAGAGTCTAGGCCCAGCTTCATTACTGACCAGCTGAGGGGCTGAGGGAAAAGCGAGACTTTCTACTCCCATGAAGAGTTACAGTCTCTGGAACCCACAGGGGCAGTTCTAGCCCGCCCTAAAGGGTGACAATGAGTCAGAACAGACGATGACAGCAAGCGAGCGAGCGAGCGAGCGACGGCGGGTGTGCTAGTTGTCTGCTTTGGAAGTGGGGAAGGGAGTTCTCGTACGTGCCCCACAAGATCTTTGTGTGAATGATTATCAAGTGTAGCAATACACGAATAAATGAAATGCCTGAGGTGGGCACACCTGTTTCTTGTCATGCGCGACCACTGGTCTCTAAGGTGCTACTCTCTGGAGATTGGTCCGCTTTGTGTCATTCGGGGCTGCGGAGTCAGAAGATTTGCATTTATAAAAGATTGCCCTCCTTTGAGAAGGTCTTGGAGGTGGGAGAAAACTGTCGCACAAAACTCAAAATCGCAAGAGAGGCGAGGGATGCTTGTGTGACAGCGACGAGCAGAACCCCTTAGATTCCGGCCTTTCTGTTAGATCTCGTGGGAGAGAGCTACCTCGGCCCTTGGCTTCATGAGAGAAAGAAGTCACGCCAAAGCCTGGGTTGTGATCCAAGTGAGTTTATAGAGGCTAGAAACGGCACAAATGCGTGGGACCGCGGCCCGGCTGCTCCGGCGCAGCCCCGCCACACTGCACTGTGTGTCAGCCACTGGGAGAGGGAGCCAGAGAGAAAAACTTCTGGCTTTTCAGGCACACCCCCACCTCCCATCCTCCCACCCCCCCATTGGGAGGCATGGTAGATGGTACTGGTGAACCCCATTGGCTGAATAAGCCCACCTGGCCCAGATGGGGTCCCACCCAGGTTTACCAACTTCCTGTCTCAGAGACCTGAATGTGTGCACACCCTCCAGCTTTCAATGTCCTGTAATGGGAGAGGCTTTTGGCATGTAGAGGGACAACCCTTCATTCTGCCTCTAGCTACCTAACATGTCGTCACGCATTAGCTCTGGAAGTGAGCTTGCGCCCTTGGACCAATGTCCGGGCAAACCATAGACCGGTCTAAGAGAAACAATAATGCCAAGGAAGTGCAAACCCTTCTGAATAATCAACCATGTGAGGTCAAGGGGCAGCACTTATTCAAAGACCAAGTTAAAAGGATTAGAAAACAAGGGGGAATGGAAACAGGTGACACAGAGAGGAAGTAGTCAAGTGAGGTTACATGCAAGGGGTTGCAATCAATGAGATGAAACAAAATAAATAATAAAACAACAATAATAGTTCCCTTTCCTTCAAACAAGGCGAATCACTTCAACTTACAAAGTTTGTCTCTATAATTGTAACATATAAATCGTATACTGGTCTAACTCTGCTTGTTGTGGTGCAAATAGTTGACATGCATGGCTGCTCACCACAAGGTCAGAGGTTTGAGTCCACCCAGAGGTGCCTGGTGATCTGGTTCCCAAAAATTAGCCAATGAAAGCATCATGGAGCCAGGCTCTGCCTGACACGCATGGAGGTGCCAGCAGTCACAATCAACTCCATAGCAACCACTCCTTAACATGCCTGCATTAGTTGACAAAACCGATAGCAGAGACCTCTCTTTGAATTTAAGTTGTTCTCACCCGTGAAACCAAGTAGTCACTTTCATGAAATCTTTGATCAAAATTTCTCCCGTAGCCACTTGCCTTTTACCCAAGGCTACAAATCCTTTCTTTCCCATTGGCAGCCGACCTTACTCAATTTGGCTGGATGGAGGCTCGGGGCCAGCCCATCTTGTGAACGGATGCCCAGTGAGCTCAGGCAAAGAGGAGGGCAGGGTTCAATCCATCATGCTAAGATTAGCCCGTGGCTGGGCTCCTCTACTTCTCCCTCCTCATCTCTATAAACTTCTTTGTACCTAGGTTCTTCCAGCCAATTCCATTTCCTGGGATCCAAATGGCTTGCTTATAGAATGGTTCCCCATAGCTGGCCCTCAGATCCATCCTCTTTATAGGAACAGACAGCCTCACCTTTTCTCTGCAGAGCTGCTGGTAGATTTGAATGATCAGTCCTTCAGTTAGCTGCAGACACTGTATTCACAAGGCTCCTTTTAACACTGGTTAAAAGTATGAACTTACATGTACCAGTATGGAAAGACATTACTGCAATGTTGGGCACATAGTAGGCTCTTGGTAGACAATGTTTCACGGTCCACCCAGGGCCGCAGTCTCCCTCTTGGAAAGTGAAGATGAATGATCATGGGATATATGAATGTCCTCCCTGGGTTTGCTGCTGCTGCTTTTAAAGAGCTGGCTGAGATCTTAGAAATCCTCATCTGTAAGCCACACAGATGAGGAAGCTGAAGTTATGATCATGAGACCACTCCCCAAACTACTTAGCATGGCATAACGATGTCAATTCCACAACTCACCCAAGAAGTCTACCCTGAAATGGTGTCACAGGATGTTGGACTATCTATACCTCATTGTGTTAGCCTGGGTACATTAGAGAAACGATCCACAGAAACTCATATGTATAAGAGAGAGTTTTACATAAAGGGTAAGTGTACATTAAGAAAGCATCCCAACCCAGTGCTGCCCAAGTCAACATTACCCCAGATGTCCAACATCAATCTACAAAGTCCTCCTCCATCTCACAAAACATACACAATGACGCCGACTGCAGGAGGAAAGCCCAATCAGTGAAAGTGTAAGTATTTCAGCGCTGGCAGGGGTCTCCACACGGCGGCTCCAGCACCCAGGGTTGCATCGGGGTAGGTCCATTTGGCTTCTCCTCAGGATGTCTTGCAGGAAGTGAGCCTCGCCAGCTGAAGCAGGGAACTGGCTAAGGCAACTGCACCCTGGTCCCACCATCAGAAAGTGAGAGACCCGAGAACTAGAAAGGCGAACCTCACCAAGCCATTTAGCTCTCCGCCCTTTATCAGCAGGTTGGCACAATAAACCTGAACTATCTCACCTATAAACCAAACTCTAAACTCACTGCTATCGAGTGTATTCTGACTCGTAGCAACTTCGAAAAGAGTTGAACTGCCCCTGTGGGTTTCTGAGACTGTAAAGCTTTACTGGAGTAGAAAGCACTATCTTTCTTCTGAGGAGCAAAGCGGTGGTTTCCAACTGCTGACCTGGCCACGAGGAGCCCAGTGTGTGACCCACTAGGCCAGCAGGGCTGCAGGGTCAGGAGTTGCCCATAATTACCTGCACTTTCCTTCCTGATGAGCTAGCTCTTTCGAGCCCTTTCGTCTCGGCGGCACAGCAAGCCCCTCCGGGTTATGACCAGACCTGGCCCTGGAACACGCACAGAGAGGACAGTCACAATCTTCAGTGAACCCCAGAAGGAACGAACTTTAATCCAGGAACCAAGAGTGCCGCTAAGACATCACAAGATCACCTCGGAAGACATTTGGCAGGGAGAGGTCGAACGGATCTTTTTCCTGTCCCAAATTGTAACCTGCAACGGATGCATATTCATGACCATTCTTCCCACGGTCCTCACATACTCCTAAGCCCCTCAGTGTATAAAACTGCACATTCCCGCTTGTCAGGAGTTTCCCTTGACGTAGCAGGGTGGGTTTGCTTTTTGCTGGACCTGCCGAAGGAAGGCATTCCCCTTCTACTCCCAGCAATGTCTGTCTTCTCTTTTCAGGGGTACCCGCTCAGACCTGGCTTGGCGCCAGTAGCCAGGAGTAGCTCCGGCCTTAGCACGGGGTCTCCTGCTTCTTCCCTTTGCACCCAGCTCCCAACGGTCTACCGTTTGCTTCCCTGTGGCCTCTGCCTGCTCTTCGTCAGTCCAAAGGCAGCCTTGCAAGCCAGCCTGCTCAGAGCCGCCCAGGGCTGCTCACTGGAGCAGAGAGAGCAAGCGCTGCAAAAGGCCGCGCTGCGTGCGGTTGGTGCCAGGCAGCATTGGAAGCAAGGCCTTGAGAGGTTCTGGCAGCAGTGACCTACTTACAAAGGAAAACCAAACAACCAGGGACAGCCATCATGCATTTCATCCGTGGCCAGGCTGGTTCTCTGCCATCCCCTTCCCAGAACAGAACTTGCAGCAATTGAGCCTGAAGTAAAGGAATTGGGGCACTGTTAGCAGTACCTTGGGACTGTGGTCCGAGCACTAACATTTATCATCTGAATCAGAGGTTGCCAAGGAGAGCTCAGGAGGGAGCTCTAGTTATGTAGGAAAGAATTGAGCAGGGATGAGTGAGTGAGGGACCCAATCCACTCCTCTGCCGAGTGTACGCCAAACTGCTAACAGGAAGGATCTGTAGGGTATTTCCCAGTTCAACCAGTGCACTGCATGACCACATCAACATCGCTACCACTCCACTAACACTGGACTTTTGTTTCTGTTTTTCCTTTCCAAAAGTGCCTATGGAACGCCTTCTGTATGTCTGGGAAGAGGAGGTCCCCACTCACTCTAAATTCACTGCCATTGATTCTGACTCAAAGAGACACTATAGGACAGGGCAGAAGTGTCCCTGTGGGATTCCATCAATGCACAACTTCTTGGGAGTAGAAAGCCTCATCTTTCACCCACGGAGCAGCTGGTGTTTTCGAACTGCCAACTTGGCATTCAGCAGGCTACTTGCCCACCAGCGTTCCTTGGAGAAAGTCTTGCTCGTGAAGCTAATTTTGAAGGACCTTGAGGTTCAGCAAGTGATCCATAGTAATGTGTTTAATAAACACTGGCTTTGAATTGTGACAGATATATACATTTATACATGCACACACACACATCATGGCTGTCTAAAGTGACAGAGCTGCAAGTGGCAGAGTCAGAACTGAAGTTTAAGACTCAAGTTTGTATCGTCTTTCCATCGCATCCCACAGCTGGCTGCCCCTTCGGGTCGTGCCACTCTAAGATTCCTCGCATTACCTCACTGTCATCTACCTGGAATTGCTCTTGGAGATGAAGGCACGGCTGCTGGTGCTTCCAGAGTTCAGCTCATGGACGTCTACAGACAGAGCCCAAATCTTCTGCCTCTCTTTGTGAGCTTATCCTCTTCTTTGCTTCCAAGAATGGGATGCGGCAGAAGTCCCACAATCAAATTAAGGAGTGTACTTGTAGCTAGAAGGATCTAGCATAGTGCGTGGTTCTATGATATCTATAATGAGTTGGTTCCTAGCAACCCAGTAAGACAGAGTAGAACTGCTCCATAGGATGTGCACGGCTACAAATCCTCATGGAAGTAGATGGCTTTGTCTTTCTCCCGAGGAGTGGCTGATGGACACTAATCACTGACCTTTCCGTTAGCAGCCAGAACACTTAACCCACTGCAAAACCAGGGTTCCTTAGAAGAATGTAAGGTGGAACTGCTGTGTCTACTACAGCGTTCTCTATTTCTCTGCTGGGTTCGGGAATTCATTGCCATGGTCACACGGAACCCGCAGATCATGCTCACCACTATGGAGTTTATTAAGGAAGTGAACAGGTTCCATACAGGTGAAAAAGCTCAGGATACAATTGTTCCATCAGAACTTGTCACACCATTGCGGACAGCTAGTAAATGCCCAAAAGGCATGCCACTCCGTGGCAAGCCTGAACCCAAAGGCACTCAGTGAAATCTCACTTTCTTGTTAGATAAGGATTGGAAGACAACTGACACCATCCGAGCGAAGGTCTTAATTCAGCCCCAAATCCCCAACGCACGCATTGCTTAGAAATGTATCTTTCATTGAGGGCCACAGGGCTTGGCCAGACCTTGACCAAAATCGACAGTTGTGCTAAAGGGCAATGGGACATGGGACAGCAAGAGGAGTCCGAAGACGGCGAGAGAAGGGTGTGACTTGGAGTAGATTTAGGTCAACCACCAATGATTTGGTAGCCCAGAGCATTCCACACAATGAGGTGATTTAAATTCTTACAGATCGTTCCCTCTCCCTGTCTCCCCCTCCCTCCCCCCAGCATGTTATTTCTCTTTCTCTCTTATCTCTCATCACTCTTGGTTTGTCCCTTGTGCCAAGAGTCCTTGAGAACTCTCTTAGGCTATTTTTGAAAATGCATCTAGCTACAGTCCTGTTTCCCTAAGTCTAGAATCACTCTGTTCTCATCCTTGCTCTTGCATGACCCTCAGCATTGAACGTTTACAAGCTAAAGTATCTTGTCAGGGACCTTAAGGCTATTCCTTTTGACAGAACCCTAGCAGTGTTCGTGCATTACATGGGATCTGTAAGAGCCACACTATGGCAGAGTGGGAATTCCACTGGCTTTGTGATCCGAAGACTGGATTTGTAGTCCTAGTTTGCAAGAGAGTCAGTTGTCAACTCTCTAATACCTGTCAACATGAATGTTTATATACATTAAAAAGTGATGCTAACTGCCTGCTTTCAATCCCAGGCTCATTTTGTAAACCCAACGAATTTGTGTTGGTAGAAGCTCAAGCTCAAGTGCAGAGGGGTGTCGAGACACTGAGATGGCAGGCACCCCCCAAATCATCTTCATGTTGCTGGTTTCTCCCTTGGGAAAGATGGAAGTCTACTCTCCAGGGTGCTGGAAAAAGTTTCACCCAGAGGTTCATCCAACCTAAACTCAGAGGATTCTGGGTATTTTCGGTGACTCCCTCACCTCATCCCATTCGCTCCAGCTCTGCCAAAGACGGGGGTTGTGCACTGCCCTGTGGCCTACAACGTGGCCATCGGGGAGGCTCAGCTCAGGCAGGATGCCGCCTCTTTATGTTGCTCTAACTGCTGCTTTCCTCACTCTCCTGGGCACACTTGGTCTTTGCCCTCATTATTCATGGCAATTAGCAACCCTTACACCACATCGTTCTCCCTCTGAGTAGCTGGTGGGTTTGAAAGCCTGACCTAGACCTTAACCACTGTCTTCAAACCAACTCGCCACCATTGAATCGTTGCGGCTTCATAGTAACCGTACAGGACAGGGTAGAACCGCCTCTTTGAGTTTCCAAAGCCATCACTCTTCATAGGCGTAGAAAAGCCCTGTCTTTCTCGTCAACCACACTATATTATCAGGGCTCATTTCTCGGTTTGTCAGAAGGATCCTTTTAGAGAATGTAACTGTGAGTCAGTCTCCCTGAAGAACCGAGTGGATTTCAACGCGGCGTGTCCATTTGGACCCTAGCTGGGTTTGTTGTTAGCTGCGGTTGAGTTGATGCTGACTCATGGGAACCGCGGGGGTGCAGAGCGGAGCTGCTCCACCTGGTCTGTAAGCAAGCTGAGTACCCAGGCCTGTCTCTCTGAAACACTCACCTTTCCTCTAGTAACTGCGAGCTTACCCCTTTGTGCCGCTCAGACTCCCTGTACAAAGCTTCTCCATTTTCCTCAAGATCTCTGGATCCCCTAAAGCACAAACCATCTCTCTCTGGAGTCCCTTGGGAGAAGGGCTCCCGTAAGAGTGTCAGTCTTGGAAACCCACAGGGGCAGTTCTCCTCTGTCCTACAGAATAGGCTCGATGGCAGTGAGAGTTGAGTCTAGAGTCCCTATGCCCACCCCCACCCCATGGCCCTATCTCACTCTGGTCTTGCTCATCAGCGTCAGCTTTGCATCAGAGAGGTGGCGGAATCAGTTGCAAAGGTTTCTGCCCAGATACAGACAGAGGATTGAGTTCTATTGATATTTCTAGTCCTGCCAACCTCACTCCATATGTGTCTAGAGTGCTTTTTGTGTCAAGAGTCAGCATTTAGTCCACATAATTTGCAAAATGACAGGGTCACGGTGGGGTTCCCTACCTCAGGATTGGGGCAGTGTTAGAAGGGGAAGATGGGATACAGAAGCAGAGGGCAAGGTGAGAGTGAAGCTGTGTATAGTAGAAGCATGGCGATTGTGGCCCATCCTAAGACAGAGGGGAACAGGAGCTCTGCGAGGGGTCCGAGGTGTGAGTCAGTACAGCAGCAGGCTGCCTCCCTTTCTCCATGGCATCATTGGTGGGTTACCTCCCCAAACTTGGAGACAGCCCTTGAGAGCTTTAACCACTATGCCACCAGGGCCCCTTACAAGGCTATCCGGTGCACTCAAACCACTGACCTTGAGGTTAGTAGTCAAGTGCAAACCATGTGTCCCGCTCAGGGGCCTGCTGCAGCTCTAGGGTTCACTCTGGGTGTCCTGTGATTCCACATATTCCTTTCTGAGCCAGAGAAGACACTCTCTTTGATGCTGGGCACAGAAAGGTGTCATGCAGAATGCGTGCTACAGTGGAGGTGACTACCAGGGCAGCACTACCTTTCTCAAAGACTGATGATCAATCTAGCTTTTAGGGCCTCAGCTCCTTTCCTTCTGGGCCAGCGTGCCTATTGAACATACTTGATAGACAGCGGCTGATGAGAGGATCAAATGCTTGAATCTAGTGTTTTGAGAAGCATACGTACAACCTGAAGCAAGAGACTGTTACGAGAAGACCAGCGCTGGACCTGGGAGTTGGAGGCGGAGCCGGTTCCCGGTGCCCTCCCGATCGCATGTGCTGTCCAGGCTCCCAGACGGCTGGGGCAGGAGCCAAGACCCAGGATGCTGGGCTTTGAGCAAAGCTCCGGGGGGAACAGACATCCATCCAGGAGGTAATGGCACATGGAAGGGTTTGTCTCCCCCTCCCGTCTTCTTCCTACGAGTGGCTGCTGGGAAAGCATCTGACTTTCCCAAGAGAAGAAAGGCCAATTTTAGAACAGTTTTCTTTTTGAAGCAAGTTGGCACCAGCACTCGTCTCGGGCTAAGGTATTCTTGAGCCTGACCGTTTCCACCACCCTCTTTTCCCCAACCATTCCGGTCATTGCTGGGCATCTCCGTTCTCGGTTCTCTCACCAGCGACATGTCTCTGTGCTACCCTACCGTGAGTGCGTGAGACCTACAAGCACTGCCCTTCCTTGGCTTCCTGAACAGAGACAGTGGAGGTTTGCTGGTCCTCTGACTTGCTACCAGCTTTTCAGGTGACTGAGGGTGATGGGAACAGACCCTTTCCTTCTATGGAAAAGAGCCCTGAAGGAGGACCACCGCACCCCCTCCTCTCCTGCACACTCTCGGTTATGGCTATAGGTAACGAGAAGTAGAACACAGCAAAATAACTTGTTGAGCCTGGTCACGCCAAGGCTCCAAGGGCTTGTGCTCAGAGGGCCTCCTGTGGCCCCTGGTTCAGCAGCACCAGCATCAGCCCCTGGAAGCAACACAGGACCCAAGTCTCACCCCCCCCCCCCACCCGAAACAGCCATTGGAACAAGTGGTTCTGCCTTGGGGGCTGGTGGACCATCAACCTCCCTGTCATCTAGGAAATTGTTAGAGATGCCCCGCCCAGACCTACTTCAGGAGAAACAGCAGGGTATGCCCAACACTCAGTGGGTCCACAGGCCATCCAGGGGATTTCTTCCAGTGTGCACAAAGGGTCCAGAGCACTGCTCGAGAGGATGACTGGCTTTCGTGATCGCTTCCTGAGCGACAGGAATGTCTGTGCGCGAAACCAAGCCCCGTGCAGTCAGAACCATACCACCTGAGGTCCCAGCAAAAGGAAATGCCCTGGGGCCTCTCTCCTTCCCTCCGCACAGGACCAGGATTTACGGTGCAGGAGACACACAGCCCAGGAGACAGAAAGATGGGGAGGGGAACAGAAGAGAGAGGGCACCACACACATCAATTAGTTAATCAATG
>NW_022111256.1:3221286-3228328 GCF_000313985.2 Echinops telfairi | reverse complement strand
GTACTGCAGCACAGAGGAAGGAGAACTCCTTCACTTTGTGCCTTTCTTCAAGGTCACTGTGTGTCTGAAGGTCATGTGCTTACAATCATTTCTACGGTAATGGGAGAAAGAAACATTCAACATGCCCACTGGCTCCTGGTCCGAGGACACAGCTAGGGAGGTTCGGCTTCCTCATACTGCTGGGCCTCTCTTGGGAAGCCACGCCGTTGGCTCTCCCCGGGTGTCACAGCTGCGGGAGAGGGGCAAACAGACTGGCCTTGCCTGGCTGCTCTGGAAGGAGCAGGGGAGTGAGAGAGAAAAGCAGGAGTGAGAGGGAAGGGGCCTGTGCTGGGGAACCCATCCTGGTAGTTCAAACACAGAAAGTCTAACTCACTGTCCTGGAGTCAAGGCTGACTCCTCGTGACCCCTGGGAGTTTCCGACGCGGTAACTGTTTACGGGAGTGGAAAGGCCCGCCTTTCTCCTGTGGAGCTGCGGGTGGTTTCCAACTGCCCACCCTGCGGATCGCAGCCCAGCGTGTAACCAGGACCCCACCAGGGCTCCTAGCTCAGGGGTTATCATGTCACATGCAGACCACCTAGTAAGTAGTTGTGGTCTACCTTTGGAGTAGGGAAGGGAGATGATCAAGAAGAGAGGGGTGTGGTCTCTCTATTCTTCTCTTGAGCCTCCAGCTCCCACACTCAGCAAGCAGTCCCCTGTGTTGGGGTGTTTCCGAGACTTGAATGAAGCGGGGCGCCTTCAGCTCAAGTTGACTCACAGCAGCTGCATGGGGGCAGGGCAGAAGTGTCCCTGTGAGTTTCCAAGATGGTACCTCTTTGCAGGAGTAGAAAGCCTCCTCTTTCTCAGCTGGAGGGGCTGCTGGTGTCCAACTGCTGACCTTACAGCTAGCATCCCAATGCATCCCCACTACCCACCCCCCGGGCTTCTGGAGGGAAACAGAGACAACAGACCGGTTGTCCAGAAGCCGTTCTCTGAGAAGGGAGAAGTCCCCAGGCAGAGATATTTCTGGTCAGTGATGGCGGATGCGAACCCAAGACCTCGGTCTCCCCATGGGCCTATTTGCTTTTGAAGAGACCGAGAGAAGAAACTTGAGCAAGTAGCCTGACAGTCCTAGTGCCACCTCCTCTGCTGTTGTTCCTGACCCCGTTACTGCGTCCTTTCTGCGCTCTGCCCTGGAGGAAGGGTTGCCGACAAGCCTGGGCCCCCAGTCCTGTGAGAACCTCAAGAATCAAATCATTGGGATTTGATCAGTGGTTTGTTGAGCTGGGATGTGGGCTTCTCAATTCTTCTTGACACTTGTCCTTTCCATTTCCCCTTAAGCGTTGAGTTAGTTAATTGTGCCAGCCTGGCCAATAATCACATGTGGGGCTAATTGAAAGGCGGAGGGATAAATGGGTGGTGAAGCCTCGCCTTTCTAGTTCTCAGGTCTCTTGTTTTGTGATGGTTGCACAGGGTGCAGCTGCCTTAGCAGTTCCCTGCTTCAGCTTGCAAGATTGACTTCCTACAAGACATCCCCAAGGAGAAGCCACATGGACCTATCCCGATGCAGCCCTGGGTGCTGGAGCAGCCGTGTGGAGACCCCTGCTAGTGCTAAGATGCTTTTTCATTCACTGACTTAGCTTTCCTCCTGCAGTCGGCATCATTGCCTCTGTTTTGTGAGGTGAAGGACTTTGTGGACCGGTGTTGGGTTAATGGGTTAATGTTGGACTTGTGGGCTTGGGCAGCATTGGGTTGGGATGTTTTCGTGATGCACACTTTCTTTACATAAAACCCTCTCTTATCCATGAGTTGCTGTGGATTTGTTTCTCCCAAGTACCTGGACTAATACAAGCGTACTGTGGGGAGAGGGGAAAAGGGCTCAAGGCTGTGCAGTCCAAGTGCAAGTGGACCACCAAGCTTACAAAACCCTTCTCCCTCCGTAACGGTCCAACACCCAGGGGCCCAAGCCATCTCTCTCTGGGACTCTGTGCTTAAACGTCGCCTGCTCAACCCAGCTCTTCAGTCGGGTCCGAGCGGATGCTCCCATTCCCGTCTCCTCTTTCTCATGCCACCCACGCTCGCGGTTTGTTCCCAGCGCCACGTGTTTATAGCTCGTGAGGCCCCAGTCTCTTTTCTTTGTGCCTCTGGCTTTCAAAACCTCCTCCCTGCCTTCCCAGTCTGTTAATGGGTTTGAGACGACGTGGCCGCACCCATATGTTAGATTGGGCACACCGTGGTTCATCCGTGTCTGTGTCCCCACTAGATTCCTTGAGGTCAAGCACTAAGACTATTGGGAGTTGCTGAATGCCTAGCCCCGAGCATAGCACAGCGCAAGCACAAAGCACACCGCACACCTCAGAACCCGCAAACCAATGGCAATGCCAATTCCCCGAACCCTGAAGTCTGACAGGTCTGGGTCAAAGGTCTGGGCCTGGCCCTGACTTGCTGTGTATTTGGGGGGCAAGTCACCGTCTGGGTCTTAGCTTCTTCGTTTGTGCAATGAGGTTGCTTTGTTGGATGGTTGTGGTGGTGAAATTGCACTGTGCCTGTGTGGTGCTCTGTACACATCAAATGGTCCGTGCAATCCGACTAGAATCATTCGATGCGAGCAGTGATTTTCACAACTTCAGATTCTTTTCTGCCCATCTTTGCTCTCCTGGTTGCCAAACTCCTAAAGTTAGGCAGCAGGAGTAATGACAACTTTCAGAGTTAAATGATGAGGGCCCCAAATCATAAGTCAACCTTTCTGTGCTCAAAAACGATGCGTTCAACAATGAAAGTAATGTGGATCTCCAGAGAGCTTGGGTTTTCCAGCCCCTATGCAAGGACCCCCTGGTGGCAGGGTGGGCTACTCACTGCACTGCTAACCACAAGGTCTGTGGTTTGAAGCCACCGGCTGCTCAGTGGGAGAAAGATGAGGCTGTCTACTCCTGTAAAGATGTAAAGCTTCAGAAACTCAAAGGGGCAATTCTATTCTGTCGTGTAAGTTCACCATGAACTGGAATTGACAGGAAGTCTGGTTTGGGGCTTACCCCTAGAGAGGCCTGCAGCTTCCACACTGCTAAGACATCCTCCTCCTAAGTCTTCGAAAGACAGAGGGCACCATTCTGCAGGCAACCACATCTCACAGTCAGCATTGGGTTGGTTGTCTTCTCCGTCTTGTTTCCGTCCTGGTGTTAGACTTTCTACCCCACTCCGGGTCGCTATGAGTTGGAATCCACTAGATGGCAGTGCGCTTGTTGGTTGGTTTTGGCTTCTCTCCCCACAGACTTTGTGTCCAAGAGAGAAAGGAAGGATCTTTAACAAGGGTTTAAAGGGAAGAGAATCTCCATCCAGTCTGGAAGCCAGCGCTGAACCCCAAACACGTGCCTCGGGTGCCACCTGCTGGCACAATATCACATTGCAGTCACGTTTGTTGCCGGACAGCCCAAGATTAAGTAACAGTTTAAACTAGACGTTTGTTGCCGGACAGCCCAAGATTAAGTAACAGTTTAAACTAGACATTTTCAACTTGTTTCCGCCATTGAATGTAACTGATGAGCTTTGCTTCAGACCCATGAATTGACAAATGTACTTCAATGAGCCGAGTTCAGGAAATCCAGGTCACAGAGAGGAAGGTTCCTGGGGAGAGCGGCAAGGATGTGCTTAGAGTACATCACATACCCCACCCAGGCTATATTGAGGGTGGGCCACTGTGCTTCTGCTGACACAGAGGGTAACTTATGTATGAAACTCATCTTGTTACAAAACCGTCCTCACCAATCAATCCCTGCTAGCCATGGCACGTTTCATTCGTTCTTGGCAGGAGGCTGCAGAGATGGGGGACACTGGTATTATCCCATCAACTATTTTTCAGGGGAATTGAAATGTCTTCTCTGAAATCAGAGCATTGCTTACTGATGCTGCTAGGAGCCCTGGTGGTGTAGTGGTGATGCACTGACCTGTGATCCACATGGTCTGTAGTTCAAAGCCACCAGCAGCTCCATAGGAGAAAGACTGGGCTTTCCACTCCCGTAAACAGATAGACGGTCTTGGAAACCCACAGCGGGTCGCTGCAAGTCAGCATTGACTCGATGCCAGTGCGTGTTGAGGTCTAGCTGTGGCCTCTCCCTGTCCTTTCCTCCTTCGGCTCTTGTAATACTACAAGTGGTTTCTCCTCCTCACGTCCACTTTGCTCTGAGTGCGCTGTCCTCCGACAGCTCAGGCGCTCCCATCTCTTCTGACAGTGACCCAAACGACACCGACATCGGCATTAGCCTCCTGCCCGCTAATCCCCTGCCCTTTAAGTCCCTGTCTGGGGTGGAGTCATCTCAGCTTTTCAGACTGAGAGCCAACCATCATCACTGTCTGGCTTTTAATGACATGAAATGCCCCTGGTTACCCACAGCAACCGGGATCAAGCTGAATGAACCCTCTTAGCACTTTGCAGAATGACCCGCTGGCGGCCTAAGTGGACTTCTGACCCAGCACTCAATTAGCAAGGAAAGCGCGTGCTTAGGGGATCAACAAAACAAGGGGGACCAGCTGCCCAAAGCAAAGACCCATCGATTCCAAGCAGACAGGACACAAGGAGGAGTGAGTACCTGAGGGGAAGCAAACTAGCACGCCGCTGAGCGGATGTGGTCCCAGCGCCAGGGCATGAGAATGTGTTGGCCGGATAGCATGTTGCCAGGGGCCCACGTGAAGGGTCATTTAAGCTTTGAGGCCCCTACTACTTCAACACCTTTGTTGACATCTGTCTCTTCCAGTCCCTCCTCTGTCATAAAAATCCCCTATATGTAGATATTTGGGCAGGATACGATTTCTGTCTAACACGCAAGAAGAGGTAGTCAGCCGTCAAGCCGAATTCTTGTTATAGTTACCAAATAGGCAATGGGTCCGACATGAGTAGCTACTGGGCAGGGAAGGCTTCTATTAGAGTCTAATAGATACCGAGTCTCTGGTTCCTTTGGGGCGAACTGTCTTGCCCGCCCGTCCACGAATGCGGATCCAGCAACTCCAGCCGGAAGGGCCAACACTGCTTTCTGCCATGATACAGCCCCTGGGAAACAACCAGTAGGGTCTGCACGTTCAGGGGACACACCACAGCAAGGGGTCGCAAGCAAGTGGATCATCCGCTGAACGCTATCATCATGCTTTGCAACGGGATAGCACTTGCCTGCGGAGTTATGTCCTAACTCTGTAAGCAGTAACTTTAAAATATTTGGCATATATGAAATATGATGATAAAATAGGTGATAATTTAAAATAAGGCTAACACAACAACATCCCCCAAATCCTGGAAATATTTATGTATATCCAATATGCAAAGCTTTGACATATGGTTTCAAGTGAGTTTCAATTTTGTCGTCTGTTGTGAGGGACAAATCCCTTGATATTATTCTAGAAGCGCTAATAAAAGAGGCGTTAAGCAGGTTGACAGTATGCAAAATTTAATATTTATTTATGATGCAAAATATGTTCCTGTTTTGCAATAATGAGTGTGTTCCTAAATGTATCTTCCAAGAAAACAGCAAAGGGCATTCAGCAGAATATTACATTAATATTTTCTCAGAATACTTACATGTCTGTCTATAAAGCAATGGAAGCATTCCTCCAGGAAATAAATTAAATTTAAATACTAAAAATTACATCGAGGCATTCCCATTTCCCTTCATCCTGACATTTTATTTTTTCAAGAATTGATCAGAGAGGCCAGCCTTGCAGCCATCAGGCCACCCCAGGGATGACTGAGCTCTGTATTAGAGTTTAACTTCTCAGCATCTTGCTTTGCAAAAGGGTGCCATACAGTGACAGCCCCAAATCCCCACACAGATTAGGTCTTCAAAAAAAAAAAAAAGGATTGCTATTGCTGTGATCCCCAAAACAAGATTGCTCATTTGGCGTGGTGATTTTATATCCACTATGTACGTTTCTCTGAATATAGAAGTTGAACGATTCCACAAAGAAAGACATCCAATGCATAGTTTACAAACACACGTTCCCGTTCACTTCCAGATGGAGCATGGCCTTGAACGCAGTCCTTCCTCCCCAGCACAGTGCTCTAGCGGCACCCCACTCACCGGACTGCAGATTGAACCCACCCTTGGACCGGTATCACGTCCGTCCTCTATAATCCCTCTCTTCCCATCAAGCATCAGCGGGCCCATGGCCTGTGCAGTGCCAGCATCAGAGGGCAGAAAGAGAGCGTGCAAGTTTGTAAGCCTGTTTCAAGATGAACAGCCGTGGGCACCTGTGGCGGGCCTGCCCAGCGAATGTCCAAGAAAGAGGTGTTTCTGATTTCCTTGGCAGGACTCTTCCTTTTGACCATCTCAGATCTGAAGATCAAAAGGACTTGTTCCGGAACCCATTTTCTTTGACTTGCTTGTTTTCAAACATGAATTTACATGTTAACGTCCACATTCAAATGTAAACTTCTATTGCATCGATTTTACTTGTTATTCCTTGTCAGTTATTCGGGTTCATTTGCCACACTAGAACCACATTTTAGAAGTGGCACATTTCATATCCAACTAGAAGGAAATGGCAACAAGTAAGTGGAGTGGAAATAAAACAAAACTGGCAGAAGATAAAAAGCAAAGGATTTGTGAGTCTCTGAAGGCCATTCCAAAATGAACTGGCTCTTTAGAACGCAAGGAGTGAGAGGAGCTTCCTTCCACTGAATGGTTGGGTTCAAGAGGGGAGAAGTATTGGACTAGTACAGCTGGTCCCGAAGAGACTAATGCCATACGTGGCCCCACGTTCTGCGTCCATTTCTTGCTGTAATAATAATAATATAATAATATATATCTTATGGTGAGAAAGCGAAAGTAGTTTAGAATCTGATATCTTATCTGCAGATCCCATAAATACCAAAACTACAGATCCTGCTTGGTGGAATTATTTTTCTTCTAACGAGGCAAAAAGATGGCCACGTGACAGTCAACATTTGAAAATCTGTGTTGAACATCGCTTCATGGTAAACAATCAAGGTTCCATAGCCAGACTATTTCCTAGGGTACAAAGTTAATGGTAAAAATTATAAGAGGGAGTGATTATTTTATTCTCTCCCAGTCCATGCAGTAT
>NW_022111256.1:3217714-3219122 GCF_000313985.2 Echinops telfairi | reverse complement strand
AAAAAGATACATACCTCCAACAGATGGAAGAGCCTTGGAGAAAGTTATCCCATTTACCACCTTCAAAAACCATACCACTGAAGGGATTGTAAATCAAGTACGCCACTGCAGAATGCGAGGTTTGAAAAACAGCTTTTCAAAGTACAGAGTCCAGTGCTATGAAAATACTGCCAATAGATTAGACGATTACAGAGGCTGCAACAGAAAATGTTATTATGTAATGACTACGTGATGTTCTTATCATGTGCTCTACATTCACTTACTCCTGTGGGACATGAGACATAGCACAGTGGTTATTTGGGAGTGGCTGGATTTCTTTTTTAACTATTCAGTTAACCTACACGTTTTCTTTTCTGGCCTCTAATCACCTATGGTAGGAGAAAGATGGGGCTTTCTACTCTCTTAAACGGTTACAGTCTTGGAAGCTGGAAAGGACAGTTCTACCCTGTCTTCTAGGGTAGGTATATGAGTTGGCACTGATTCAATGGGAGTGAATCACCAGTGGACAGTTCTAAAAGCATAGGCCATGGTCAAGTATTAACATGCCTTTCTGATGCGTGTTGGGAAGCGCATGCCGTAGCACTGAGTGTAATCCTGGAAGGTCACACTCAGATCCGAGATGCTTTGGAAAACACTGCTGAAGACTAGGCCCCAAAAGGAGGTGGCAGAAGAGAAGCTGAAAACATCACTAACACGATGCACCACTAGAGTATGTATTTAGGTGGAATAAGGGGCCCTCGTGTGGCAGGATTAAAATACTCAGAAGCTAATCAAAAGATGAGCAGTCTGAACCCACGAGCTGCTCTGCAGGAAAAAGCGCGCCACAGTCTCCTCTGTAAATATGTCCAGCCTGGAACCCCTATGGCACCACTCTAGTCTGTCATCCAAGGTCACTGGGGGTCAGAATCAACTCGACGTCAGCAGGCTTGGTTTATCTGGAATACTATGCTGATGAGTCCAGTTCTCCAGATCCACAAGAAACTCTACAGATGCGCACAGCTCTCGACCAACCACTAACTGGGCAGCTACACATTTTAAGAAAAGAGTCTTGAAAACACAACAAAGCAAATTCTCTCACACTCCATGCCGTCCATCACTGCAGCACAACTATAAAGGAGGAAGGCCATGACAGACGTGCCCCGGAGCACTGAGTGCCAGAGATCAATTTTGCATCAGCACCTACCACACTGCCACAGACACACTGGAGACTGGAATGAAAAGAAGGGTGGAAGCGTATGATGCTCTTTCATACTGATTTATCCTCTTACACATGGTGGGTGCACCTCATGAAAATGAATGAAAGTATCCTAGAAAATAGTGCAGGTTAACCAAGAGGAATTACTGAAACTCAAATGAAGACAGAGCATGATAGTGGGACAAGAGGAAGGTCAAAGGAAATAGAGGAAAG
>NW_022111256.1:3208218-3216790 GCF_000313985.2 Echinops telfairi | reverse complement strand
ACGTCCATGTCGAACTCAGTCTCCTTGGAAAGGGCCAGACAAACTTCACAGTGACAAATGGTGGGGAAATAGAAAGAAACTGGCTGTAAGTCACACTCTCTGGAGTCATGTCCAGAGCATGATCAAAGCCTGCCACTGGGCTTCCCTTACAAGACGGACTCTCTGCGCTCATTTCCCCATCGATGTGGTTAGTCGGTCCCTTGTGGAAATTCAAAACTTCTTGAGTGAAAAATACATCCATAGGGTTGGGGTGAGCAGGCCAGCTGTTATGTGTTCTGTGTCTCGGAGCTGGAAAGAGGAGTTCATTCTCAAAGGAAATGACATTGAACTGTATCAAATCCAGCTGCTTTGATTCAGCAAGACAGGGCCGTTCAAGCAGCGACTTCCAAACGCTTTTGGGTGGACTCTGTGTCTCTGTGAAAGGGACCATTCCCCAGACTGATGAAAAAGATCGAAGCGTTGTCCAAACACGGACAAGGGGACAGACGATGCCCATGAACTACGGGTGACAGTTGATGACGCCATGCAGTTCATCTACGCAGACAGACCGAAAGAACGATTGAAGAGTCCAGAGAACAAAGGCGAGGAAGGAATGTCTTTAATTATAGCATGTTGGAGATGAAAGAGCCACTGAAAATGAAACGGAGGAAGCAGTTGTCATCTTTGTGTTCTGATGATCAGTTCTCTTTCGTGGCATGCTTTCTTTTGTCTGTGTGTCCTGACAGCTCTTGTTCCCAAGCAGGCACCCCCCGTAAAGCATGAGCCACGGAAGGCAAAATTGGCAAAGATCAACCTTTCCTTGTGGGAGAATTTGACATTGGCAGTTGAAACAACTAAGTTCGTGGACTCGTTTTCTTTCTTGTAGCCTCTGTGGCGTGTTCTTTTTGCGGGGGACGTGGCCTATCGTAAACCTTTCAGTACCTGTAGCCACTGGAAGATTTATAATCGGTTCATTTCAGTCTGCTGAGAGGACGCTCCATTTTTGCATTCAGTTGCATCCTTTTAATATGCCTAATACCTCATTTAAAAGTAAGTTATATCATGGAAAGCTGACACACACACACACACACACACACACACACATCACAGAGCCATGTGTAAGCCGAACCGGAGGCAGCACGCATTACTGGTGAGTGAGGGCCCTCCTGACAGCACTTACTGACTACTGCCCACACCCCTGCTTACTATCCCTTCGTCAGCTTCTCTCCGGTCATTCCTTCTGAGTTGGCTCTGTGACAGTCTCTTACACAAGGCTTGTCCTGCCTGTGGGCCGTCGCAGTGGCTCACACTCGGAGCATTGCTCGGGAGCACCATATTTAGCCCATCAGCTGATAGGATTCCTTGTTTGCACCATTAGCAACCCATGGCAGTGTCTCTTGTATTCACTCTTGTGCCCACGGACCCAACATGGGGGTTGAACATGCAATCTGAGGTCAACCTTCTAGTTGAATGAATCAGCTCATGCACAAAAGGAGACATGTTGTTGGAAAGGCTTGTGCGCATGCTCCTGGTGCTGACGAACAATCTAGAAAGCACCAGGGACTGCCAACAGAGCAAGCACATCTGTCTGGAACGGAGCACAGCCAGGAGGCTCCTTAACGGCAAGGATGGTGAGACCACATCTCACAAGCTTAGGACACGTTACCAGGAGAGACCAGTTCCTGGGGAAATACATCATGCTTGGTGAAGCAGAGGGACAGGGAAAAAGAGAAAGGCCTTTGGTGAGGCGGGTTGACACAGCGGTGTCAATCGACACAAGAACCGTTGTGAGGACTGCGCAGGACCGGGCAATGCTGCCTTCTGTTGGACAGAGGCTCACGATGAGTCAGAACAGACTTGATGGCCCTATCACAACAACGATAGCAAGGCTGTGAGTTTGACCTTTATGTGAATCCGTTATTTTTATCAAAATCGTAAAGACACACACTTGACTCACTTTGACCTGCCATCTGAATAGTTGCCCTGGGTCGTGCGGGAGGGGAGGTGGGTGGATGGAGCCACCAGCAGCAGTGTACTCTCTGCAAGACGACACAGTTCCTCGTGGGCACAACTTTACAGGGAAGCCCAGTGGCACGCAACAGTCATCCCTGCCAGTCACACACACACACACACACACACACACACACACACACACACACGTCACCTCTCTAGGCACAGGTCTGAACCCCCATCCTGCTGAAGGATTGAGTAGCGTCAGATACACAGCCCCTTTGGGCTTCGTTTGCTTCTCCCATGATGAAATTCTCCTCCCATTTGCCATCTCCCCCTTTACCTGAACCAGTGTCCAATCCTGGCATGTGCCTGCCCGATCGGCTCCAGAAAGGCTTTGGAATTATGGTCCTTTGAGCTGATACACTCCAAGTCTGCTCTTCCCAAGATGCCTACCTACCTCAGTGGGACTGGGGTTCAGACATGTGCCTAGAGAGGTGATGGGCCAGCCCCTGGTGTCCAGCAGAAACCAGCCTTCTCAGTCACAGGTCCAGCGACCCTGCGCCAGGGCAGTCTTTTCTCAGACTGTCGGCTCCTGGATCCCTGCAGCCTGTCTCGGCTAAGCCAGCACTTGCTGCTCCTCTGGGCCGGTGGCAGGAACAGGAAGGGGACAGAGCTTTGTCCCAGAGGATTTGGTTCATTTTCAAGTAAACAGTCAGCAGAAAGAACAGGGGTGGGGGCCTGAGGGAGTTTGGGAAGTTGTCCTAGGATGAAAACACTACTTAGGGATAATCTACAGCCATGGAGTTTCCTATACAAGCTTACTTGAAATTTGGTGGGTGGATTAAAAAGAACAAAAGTTACCAAAGGAATTGTAGGCAGAGCTGACCTTGCTAGTCCCTCTAGCCCACACAGTGGCCAGGAGGAAACACCCCACAAATCCCTTATGGCTGGTCCTTCATTATTGGCCTGACTCTCTGTCAATATTTGGACACTGCCCTCTTGTTTCCCTCAGGAATCGTGTTCCTTGGCCCTGAGTAAGAGGGAGGAGGCTCATGTTTCCATATCGGGAATTCTGAGCTTGCTGTTGTGAACAAAGCGGCATTTGACTTCAGAACCCGATTCTGAAAAGAGGCCTTTTCTTCCTGCCCCTATTTTCAGTTTCCCTGCAACCACTTAGAGGGGTGGGCAAGAGGAAGGGAAAGGTCGCAGACCGGCCTGTGTGTTTGCAGGCCACACGGGCCAGCTCGCAGGCACATGGTCCAAGGACTTCGTCCACCTGTGTCTTCCTCCACACCCCGAGAAACACGTACATTGACAAAGGATCACTTCGTTGCTTTTTATCGGCCTGCCATTAATGTAAAGGAGGGATGGGCTATATACCACACTTATCACTCAGCGAGAGGAAGCGCTGGGCCCCAGAAGAGCTGAATTCATGACCCCTTGCTCCAGCCCAGCACTTTGCACATGGCTGGCAGGCTGGGCCGTTGTGTTCATGCTACACCATCCCTGCAGGGGCTCCAATGGGGACCAGGAGGTGGAGTGGAAGAAGGGATCGGCCCTGATAGAACCAATGCAGAGCTACTCATCTTATGTCTTTCCCCAACCCCTTCATTCCCCCAGGCGGCTGGGAATTCTGCACCGCATTCCATGCTGAGAGAGGGCAGGAACATAAACATGGAAGCATTCCCTGCTCCTGACTGGCTGCTGCTGGCTCACCCATGCCCTGTGCTCTGCCCTGTGCGAGGCTGTGATCATGGGCCCAAGCACCTGTGGGGAAGGCGCTGCATGGCACAAGTGTGTGGCCTTCAGATCCTGAGGTGATGGTGAGCACTGGGGCACTAGGACATGAAGGTCAGCGAAGGAAACAGACTGTGTGGCTTGTGGTAGGTGGGTATGACAGCTGTGTTCAAAGGTTTGCAACACAATTTGAAATAGAGGTAGACTTGCTCTGTGTTACGAAGTCTTAGTTCTCACATCTAATGAAGAGGAGGTCATTAGAGCTTTTGTCTTTTTTGTCTAGCACAAGGACGCAGACCTGTGATTTAAACCAGGACACATTGAAGAGTTTGAGGCACTAGTAATAATTAAACCTGGGACTGTCCCCAGCAAAGAAGGCTGTTGATGATCACCCTAAGCTACAGAAAATTGTCAACAAACCAAGCCCCCGGCCACCAAGTCAATTCCGACTCACTGTGACTCTGTATTGAAAAAGTTGCCGCGTGCGATACTGGTTTCTCCAGGCTTTGCATGATTAAACACTTGTTAGGTGTGGACGTGCCAAGATTTACAGCATTAGGAGTTGTACTGGATACTCTTCAAGTTTAGAAAGCTTTACCTAACAGTGATCCCCAGTGTTGTTGATTAAATTAGATGGACATTTCTTTCTTTCTCCTAGGTCTGCTGGAAGCACGATTTTCATCTGGTGCTCAAACTTGGCTTATCAAGGCAAAAAGGAGAGAATTGTGGTAGTGGTGGTGTTTTGTAACATAAGGTATGAAGCATTATGTTTTAAGTTTTGAGGTGGTTCAGGGCACATTCCAAAGACTGAGATTTTGAATGGTTTATCCAAGATGCACTAGTCAGACTCTTTGGTTGTAAGGATTGAAAACCATTTGAATTAGCACAAGCTTGAGGTGGAACTAAAAGGGGCACCATCCCCCCACCCCAAAAACAGAATTGCGCTGGGTGGAGTGAGACTTTCATAACAGGATTTTCCCCTCAAGGTGAGCATTCAGCAACTCGCTCTGAGTTAGTGCATACAGTGGCATTGCCTGGGAAAGTTCTCTCTAGTCACAGTGAATTTTCGTAAAAGCAGTTTCGCTCTAACCTCATTTTTTGTGCTGGCCTATTTAAAAGAACAGCGTGGGGCTGTGAAATTTTGTTTCCTGCTCAGGAAAAGTGCCGCAGAAACTGCTGTGATGTTGAACACAGCTAACAAGGAGAGTGCCATGGGAAAAACTCAAGTGTACAAGTGGTTTTCTCGTTTCCAAAAAGGTGAAATGACAAACCTTGTTCTGGAAATTCATCAACTTCCAGAAAGGACAAAAATGTCAACTCATAGTGCATTTGGAGTTTGTTCCACCAGGTCAGACTGTTAAGCACGCTTTATATTGAGAGGTTCTGAAAAGATTGTGTAACACTGTATGACCAAAAAAGGCCTGATTTGTGGCAGGTGGGAGGCTGGTTTTGCCACCACAACAATGCACCTGCTCAAGCAACCATCTCAGTGTGCCAGCAAAAAATCAGCATGCCTCTCTTGCCCTTACGCACCTGACCTCGTTCTGCGGTACTTCTTTTTGTGTCTGTGGATGAAGAGGGACATGAAAGGACAGCGATTTGATGACGTAGAAGAGGTGAAGAAGAAAACGAGCGAGGTACTGTCAGCCATCCAAACAGATGAGTTTGAGAAATGATTCCCCCCTGTTTTTCTGTGCATCCTCGAAAGGAGGAGCATGCTGTTGATATGGCCCATTCCTGCCGATGTTAATCACAGGGACTCTGCTAACGTGGTGGCTGCTGGGTTCTCCACTCTCCAGTCACCGTCTCCCCTGGGCAGGTAACAAATGTTCACTTGGAGACCCTTAAGCTGTCCACGCATTTCAGCACCCTTTATAAATCAACTCTTTTGGCTTAGCCTGAATCCAGTGACTTCCCGAGGGGAGAAAAATGCTGACTTTCTGGCTCTCAACAGTCACCTGCCTTTTTCTCTATCAGTTGGGTGAGTTTTTTCTCTTTCTGTTTTGCTTCGCTCTCTCTCCTAACGTGAGTTTTTCGTGGCATGGGAAACATGGTGGCTATCTCACCTGCTTGAGGACAGTTGAAAGGGCATGGACACTCCCAATACCAAGTCCAAATTCCTGGGAAAGGGACTCCAATTAGCCCATTCTGATCAGCAACCAAGCTCTGATTTGGGCCCAGACATATGAAACCAAGTTGTTCATAGATCTGATGGCACTTAGCCCTGGATGGTAGTCCCTAGAATTTTTTGTGAACGGGGAATCCCTCCCCCCCCCCAAGCAATCAGTCAAACCACAACACGGACTTCTCAAACAGTTTGGCTTTCTTCTCAACACCTTGACCCAACCCACTTTAGGGATTGACCCTAAGGTAACTGGATACTGTCTACCTGGATCAAATGAGAATGATAGTGGCACCTTATCCCAAGTCTAGGAAATAAATACTTGGGTAGGCAGGGCAGGTGGAGGGTCAGTGGCCCCTAATAATTCCTGGACTCAGGACACTCTACTTGGTAGATCAATGGGGTTGATTTCTCCATCCAGCTGTGCTGCCCTAATGGAGCTAAACCCCTAAAGCTAATCCCTTCATGGGATTGGCCTTAAAATGCAGCCGATTTTTCAGAACAGAATGGAAGATCTTTTGTGAACAGAGAGATGCCTGGATCACATTCTTCAAGCCAGGAGACCAAAGCATACCTTCTCAGCTCCGTGTGGAGGAAAAGGGACGGGTGGGTGCATCCTGGGAAGAGAATGATGCTTAGCGGCATTTCCTAGATTCCTGATTCATATTTTCCCCTTGATGTCACGACTGGAGCATCTCTTGTTTTCCTCTGGCAGCTTGATGATGCCACTAGGAAATCCAAGATAGATGGGATACTTTGTGAGCAGAGCCTGGAACAGCTGGATGTTGCTGGACACAACTGCTATGGCTGGTCAAATGGGGACATCTGGTTTGCTTCCCCAGAGGTTAGAAATGGCTGCAAGGCCAATAAAGTTAATCCCAGCAGCAGCCCTTGACTCCCAGGAGCCCAAAGGGTTAGCTGGGGGGGGATTGGGTTTCTTTTGCTTGGGAGCGAAAGAAAGTGAGCTGCCAGAGAGCCAGCTGTGCACCCCGACCTTTCTAGCTTGCCACTGGGAGACCATCTCCCAGGACAGTTGGGGAACTGGCTGGAAGAGTTTGGGAGATTCCGCACATTGTCATTTGCAAGTGCACTGATGCCAGACCCTCTAGAAACGCCATCATCATGGAAATGTCCTGGTCCACCTGTGATGAGTGTGTGTCCCACACTGGTGCATGGAATCCTAGCTAGACTTCAAAGGATGGCACTAACGCTGTCCCACCCTGTGTGGAAGGAGCCCTGGTGGTGCTGTTTAGTGAGATTTCCAGCCCCGAAACCCGACGCAGGGTCACGGTGCACTGGAATGGACTTGAAGGCAGTGAGGTTGGTTCTTGGGCACCCTGGGGTCAATCCTGGGGTGCAGCCAGTCATTGACATGCACAGTGACTTACTGAACGGTGGGCTGTTCCGAGTCCAGCACAGGCACCGGGCAAGAGTGAGTCCCGACAATCTCTCTCTGCAAAATCAGCCATTGAGCACACTATTGAATTTTAACACACACGAGTCAGCGTTGACTCAGTGGTAGCTGGTGTGTCATGCAAGAGCAGAGTTAACAAACTTCATCCTTTCAGAAACTCACTGCTTTAGCTGTGCAATGCTGTCAGTACCACAGGGCTGTCAGGAGTGTGCTCTGAAACACGCCCGTGAAGGGGTCTGCTAGGAGAACGTCAGCCAGGTTGGTGGGACACCAGGTGACCGGCAGCTTGTGATGCTTTCCAGCAGGTGTCTGCCCCCTGCAGGGAAAGGTGGGGTAGAGGGTTGAAACTCACCAAAGGCTCAGATGTCCCCAGTTTAGCCTCAAGTCTCAAACTTTCAAAACCACTCAGTGCTTTTTCTGTAATAAGAATGCATAGTTCAACAGACATGCTGGATATTCATCTCTTTATTTCCACCCACTACAGAGAGACTGATGAGCAATGCGCGGGCTGGCAGGTTGTGGGAGGGAAGAAATGGGGAGGAGCAGATTTAAATACTGAATGTGAAAGCAGGGAAACTGAGGCGTGCAAAGGGGCACTGGGGCTAGCTAAAGCCATCATTGAGAGCTGACTCAGTTGCCTTCTTGCCACCACAAGCAAGTGGGCTCTGGTTCCAAGATGCTTTGGAAGTACCCTGGTTAAGATTTTACCGGTCTTTAGTCCATACACCAACAATTGACTTTATGTGCCTGGTCACCTCCAGACTTGGGAGTCTATGATCCCTTAGCTGCAATCTATAACCCCCAAACCCAAGAATCCAAAAATGATAGTTGCCATTTATCCCACCTTGTGGGATAAGCCCTGGTGTCACAGTGGTTATTGTTAGCCTGTGATCTGTGGTTGGAACCACCAGCAGCTCCTTGGGGAAAAGGCTGGGCTTTCCACTCCTGTAAACAGTTAAAGTCTCTCGGAAACCCACAGCTGGTTGCTACGAGTTGGGATTGACTTGATGGCACTCGTTTGGGTTTGGCAGTTTGAATGTGATTATCAGAAACAAGAAGGTGTTTTATTATTAGGTGCTGATCGCGCCCCACTAGGGAGGGATTACAGAACATACATTGTCTGTCTCACAAACAAACAAACAAGGCTCCTGGCCCAAACTCTAAGGGTTTCTGTTAAGGACTAGAACTGAACCACTAAAGGCTGCTCTTCATCCGGAAATGCAAGCTCTGCCTAATGACTCTTCTCAGACGGGCTTTGCCTCCGTGGTAAAAAGGAGTGACTTCCACGCAAATCACGGAGAACATAAAGTGCCTCTTGCCTGGTGTGTGTGTGTGTGTGTGTGTGTGTGTGTGTGTGTGTGTGTGTG
>NW_022111256.1:3189853-3207953 GCF_000313985.2 Echinops telfairi | reverse complement strand
GGGCCAGGGGGACATTTCCAAAGCCACCTCATTCGTGGCGAGGGGTGTGTGAGAGGTGGCTGGAAGGTAGTGAGAGGACACTCTTCCCTTAGTGCCCTGGTCTGCAGAAGGCCCAGAGCACGGGCACTTGGAAGGGCTGGGTGCAGAATCACCAAGCCAGGTCACAAGGGCCTCTTTGATTCCTGCATGTGACATGACGTGAGGAACGGCTTTTATTTAGCTCGCTGAAGGAAGGGCATAGTCATCAGTGAACCCATGAGTCAGAAAAGGAAAAGACTTTTCTCATCTATAAATAAAGTGTCAGGGACAGGGCAAGCGAGGGAGTGTGTGGCTTGGCCTTGGCTGTGTCGGCACATGGCTGGTTCTGTGTGCTGTCGGGGACAGAGGAAGTGGGTGAGCACCAAGAGAGGAAGGAGGGATGCTTCTAAGAAGCTCGGTGGATAAAATGATCCACTTGAGGGTCATGTGGCTTAATCGTCGCACCAAAATCTAACAGCCAGAATTCCCCTCCTGGCAGACCCCCCTCTGCAGTACTTCCATGTGGCCCTCGGTGGCCTGGCTGTGGTTAGCAGCCACGGCAGCATTGTCGCACCCAGCAGCCACAGCCCACATGGGCACCCTGCTTCTCCTCAAGGGCGCTGCTGCGAAAGTGTGATCGCTGTCTGAACCTGCCTCTGGGTTCTCTGAGGAAGCAGACTGCTCTGGAGAGGTCCACGTGGGCACAGATACACGGCAGAGCCGAGTGTGGGCATGGCACGCAGACAACGTGTCAGCTGCGTGGTCAAGCATTCTGCTTGTGAGGCATCGAAAAGCATACCAGGGCCGCAGGCTGCCAGGCGGTGAGTGCGATGGGCATTGCTGTTCAGTGTCGTTGAGGCCGTGCTTCAGCTCAAAGTGACCGGAGGTGGCAGGGTAGACCGGCTCCGTAGGGTTGCTTAGGCCACCAGCTTTGTGGGGTCAGAGAGAGCACCGGGCCTTTTCTCCAGCAGCGCGGCTGGGGAGTTCAGAACACCCATCTTCTGGTTAGCTGTCAAGGGTTAAGCATCACATTGGGAAGGCTGCTTTCCATAAAGTAATGGAGGGTGCAACTCATCCCTTTTATTCGACAGCCCCCGGCCCTAGTATGAAATTCGGCCCCACGTCTAACCTTGGTTGAGAACGTCAGTCGAACTAGCTTGTGCGTATACCCTGAAGATCCCTGGGAGTCCTATCCTGCCAGTCCCCCCACAGCACCCCTGCTCTCCCCTCCCTCCCTCTTCCTCTCCCTCCAGTCCAGAAGCAGGCAAGGGTGTGTCTTGTCTGCAGGGGGTGGGGTACGCATTCTCTCCCAGCCCCTCAGAAGTCCCTGGACACGAAGCCGTGAGCGTGGCGAGAAGAAGGAGTGTGAACAAAGCACCCCTGTATTGTTACACTCACCATGTCGCCCCTGCTCCCCCAGCGCCCATCATCTTCATGCCCGTCTCTGCTCCCACCAGGCCCTCCCTCCTCGGATAAATCCTCTCTGGCCTGCAAAGGGCAGCCTCACTCGTGTCAATGGCGAACCCACCCCGGGGTACCCCAAAGGTGGGAGGTTGGTGTCCACTCAATGTTGTCTCTCAAGAAAGGCTTTGCAATCTCCTTGCGACATGTCAGCCATTGAAAGCTCAATGGAGCCCGTCCGCGGTGGGAGACAGGAGTTGAAGTAGACGCTGGAGTGCATGGTGGGGTCAAGGAGTCCACGAGAAACCACCCTCTTCAGGGAAGCCAGCCCAAATCCCCGCTTCGGCACTGATCTCCCCTTCCTCACAGACCCACATGTGGGGACGCTGTGCCACCTGTCCTAACACGTGCTCCTAGGCTGCTCGGGTGCCTGCCATTGCTCAGTGCACGCGCTAACTTGCTGCCCCCACGTGCTACCCCAAGCAAGGTGAGCACAATGGTAAGAACACAGCGTCCAACTTTCCTGGTTCCAATACCAGGCAGGGAACTGGCACTCCCCAAAGCCCAGATGCCTTGTGAGTCAAACAGGGTCGATTTTATCTCCCTCGTGGGGCCGCTGTGAAGGTCAAGTGAATGAAAGCACATGCAGGACTCAAGGTGACAGCCGGCCTGTATTACACCTGCTTGAGAGCACTGTCTATTGGCAGTGTCCTTCCTTGAGGTCACATAGGACGTAATTTGTTTAGATTCAAGATCCTCTCCTTGTAGGGTCCTGCATCGCACGTTGGGCATAATTGATGATCACAAATACAGCTACCCCAACGACTATTTCAGGAAGTTCATGTCTGGATTGTTACCGTCTATTCTGCAAAGTTGCCGGAGGCCCAAGGTCACACGCTGGGTTGTTCAGCCCCCGTTTGCCACCCCCTCCCCCATTGAGGGAGGGCAAGACTGCGACACTGACCTGCTTGGCCAAGTATCTTGGGAAACAGTCCATCCGTCAGAAAATGAGATCCCCAGGGACAGGAGCCCATGTGTTCCCGACCTTCCTGGGGCCTCTTCCAGCCTCACACTCCATAAATCTGCATTGATTGAGGACGCGCAGTGGTTGGAGATGCTCCCTAGCCAGGCTGTGCCAAGCGCCCTGCCCGGGAGGGTCTGTCAGCGCCTGTGATGAAATAATCGGAGGGGGACAGCTGCATCTGTCTTGGTAAACAGATGAACCCAGTCAACACCCTCAACAGCTACCGGCACCGAAGAGGCGCTTCAGGGCGAGGCCAGCAAGATGGGCAGCCAGGAGAAAGGAACTCATCCCCCCTCCCCTCAGGTCACACCTGGGGAAACGGACACCTGGAGAGGTGCGGAGACTTGCCTCATGTTATGGAAGCATTCCACCTCACCCCCTGCCTAGTGATGGAAACAGGCCTGCAGGGAGAAGAGTTCAGCACCACCATGCCTCCTTTAGCATGGCCTGAGACTCCCGGGGTGGGGCAGTAGGGGCCAGGGGGACATTTCCAAAGCCACCTCATTCCATCTCTTGAGGAACGTTGCTGCTAAGGAACATTGGCCCCTTAATGCAGGTAGCTTGTTGCATGCAATCAAGTCTTTGATTCTGACTGACTCAGGCAACTGGCTTATTCTCAGGGTCTTTTCTTCCTTTGTGTGTAGGGGGGGGGTGGCTAGGTGAGGGAGCAGGCAGGGGTGCCTCTGGTCCCTGGGGAGACTTGTTCCTGGTCACTAAATTTGAAATTAAAAAAAAAAATCACAGTATACCCATTTCTAATAAAACCCAACTCCAACCAAACTCCCTGTCATCCAGTCCATGCCGGCTCAAACACCCCTGTAGGACAGGGTAGAATGGCCCCGTGGGTGTTCCCGAGACTGCACGGAGCAGAGACCCCGGTCTTTCTCCCAAGGAGAGCCTGGTGGTTTCAAACAGCTGCTCCTGCAGTGAGCAGCCCAACCCCTAACCAGTATGCCACCAGGGCTCCTTCCTGTGTCTAATGGAAACCAAAACATGTTTGGTGGAAGGGTCCTGAATCCCTGGGCATGGCCCTATGCATGCACACACGTCTGTGAGAGAGCACCCGGAGAGGGTCCTGAAGGCACCTCAGACGGGGGCTCCAGGATGGTAGCTTTGTCTGTGGGGCAATGTCAGTTTGAGAGAGGGCATGTGGGAGCAGGTGCTAGACTACATTCCCTAAGGCTCTGGAGAGTGCCTTCTAACCACTGAGCCTTTGACGCAACACGTGGGGAAAGACGCTGTGGCTCTCTGTCTCCTGGGAAAGCCCTATGGCTTCATCAGTTTCTTCAGGGGAATCACCTCCCCCATATTAGGAGGCAGTAAGGATTGGATCTGCTGCCTGTTGTGCTGTGGGATCTCGCATGTTGGCTAATGCGGAAGCTACATCACTGGTATGTCATATACCCCCAGGGTCACCTGGTCTCAGTGTTGCTTCCAGACAAGTCAGACTGGGAAGAGAGACCAGGCGATCTACATTAAAAAACAAACTCAGCAATGAAAAGCCAGTGGGTCACAACAGAAGGCTGTCTGATGCACAAGCAGGAAGCTGCGTCGCCTGGGTGGGAAGACATTCAGAATACACAGGGGTTACAATGATGGATTTGAGCAGACCCATGACCGTGGAGCAGACACAGGACGGTGGAGCAGACACAGGACTGTGGAGCAGACCCATGACCGTGGAGCAGACACAGGACCGTGGAGCAGACACAGGACCGTGGAGCAGACCCATGACCATGGAGCAGACACAGGACCAGGTAAGGTTCTGTTCCATGGAACACAGGGTTCACCCTGAGTCAGGATGCTCAGAAACAACCAGTAACAACAACAACAACAACAACAACAACAACAACAACAACAAAACCCAAACGTGAAATGCGATGCTGCACGTCATCCATTGCCAAGTGCAGTGACGACGTGAACCCTTGCGGCCGTGTTTAAAGACGACCGTTCATACTGAGCACCGCGTCCATGGACACTCAGGATGGACTCGTTATTTCTAGGCCATTCAGAAGGATGCAGGGTTCCCCAGCGCACCGCTGTGCCCTTCCGCAGGCAACACCCTGCTGCTGAGGGACCAGTCACGGAGACTTGACTTGCAGGCATGGCTGCCAGCACCTGGTCCTGAGGATCCCCACAAGGGGGAGATAGTGGAGCGCTCCACTGGAGGGAAGCAAGCAAAGATGCACTGTTGCTGGCCAGATCCACTTCCACTCCACATGCCTTTGCCCCTGGTGATCTCACCAAATCATTTTGGAAGACCTCCGTGGGGACAGACTGCCGGAAGCCTGTCTCTCCTTCTCTCTTTCTCCCCCCTTCATGTCTCTTCTGTCCCTCTTCCCTCCTGCTCTCGCTCCCTGCCCTCCTCCACCTTGCTCCTTCTTTCCCGACATGAGCCTTCAAATCGATACAGTGTCCCTCTAGGGTTTCCACGCTGTCACCACAATTTGCCTGGGTCCAGTGGGTGAGTTTTCGCTTCCCTTCTAGCAGGAAACAGAATTATTTCCACAATAGGAGCCGACTGTAGCAGCCTCCACACAAAGAATGTGATGAAGAAAGGAGACAGCTGGCGGAAAAGGGAGAAGGGATTTGGGGAATTGAAATTCCGTGTGATATTGGACTAAAACGTGCAAAACTCACTGCGCCGCATTGCTCAGATGCCTCTGACTTAGAGCAAAAAGGGTATCAGTTGATTTTCTAACTCTGGGCTGGAATTCCTGATCCAGAACGTCGCAGACTGTTTTTATCCCCCTGACTGTCGTTACATCCACTGCACTAGACCTTCGTCTCTGCTCACATCGCCCTTGACGGTCCGGATGGACCCTGTCCGTTTCTCAGCTGGCAGGGGTCCTGCTGGTCATTGCCTTGTGCTCAGGAAGCATGTGTTCCAACTCCTCCCGAGACAAAGCTGCTCTCAATTGTCCTTGACTGACTGCTTCAGGAATGGGGTCTGCGGAAGTGGTGTGGTGTATTGGCAAGGAGTTCTGTGGTTATGTGCTTGGCCGGGAACATCAATTTGGTGGTGAGAGAAATTACCTGGTGATCTGCTTCCATAAAGATGAGTGCCTAGCGTCCCCTGGGACAGTTCAACTCTGTCCTTTGGGTAGCCAGAAGTTGACGATGCACTTGGGGCACACAACCACAACAAGGACACAGTGTCCTGAAAGAAGCACAAGGCCAGGCACCAGAAGACCAGGTTCTGGTCCCAAAGCTCTCACTCAAGTGCTGGGACTCGTGTCCTGGTTCCTGCTATCCCTCCAATGCCTCAGCTGCCGATGAGAAATCCAGGTTTGACTCATTTCGCACTGTCACTGGGGAAGCACCACCCCGTTCCAAGATGGCCAGTTTTGTCCAAGAAGCAACTGACCCAGAAATTGGGGGCAGAGACTATGTAGGGAGGTGGCATGGGCTTTGCCCTCTATGACTGTAGATGTGCACTGAGCTCTGTCTGCCTCTGCAAAATAGCTCCCCGACCAAAGGGTCATGCTGGAGCTTTGTGAGCTTCAGGTTTTGACCCCCTTTATAGTGCAGGGAGGAGTAATGCACTGATTTTGTTTCTTCTTTTAAGGGTGGTGAAATATACAGTATATATCAAAACCCTTGTTAACCTGACAACTTCTAAATTTATAATCCACATATGAACTTTTATAAATCGCCAGCACCAGTGGCTCTCAATTGAGGCAATGTTGTTCCTTCCCTATGAAGCATTTTAGGAATTTGAGGGAATATTTTCCCTTTTCAATACACTTATACCTTAGCATTTACCAATTGAAATTCATCTTTATGCATGTTGTATATTTCACAGCCTGCAGTACCTGTTGGTGTGATATGTTTTGAGTTTAGGTGGATGTGCTAGTTAATTGCATGTATCAACCTGGCTAACTTATGGTGCCCAATGATTTGTTCAAACACTAGTCTGGACTTTGTTATAAAGTAGTTACATATAATTACCTTCAAGGATATGGTTGGGCCTCATCCCATTAGTTGATATATATCATATACACAGCTTGTTTGTGTGTGTATGTATGTATATATATTTCTATATATGCACACAGCTATGTCTTAGTCTAGCACTGACTCTAATTAATGTATCTGAGCCTCATTCCATAAGTTACACTCACACACACATATAAAGTTACACACACACACACCTGGGGATGACTCCAATCATAGGTGTGACTTCATTGCTTGAACAAATTAACATACTAACTAGTTTATGCTATGCAGCTATTGACCTGACAAATGTACTTTGCCCGCAAGTCCCTGTTAGTATGACCACAGGAAGCAGTTCACTTTGAGCTTCCAGTGGGAGCAATGTACCTTTACTTTCCTACCTCAGAGAGTTCTAACAACTGTCTTGCCCTATTGGTGACTCATGGGGCAAAGCTTTGAGATTTCAGAGCAAAACCTAGTGACTACTATTATCTGCAGATAACTATTCTCCCTTTGAGAAACAGCTTTTGCCTGATAGCTGAGCCTTAGTAGACACTGAATGTTTAACCAGTGCCACTAAGTTACAACATGAGCAGAGCTGCCCATAATTAACGGGGCATTTGATCCATAGAGTTTAAAGTCAGACATGCACAACAACATCCATCTAATATAAGAGGGGGTACCCCTCCACTGGGCAGAGTCTTTTCAGTGTGAATTTCCCCGCTAGTCAAGCATCGAGCAAATCTCTCTGAGTTAGTGCCCCAGTGGCATTGCCTAGGAAAGTTTTCTCTGGTCACAGTGATTTTTTTCGTGAAAGCAGTTTCACTGGAACCTCTTTTTTGTGTGACTGCTGATTTAATAGAACAGTATGCAACTGTGAAATTTTGTTTCTTGCTCAGGAAAAATGCTGCAGAAACTATTGTGATGTTGAGCACAGCTTACAAGGACAGCACGATGGAAAAAACTCATATATTCCAGTGGTTTTCTCGTTTCAAGAAAAGGTGAACTATTGATTGATGACATTCTGGATTGATGTCATTCTGGACATCCATCAACTTCCTGAACAGATGAAAATGTCGACTCATAGTGCATTTGGAGTTCCTTCCACTGTGGGGTACCAGCACCCACAATCTACCGGGTCCAAGGGGCAGTTGTGTAATTGAGGGGTAAAATTAAAGAGACATCAGACAAGATAAATCATGAGATTGCTCACCTCCAGGAGCATCATGACTTCAGCAGCCAGATCTTCACAGGACAGAGAATATATTTCCAACAAGACTTATACATACTCAAAGGGCATGCAAGCCCCCCTAATTACAGGATGGGGTTGTGCAATAGGCATATGTATGACAGGAGGGGGATGAACTAGGGGAATACATGTAATAGGAAGGGGAGGCAGTAGGGGCACACATGTGACAGGAAGGCATACACATAGTAAGATGGCCCGGCTCCAGAGTCAAGATAGCAGCCTAACCTTGGTCGACCTGAGTTGCCTTTGACGTTAGGTGTCTTTGGGCTCTCCTTCAGGGGAACCATCTATTACCCTTATCAGAAGGGAGTGAGCTCTACTTAGGGTGGGACAGACTTAGGGTCTGATTGATCTAGGTGACTGATAACTTTCAGGCAGAGAACCTTGAAGAAGTTGATCTCCACGTGTATAGTCAGTGCCTTAGCTTTGACATATATTATGGGGGAACAACATGGGGAATAACTTTTCTGTTTCCTACATTTCCACCAAGTCAGACTGTTAATCAAGCTTTTTATTTGGAGGTTCCAAAAAAGATAGCAAAACGGTGTGGGACAAAAAAGTCCTGATTTGTGGCAGATGTGGGACTGGCTTTACCACCATGAAAACACACCTGCTCACGCAGCCATCTCGGTGCTCCAGTTCTTGGCAAAAAACAGCATGATTTTCTTGCCCAACACACCTTAGTTAGCTGATCTCACTCCGTACAACTTATTTCTGTTTCCATGAATGAAGAAGGACATGAAAGGACAGTGATTTGATGATGTAGAAGAGGTGAGGGGAAAACAAAAAGCTGGTGCTGTCAGGCATCCAAACAGATGAGTTTGAAAAATGTTTCAAGGAATGGAATTGCAGATTTCACAAATATGATAAGTGTAATGGAGATTACTTTGAAGGTGATAAGGTTGTTTTGTAAAAAATTTAAATATATGGCTTTGAATAAAAAAAGCCCAGTGATTTTTGGGCACCCCCTCATATAGAAGAATGGGCTTGAAGGAGCCCTGAAGACATAAGTTACAGGGAGGATGGTTCAAATGGCCTGCTCTCCACTCCTGCATTACTTTCCCTCTCCCATCTCACACCCATGGCCTCATGGAAAGTTCCCATGACTGGCCGGCTGACTCGGAGAATCGGTGTGAGTGGTTTATCAGTGGTTCTTCACACTATGGAGCCACCAGTAGAAAGCGAACACCCACACACTTCAGCTCCTGCCTGGGACTTCCTTGAAGGACAGTCATGACGGGAACTCCTTTCACAGGCACACCCTTGGTTGTTAATTTGTGCTTGGTGAGAGAAATGGCCGCTTGATGTGTCCAGATGAACAGGGACTGGGAAAGAACATACTTGGAACAACTGGTTACAGGGAAGCTTGAAAAGAATATGTGAATGGGCAAAAGACACAAAGATAGACTGCATGGCTTCCCAGGTTTTAAGACCATATAATGAATAAAAGCAGGTTGGCATTAAGCAATCATTTCTTAATGGAAATTCCAAAATTGGGTTAAGAGAATAGATCAAGGAGAACAGGAGGCATTTGTCGTCTGAGGCAGGTTGGATAAATCCTGGTCTGCAGGGTGAGGAGCCCCTCTGAAGGTCACCTGCAAGCCCCAGATGTCAAGGACTGCTCAGATTCAGTTAGCAGGTAGTTCGTTAATGGCTCATGTGAATGACCACAGCAAAGGGGAGGGGGCGTTATTAATCAAGTGGATAGAATGACACATTCTGTGGAAACCGGTCAGTGTATCTCGAGCTAGTCTTGTCTCTGATGAATGGAGGTCAAGGTTGGAGGGTACACATGGGTTCAGCAATATGGACTTTCACTCACTGAGGCTGACTCGGCTACAGCCATTGGTGAGCAGAGAACAAGACTGTATTCCTACTATGACACCTTTCCCCAGAGGCATCAGTTAACAACTTGGGGGCAGGTTGATTACAGTGGCCCACTTCCATCATGTGTTTTTGTTCTTATTGGGATTACACGCTTAGACTGAATATGATTTTTCTTCCCCTGCATACAACGTTTCTGCTAAAGCTACCATTTGTACATGTAGTATTCCAGTCAGCATTGCCTATGGTCAAGGAACTCACTTCCTATCCACCAGATTGTAGCAGTAGACCTAAGCTCATGGAATTCACTGGTATTATCATGTTTTCTATGATCTTCAGGAAGATGGCTTGATAGAACGGTGAAATGGTCTTTTAGAAAACTCCATTATGGTGCTGCTCAGTGGCAACATCTTTCAGAGTGGAGGTAGCATTCTCTAGGAAGCAATGTATGTTAAACCATTATCTGGTATATGGTTCTATTTAACCCACAGCCAGGATTCATGGCCCAGAAGTCAAATGGTGGAAATTAATGTGTATGGCATAGTTCACTGTTGCCCCTACAAGCATACTCTTTTTTACAAAAAAGTAAATATTTGGCTTCTTTTTCCCATATCCCTAAGCTCTGCTTGTCTAGAGATCTCAGTTCCAAAGGGGAAAATGCTTTTACCCAGAGGCACGACATGAATTCTATTGAACTGGAAGTTTAGAATGCCACCCTGTCACTTTGGGCTTCTCATTGCCCTGAGCCAACAGGCAAAGAAAGAGCTACTACTCTGGCTGGTGTGATTAATCCTGGTCACCAAGTGGGGAATTGGACTGCTATTAGACAAGTAAGGAAGAACGTGTTCAGCAAACAAGATTTCTATAATGCCCTGTGATCGAGGTCCGTGGAACATGACAACAGCCCAACTGAAGCACAGCGACTATTGGACCAAATCCTTCAGGAATGAAAGTTCTGGTCAGTTCACCAGGAAAGGACCACGGCTCACCGAAGTCCTCACTAAGGCAGAGGGAATAGAGAATGGGCAGCGAAGGAAGGCCGTTCTAAATAACGATGGTGACCACATGGCCATGACAGCAAACATGCCTGTAATTAGTACAAGTAATTTTCCTTGCTTCATTATGAATATCATGCGTAGATAAGTGCATATGTAGAGATAAATTAAAATATATATGTATTTTTATATTTGCCATATATAATATGAAATATCCTTTTTTCTTCCTCCTCTAAGCTCATTATCGTAAAACATAAGACATAATAACTTTGCATCCTATCTGGAAAAGTAGTTAGTGTCTTTTTGGCTGTAGGCAAGCTAGGTGGATTGTGCTGGGTGAAAGTGTGACTTAGTTCAGAGACTAATCATGGTTTAAAGAGATGTGTCGACATGCCAAGTTAACATGGATTTAACTACGATGGTTAATTTTATGGGCTCAATTTATCTTCGACTATGGTGCCAATTCTTTGGTCAAGCTTTTGTCTATACTCTGTTTCTGAAATAATAATGTGTGATTAAATCAGTTGGCCTGAATTATAGCCTATTACCTCCCAGAGTGTGGATGAGCCTCATCCAATTAGTTGAAAGGTCTCAAGAGCAAAAAGGTCACCTTCCCTCAGGTTACTGTGCTACCAGACTGTAAGGTAGACCTTCATTTGTCACTCTTCCCATCACCTGCCCAATGGAGGTTGAGATACAAGACAGCAGGCAAATCTAGCCTACTGCCTTACCTATAGATTTTGGATTGCAGGCTCTCAACAGCCCCGCCCCGCCCCCCGCCCCCCCCTCAAACCCATTCCCCACACAATTGCATGAGCAGATTCTATAAAGTAAGTCTCTCTAACACTCTCTGTTTCGGTCATGTGAAGTAGGCTCAACAGTGTTCCCAGGACTATTTGTTGAAAAGATTTTCTCTTCCCCATTGAATTGCATGATGCTTTTGGTGAAAATGAACTGACTGGGAGTTTATTTCAGAACTATTTGTTGCATTCAATTGATCTATATGCCATTGTTACACTCCATTGATGTACAATAAGTGGGAGTCAAGTAATATAAGCCTGCTAATATGATTATTCTTTTACAAAATTGTATTTCTACTCTTGATCTTTTTAAATATAGTTTGTCAATGTCTATGAGAAATACCTGTGAGGATTATGTCTTGTCTTGCTTTGAGCCTACAGATAAATTTAGAATTACTAGGCTTCTTAATAATATCAAGTCTCCCAGCAATGAACATGGTCTGTAAGCAACATAGTCACCAGATTATGGTTGGAGAAGACCACCCAATTGTACTTCACTTTGTTCCCAAGTGCAGATTTTTACTTAGTGACCAAGCTATCTCCAGCTTTTTCTAGGCTCTTTTCCCACAACTTTGGTCTCTGCCAGCAAAATCATACTGGATTTCTTTTTTTTTTTTGAATGGATTTCATTTACCAACAAGGACTAGTATTTTCTGAAATCTATTCAATCATATTAACACACGATCCCCTGGCTGGCATGTCTGTGACTCCAACTGGGTGATCTCCATCTTTATTCAAGCTGGAGAAAAATAACATTTCAAGTTATAAACTACACTATGATTGTCCAGAGCAGAGATCCGGGGAAATCCTGGGCAGATGGAGAACACCTCAGAAGCTACACTAAAGACATCCTGATTGGAACAATTCCCTTTGTAGGACACCAGAGAGCAGCAGGGGTGTTGATGACTGGAAAACTTCTGGCAGTGCATGAATCCCAACCGTCACAGGTGTTGTTGCTTGCATCACTGAGTGAATCTCAGTAGTTTTTTAATATCTGGGACTTGGGAAGGACACCCAGGGGTGGTGTGGGGGCTCCTCATGTTGCAGGCAAGGATTTATCCACCAGCCTCAGAGAGCTAGTCTTTTATGCTCCTCAATGCACTGAAAAGATAGTCTCAATTATTCTTTCTCAACTCATTTTTGGAATGTCTATGAAGAAATCACTTCTAAATGTCAAACTGTTCTTAGCCATCCTATGATTTTAAGACCTGGGTATTCATTCAACCAATTTGAATCAGGATAAGGGCCACCAGAAAGGGGTGATATACCCAGGGTGCAGTACAGCACTGTTGGAACACATAACTATCTTCTCGTTCTATAATATTTCCTCCTGCTACTATTATAGTCTTAGTTTTACTTCATTAATCCCGTTAGACTTGTGTATGTTTATTTGTATAATTAAGATTGTTAGATGCGTGAAATCCAAGATAGATAAACCCTTCAGAAATAGTAACAGGAGTAATGATTTCCTGAGGGCACAGAAAGAGAGGGGATGAAGGGAGAACTGATAGCAACGATGACTATATAACCTCACTCTAGGGGAACAAATAACAGAGTGGTAGGCTAATGGATACATTGGATGGTGTAAGATATGGGCAAAAAAAAGAAAGAAAAAATTTAATATAAGAACAAGGGTTCCTGGGGCCTGGGGCGGGGAAGGGTGGGGATAAAGGGGGGGCAGATATCAAAGAGTGCAAGAAGAAAGAAAATGTTTTGAGCATGATGGTGGCAGCAATTGTACAATCATGCTTGGTCTAATTGAACTATGGATTGTTATAATATCCTTCAGAGCTCCCAATAAAATGGGGGCGGGGGAGGAGTGAAACTACTATAGAATCTGAAATTATTATTTTTTTAAATAAGAAAATAAAAGAAATGTCTGGGGCCCATTTGGCAGGACTGTCCTAGTTCTTGTTTGTAAACGTGAAGCAATAAACACCAAAAGTGATGTGGCCAGAGTCTCTTATTCAATGCTATTTCTTGATCTTCTTTTAAAACTGTTCCTTAGGCAGGGTCTGCAGGACACCAGGAACCAAGCATCCTTTAGCTGTTGCTCAACATGCCCAGCACGGTTCCTTTCGTCTATGCAACTCCCCTGCAAAGGATCCCCAGGTGTTTATTTATCTCTAGTTCAGCACTAGTCTCATGCTGCCTTCTAATACTGCTCTTTCTTATTGTCATGTTTTCCCTACTGAGTTATGGAAAGGGAAAAATGCGTGTATGTTTTTTCTTTATAGCATCCATGGTCCATAACACACCTGATTACGTCGAGAGAATGTTTGAAAACAGATGCTTATTAAAATGGATTGCAGAATTGATATTAGATTTTGGCTTAAAACACAGTAACACATGCCCTCCATGCCAAGGACATATTCAATTCCAACTTCTATTTCTTCTTCACCATCAGCCTAGGAGAGTAGATGCTGAGCATGGTGACCCTGGTGCGAGATCTCTTACAGTCAAACAGACTCCACACTGCTCAGAGTCCCTCCCGGCAAGGAAATGAAGTAGGAATGGGTAGCGAGGAGATAAGGGTTTACTTGGCCCGTTCCTTTGATTTGAGAGACTTGAAACCAGTGGCTTTGAGAGGGAGAACGAGTGTGCCCAGCTGGCGAGAGGAAGAGACCGTGTTAGGACCAACTCCTCCAGACGCTTAGGTGAGTGTTCTTTCTGAACATTCATTACTACATGATGAATTCGTCCTCATAGAAAAGTTGCCACACAAGTTAGAAAATGCATCGTTTCCCACCTATGAAAGAATTAAACTCAGCAGATCGCCCTATTCCCTCAGTTGTTCAAATAATGTCAAAATGATACTGTTCATTTTAAAACAATGGATGCTAACAATAATGCCAAAAACATAACCTCAGCACATCATTTACTAAGTACACAAGTTTAGATACACTCCTTGGCCAACGTGTCCCTCAAGCATAAAAATCCTGTTTGAACCCTGGGGGTCTGACCCTTCCCATTATAATAGGATTAAAAACCACTTAACTTTGGTGACTGCTATTGAAACCAGACTTGCTTTCTCATCGCAGAAACCCTTTTTTAGGAACAGCCAAGGGCCAGGAGGCCTTATCATTTATCACTGGTTTCAGGGCTTTTACTTTGATCTTGGGATAATTCGGTGTGCTTGAAAGAGGAAGAAGTCTTTGTCTAATTTTGGGAACAAAGTAGAGAATCCAGGAACTGGAAGTCCTGGGTTTATGTTTTTAGGCCAAAGCCATGAATTTATCATCACTTCAGGGAGAAACAAAGAAGTGGCTTGCGGAAGCCCTGTCCAACTGTTGAGAGCTTATTTTAAAAGAAAGAGGGATAAAGAAATGACTTTAGCTAAAGACATGGTGGTGACCCAGATGCCAGCAGAAGAGGGGAAGAAATATCCCTTATTGTCAGTCAGTGGGAGGGTGGAATGGACTTCCCTTTCCCAGCCCTCTAAGCTCCCTGCACCATGACCCGGCCTGGACTTCCAGCCTTAAGAGATTCTCTTTATGTTCTACAAGGTCTTAGTTTAGTGTGAGGCAGGAGGGAAAGGGTTGTCGGAATGACATCTGATTGTCCTTCTAAATGGTGCTTGAGGAGCCCAAGTCTTACAGGAATGAGAAACACATGCCCTCCGACTCCACTTAAAAGCTGCCTCAATTTATCCCAACACAAAGAAATATGGATTCTTTTTGAACTATAAAAGACCCATGAACTCAGTCTCTGAAGTTGGGTTCTGGCTAAGGTGATGCGTTCTCATTTCTCTTATTACTGCTTTTAATAAATACCATCCTTTTTTGGTTACAGATGACCCTTATATTAATAAGAATGACATATCAAAGCACAATGTTACCCATGACTTCAACTATTATTGATTTAAAACACCTATTCAATGAATGAGTAGCTGAATTTTGGGCCTGGGCGCTATGACTATCTTGAGTTTAAAAACTTCTTTTGGAGAATTACTTCTATTGCTAGAACTTGCTACTATTATCCTTATTACTAACCACAGCCATCAAGTTAATTATGGCTCATATAGAGTTTGGGAGGCTATAAATGTTCATAGGAACAGATAGCCTCATCTTTCTCTGGCAGAGTTTCTGGTGGGTTTGAATTACCAACCTTTTAGTTAGTAACCCACTGCTTACCTACCCATGCCAACAGGGTTATTATTATTATACTGTTATTACTATTACCTCCCCCACCCCCACATCTTTTTTAAAATTATGAAGTGCTTTGAAATACACCTCCATATATAAAGGAAAATATATGGGACAACTTATTTTCCTAAAATCCACATGGACGATGGCAAAAATAAATACTTGTGCTCCATTATTAAGTTCATTTTGAGATTTTAAGGATTAGAATTAGTTGCATGAGTCTAGAACTTTATGTAATCTTCAATAAATGTGTGCTAGTGTGGAGATCCAATTTCATTGCCATTGAATCCATGCTGACTCCCAGGGGCCCCACAGGACAGAGTCGAACTGCTCTTAGGGTTTCTGAGGCTGTACTCTTCATAGGGATCCCTGGTTGTGTAGCGTTACAAGTCGGGCTGCTACACAGGCTTTGAACTGCTGAAAAATGAGTAACAAACATGGGAGTAGGTATGCCACCTGATTTCAAGACTTACTATAAACTACAGTAATCTAAGCAAGGTAATGTTATTATAAGAATTGACAAATAGATCAACAGAGAGTGTAGAGCTAGATTCACCTATAAATGCTCAATTGCCTTTTTCCCCAAAGGCATCAAGGTATTTCAATAAAGGAGAGGAAAATCTTTTTTAAAAAAGGGTATTGGAACAAGTAAACATCCTATGGGGAAGAAAATGAATGGCGAACATGATTTCACAGCATACTTAGGAATTCATTGGACATAGCTCATGAAACTAAATCTAAAAAGAATCTAGAAGAAATATCAGATACTATATGTCTGAGTGGAGGAGCAGGCAAAGATTTCTTAGCTGCGCTGTGGTTGCTGGCTTCTTTAGCATCCGTTCCAGCTCAAAGAGACGCCAGAGCTAACAGAATGAGCCTGCACCGGCCTCCCAGCAAAGCCTCTGCACGAGCAGTGTTGCAGCCACTGTATTCGTTCATCCTGTGGAGGCGCCTCCTGTTGGTCTTGCTGACCCTCTACCCAACACGGGGTTCCTCCTGAGCATGCACCCAAGGTGTAGGTGACGTCAAATCTCATTATTCCTGCTTCTAAGCACCACCTTCGAACGCGTCCGTTTCCGGTCGGTCTTCTCTCTTCGCTGTACAGCTTTCACGTCGATCTGAGGTCACTGAGAACACCTGGGCGGGAGTCAGGTGCATTTCATCCTCAAAGCGACACTTGTCCTTCGTTAGCTGTTGACGCGGTCTTGCCCTGCATTCTTTACCCATGCAGCCCACCGTCTGATTTCTTACTGCCCCTTCCATGGGGAAGTAAAACGGAATCCTTTTCAGGTTTTACAAATCCTCTGTTGACAGTTGTGAAGATTTTTGTTTCTTTTATGTTAAGTTGTAATTAGTACAGACGATTGTAGTCTTTGCTCTTCATCAGCAAGTACTTCAAGTTGTCTTCATTATTATCAAGTAAAGTGGTGCTAAGTTCTTAGACCTAAAACGCCAGCCAAACTCACTGGCTCCTAGCGGCCCTCTGGGACAGAGTAGAACCACCTTTGTGGGTTTCTGAGACTGTAAATCACTAAGGGATGGAAAGTCTCATGTTTCTCCTGTGGAGTGGCTTGGTTGGGAGTTTCTAACCGCTGACCTTGTGGTGAGCAGCCCAGTTGGTAACCCACGACGACTCCCCAACAGACTGACCATAAAGTAGAAACGTTGATAAACTAGACTTCACAACATTACAAAGTGCTCATCAGAAAAGACCAGGAATAAAAGGAAAGAGCAAGCCACAAGCTGGAAGAAAATATTCTCATCGAATTGCCTAACAAAGAACTTCTATTGAGAGTAACTAAGAAGTCCTATAAATCAATATTAAGAAACATAAGAAATTCCATTTTTCAAAAAGGGCAAAGGATGTGGCTGTATGCTTTCCAGAAGATATCTGAAAGGCAAGCAAGCAAATGAAAAGGTACTTACCATCTTCATCGACATTCTGGTCAAACCACAGTGAGCTGTCATTTTGTCTAGAACAAACAAACAAACAGCTGTTATTGAGTTGATTCCGGCTCATAGTGAGTCCCTGAGAGGGGCCCACTGTTATGTGCTCTTCACTGAAGGTCATTGCTAGTTGCCTTCAAGTTGGTTTCAACGACCCGACGTGCACCAGAATGAGACTCCTGCCTGGCCCTGCACTGTCTCCACCGCTGTTCTTATGTTTGCGCTCATTGTTGCAGCCACTGCGTCCTCCCATCTTGCCCAGGGCCTTCCTCTTGCTCACTGACTGACTACTGTGCCACCATGTTGTCCTTGTCCTGGGACTGACCTCTCCTGGCCACATGTCCTAACTATGTGAGACCAAGTCTCACCATCCTTGCCTCCAAGGAGCACCCTGGCTGTGCTTCTTCATGACACTTTCCACATTCTTCACCAGCATCATACTTCAAATGTATCGATTCTTCTTCCGTCTTCCTTATTCAATGTCCGACTTTCACATGCATATGGGTAGATCGAAAGTATCATGATTTGGGTCAGGCACATTGTCACCCTCAAAGCAAGAGCCTTGCTTTTCAACACTTTTAAAAGGTCAACCAATTTGTCTTCAGCGTTTATGTGGGGAAGGTGGTCACACAATGATGGTTTTTGTTCTTTGGTGTCTGCTGCCTGTTCCCTTCAACACTTCGTGTTCGCACAGGCTCGTGTGCTTCTTCTCTGTGGACTTTGTTGTTTCCGAGCTAGATGGCCGCTTGTTTGCCTACAAGCCTTTA
>NW_022111256.1:3173771-3188415 GCF_000313985.2 Echinops telfairi | reverse complement strand
TTAAGTTTAACAAGACCGGCATCAGAAGAGTTGACAGGATGTACAGCATCAGGAACTCTGCTACTGCTGAAGGGTTTATGCAGCCACTGAGAAAAACGGTTTGAACAGTTTTTATGAAAGCAAACTTTATGTCTTTCCTATGGCCCCATAATTCCGTGTTTAGGTATTCGCCTAAGAAAAATTATGCACAAAAAGTCTTGACTATGGATGCCTATAGTGGATTGAGCCATAGTCACCCCAAACTGGAAGCAATCTGAATGTCCATCAGTAAGAATGGATAAGGAAATGATTAGATATTCATACAGTTAAAAGAAGGAACGAACTACTGACAATGGAAATCACATGGATGAATCTCAAAAGGATTGCATTATGTGAAAGAAGCAAAAGAATATATCCGACATGATTTCATTTACATTAAGTTCAAGAATAGGCAAAATGAACCAATGATAACAGTAATCTGAAGAATCACTACCATTTGGGTGGAGGTTTCTGATTGGCAAGGAGCCCCTGAAACTTTATAACATGATGAGAAAATGCTGTAGGCCTTACTTATTTGGGTGTGTAATTGTCGAAAGCCATTAAACTATGGATAGGTAGGTGCATTTTACTGTATATAAATTACACCTCCATTATAAAAAATAAAATAACAAGTCTCACAGTTCATCTCAAGAAAGAGGGTGATGATAACGTAGCTCTTCCCAAGTGGTTGTTAATATGGAATAGATCGCATCTATGAAACTTCTGGCACAATGCTTAGCAGCTTGTAGGCTCTCAATGCTAGTTCAGTCTGAACCTACCTCCATATTTTGGCTTCTGGCTGTTCAGAGCTATTTGCTTTCTGGAATTTTAGTTAGAAACTTCAATGCAACAAACCAGAATCCTTTGTTCTTGTGTCCATTAGCTCTGCTTCCTTTTGAGGGCCCCCCTCTTCTTTCCAATGTGCTCTGGAATAATCCTCAAGTGCCAAGCAGAAGTGCCAACATCCCACCTGCTCTGGGCTTGCCCTTCACCTGGCAAGTGGCTCTGATTCCCTCCATGAAAGAATTTCACACATTCTCCCAATGGCCATTGATCTCTTTCCAGCTCCAGTGTCAGCCTGGAAAGAACCCCAAGTCGGGATTGTTTTCAGGCATCCAGACCAGCGGCTGCTGATCTTGCCCATGGTGGTTTTCCTGCTGGGGAAAAAAAATCACCCCTCCCCTTAAGTTTGTGGAGTTGTTTACTTGGGACTTGAAGAGGAGAACTGATATATAGCTGGTCACTTCTGAAAGCCTATCAACGGGAGTGTCCTTTATCCTCTATGTCAGATTACTTGTTAAGGTTTCATCCAAAGATTCTAAGAAAAATTATGGTAATGCTCAGCTTAACATTTCCATTGTGTGTTCAGTACACAGCAATGATGCTTCTTTACTCATCAGGAAAATGATCATATAGGGATTTATAACTTTGCTTATCTGTGACACCAAGCTGGTGTCATGAAGCCCTGTCTTAGCACACCTGTGCTCAGACACCCTTTAGTTATCTACCATATGTCGTCTGAATTTGACCTGACTTTCCTGGGGCAGAAGAACCTGGCCTCTCCCCTACCTGTGCTTGTTCCCTTCTTATCTAGTGTGACCCTCTGTTGTTGGAAGATTTTTCTCTTTGCTCACCCTCTATGAGCTATATCCATTTCTATGGAAGACCTGTGGATGACCTTGGGGTCTCAAGTAGAAGGATAGGTTCAGGAGTACAGTCAAGTTATTCTGAGGAATGGCTACCCTCAGAACAAGTTATAATTGGGAACTGTAAAAGCAAAGAGTAATTGCATTTGTTGGATCCTGAAGATGGTAGGAACCTTCAGAGACTCCAGTTCGCATTTAAAGGGAACCCATTAAGAATTTGTTGAGTTATCAAGAAAGCATCAAGGAGTTCCATGTGCAAGAAAGTTTCTTGGAGGACCATTCCATGCACATGGAATCGCACTGTGGTTTGAAACACCTTGCTTCACAGGGTAAGATATATCAAGAGAAACTTGAAAGATGAAGTTAGAAATACACAGGAGAAAGAGAGTGAGAGAGTAACTCATACGTCTGTGAGGGAAAAATATACAAACCCTCTTTAATTCACTTTTGTCAGACCCTCACTGGAGTTCCAGGCCCAGGTCTGGGCTAATCTGTTCCAGAGATTCTAATAGGATGAAGAAGAGAAGTCAAAGAAATTAGGATTTCTGTGTCTGGAGGAATCGAAAGCCAAAGGGTGACTCAACAGAGCATTCAAACCCAGAAAAGGTCATTTTACAGACTGCGGTGGCCAGCTGTCCTCCAACTCCCATGAGGGCAACACAAGTTTTTTTAACTCATGGCAATTCATGACTCATTTTAGAAAGCTATTCTGCCTGCTTGACCCCACACCAGTTTATTTATACTCCAGTTCATTCCATTAAAAAGTTTGAGGAGGCAGCATTTGGGCTTTGTAAACAACCAAGCAGCATAAACGGTGCAATCCCCCATCACATGACTGATCAAAGCCATGACCGATGGAAGGGGCTGTAGATAATAGATGTCTCACTCGCTCATTTTACAGAGACTGAGGCCCACATTCATATGTAGAATTCTATGTTTATCTTCTAGGTGGGTTCACATCAGTACAACTTCACTGAATGTGAAAATATTTAAATGCCTCCAAATGGTTTGGTAAATAAACTCTTGTGCAACTCCACCATCCCAGCTGACCTGGCTTCCCAGGAGCCCTGGGGATGAGCTCACAATTCAGCAACTAAAGGCTCAATGTTTGGCCCAGCAAAGGACACCCTGGACCCTCCCCTATGAATCACCAGTGCTAAAACCCCGCTAACTGTCTAATATTTTGAATATGACATTGTTGATGGCTAGGGTACTTCTAATATATTAGAATTGTCAGCTTAGAACTCAATGAAGGTTTGCCAAGTCACTGTCCTAGCAGTTAAACTTCCTAAAATAAGATCTAACAAAAGAAATGTTTTATAACTACGTTGAGAAGCCGTGCTGGCACTGTTTGGTATGCATCAGAGTGTTAATCACAAAGTCAGTGGTTCAAACCCACCAGCTGCTGCAAGGGAGTAAGAAAGAGTATCTGTTCCTGTGAAGATTGGCAGCCCCTGACACCCTGTACAGGGTCATGAATCAACTCAATGGCGGTGAGTTTAGTTTGGGCTTATCAGCCCTAAGAAAATTGTGCTTCCCTCTGATTTACAGATTTAATTTCCAGCAATCTGACCTAAATAAATCATTGGAAATGTTATATATTTTTACTACATTGTTGTCTATGAAAACCAAAAACTAACCACTGGGTCAGAAACGATTGGTAAAACTAATTATGGTAGCCAGTGCTAAGTAGCCTCTCAAAATAGGGTCACTAAAAATATTAAGTTATGTTGTAAAGGTTTTTTCATTTTAAACATGCCACTATTACATAGTATGTATTTGTAGGATACCATTTTTCAGAACCATAATGTAAATATCTGTATAGAATAAAATCATGAAAGATAACTCAAGTGAGCACTTAACAACTTGTCTTGGGGGTTGGGGACGGTAGGTGATTTCTGGTGCCCCGTGGAGTTCTGGTAGTATCCTGGTTAAGGACTCCATTGCGGGTTAGTAGTTCCATGGTTTGAATTCACAAGCTGCTCCATGGGAGAAAAGACCCACAGTCTTGGTAACTCTTCTCTGTCCTACAGGGCCTCCATGAGAGCGAGTCAATTTGACACAAACAGGCTTGGTTTGGGCTGGTGAGTTTGGAGACCTGGTGGAACAATGGTTAAGTATTTGGCTGTTAACCAAAAGGTTGCTAGTTTAAACCCACTGGCAATCCTACGGGGCAGTTCTACACTGTCCCTCTTTCTAGAGTCCAAATCAACTCGATGGCACGCAACAAACATGTGTTGCTAGGAGTCTCTGAGTGGCTCATAGTGTTAAGCGCTCAACTATGCGTCAAAAACTCGGAGGTTTAAGCCCATGCAGAGACATCTCAGAAGCCAACCCTAGCGGGTGACTCTAAAAAGGTCGCAGTCTTGAAAACTCTCTGAAGTACTTCTATGATCTAACCCACAGACTGTGCCCATGAGTCAGCACTGGCTTGACAGTCACTTGGCAGCGTTAACGAACAGTGTAAGCACCTGTATCAATGGATTGTCACACTGCTTCCCCTTTCAGGATCCAAAACCTCCCATTGCCAAACCTTCCATTCTTTTGTAGCTGTACCGTGCCAGCTTAGTTCACTTAAGCTGCTTTACCAGAAACCTGGGAGCAGAGCTGCCGAACCACATGGGTTCATGGAAATCATGGGCGGGCACGTGCTCTTATGCTTGGCCTGGGGTTCTGGAGAAGAAGTCTGAGTTATTTGCCATGGATAGTTCTCACTCTGCAATTCCACTTAAATCCCATGGGTTGCTTAATGTGGACATGAAAGTGGGAGCTATGGAACAACTGAGGCTATAAGTTAAAAGTTTTTTCCAGCATGGCAGGTAGACTTCTACTTGAGTTGGATCTGGCCCACAACAGTCTCATGACCCTCTGGACATCATTGGTAATGCAGACACTTGAGGGAGTCATATGTGTCTAATGGTATCAGAATGCTGTTCCAAGATAAGGGTAGTAACCCAGCTACTATTACTTACAAGTCAAAGGCATTTGAGCCACAGCTTAGGTACTGCAGGAAGACACCAGGCCCCGGGGATATGTGATCTTATTCTTGCCCAGGGTGTCTCTTTCTCTTTTCTTCCTGGATATTTTGGGAGATTGTGAGGCAAGTACTCCTGGAGTCTGCCCTGACTGGCCAGCCCACTTCTAATGGGGGCTGGTGCACACCCTTAGGGATTTCCGTAGGGACTGAAGGATCACAGACCCCTGTTTGGCTGGATTGAGAATTCGCTAGTGGGCCCACTCCTTAAACCCTCAGTTGTTGTTAGTCAACTCTGATGTTCATGATTCCATAAGCTAGTATCCCGAACTGGAATTCCCAGTACTTCATGTCTTTGAATTTGAACCACGACCTCATGGATTCTGTGTTTGGATCCAGTCTCTGTAGAATGTCTATTCTTCCCTCCATCTATAATCCTACCCCCCAGATGAAATACTTTTATTTTGTCCTCAAATTGACACAACGGGTAATAATAGGTTCTAGTGCTGGGGCCTCTTTCTCTAGGTTATACCCCAAGGGGCTGTGCATTACCAGGGAGGTATTCCAGCACAATTCAGGGAGTGTTTTCATGGGATCCATCTCCTCCTATAAGATTTAGTCCTAGAATGAAGCCTACATTTTTGTTGTTGTTGTTTTCTACTATCTTTATGAAGGTGAGGGAAAATTAGAAACTAGTAAAAATAATCCAATCATCTGGAAATAGACACAACACTTTCAGAATCCTTAGTCCCACCTCCACCCCCTCCCCCTATGGTTAACATTAGCTAGCGGAGATGGTAATGAAAAACGTTCGGCAGGGCAACTTGGAAAAGCTTTGGGGATCTCAGAGGACTCTCAATCTGTGTCCATTTTGATGTGTTATGAGCACACAGCATGCTGTGCAGGCATTATTGTATGCTTTGTCCCTTCAGCTTCAGATGAACCAGCTTAAATTGAGACAATTCATTTCCTTGTAGGTCTCTACATAAGTCTCTTAGAAGTTCAAATGCTCCAATATCCTGATATTTCTCTACCACGACCCTTATTGTTCTAGCCCCAGGAGACATGTTGTCTAAATCCCAAGAGGCATTAGTGTACAGTAGCATTCATTTACTCAGCTGCTTTGCTTTCGCATAGCTGGGATTATGAACTTCCAAGCTAGCAGTAAGGAAAGTTCCATTTCCTTAGACCCTTTCTCAGTGCAGCCAATCTCATGGCTTCACGGCGATCATTTTTTTCTGGAATCAATTATGGTGTTACTCAGGATTTCTTTCTTTCCATTGCAAATGTCAAAAATTCTACTCAGACCAGGTATGCTGTAGGCCTTCGTTTTTTAGTGCCTCAACTTGACCAGGATGAACTACACTTCCCAGAAATGCTATTCCTGTATGGTTCTGGATGGGAGCAAGGTTGGCAAGGGGATTCTGGTTGGCATTTGGAGGGAAGAAGCCAATCAGCAGTCCTGTCCTAGGTGGCGCCCTTGGTTCCTTGGAGCACACGGAGGAGCCTGAGGATGCTCCCCCTTCACCTGGATCTTCCCTCAGCTTCTCCGAGTCCAACTTGGTGCAGGGTGGGTCTGTGAGACAGGACCCTAGCTTCTGCAATGACTTCAGACCTCTCAGGCCCAAGGCAACAAGAAAGGACATGGGTTTCAGCTTATCATCATCGGCTCCAGCGGGCGCTTGTGGGAAATAGGTCTGTCTTTACCTCTCTCTCTCTGTTATGGATCGAATTGTGTCCCCCTCAAATATAGGTGGTACGTCCTCCTCATACGCCTATAGAAAGGAGCCCCAGTGGCGCCATGGTTAGACCCTCCACTGCCAAGGGCATATGAAGCGCAGACAAGAACACATACCTGGAGAGGAAGTCACACCCCACAAGCTGATCACCCAGGAGCTAAAGAGACAAGGACTTCCCCTGGTCTCCACAGGGAGAGCGCCTTCCTTAGACCTCAACCTTCCAGCCTCCTCAACAACAAGACACCTGTCTGCTCTTTAAAGACATCCATTTGGGATATTTCCGCTGCATCACTGAAAATCTAAGAGACTGTATGTCTACCGATTTCTTTTCCACCTCTCTCTGTCTGTACTAGTCTTTCTTCTGGTGATTCTACTTTCTGCTCAAATCCCAATGGACACACTCGCTTCAGCAAACACGTCGTCTTTGGCTCACGTTACTGGAAATTCCAGTCTTGGAGCCGATTGGGTTCAAGAACTGAAACCATCCCATCAGTGCTGGAGGACTGTTCATCTTCCAAGTCTGCTTTCTTCCCCTCCTTTGTCTTGGTGGTTGTTTCTGCAGGACCACGCTATGGATTGGCAGAGATATTCCAGCCTTGGCAGGACTGCTGGTTTTCGGGTTTCACAATCTCAGAGAACAAAAATGATCCCTTGCCTTGTCCTCATGTCTATCTCTATAAAAAAAAAAAAATCCTTGGGAAGACTCTATAACCCTATTCGGGTTGGGTGTCCATTTCTAAGCAGCTCACTTTGGTTTGAGGGATGAAGTGCTTCAGTAGGCCAGGCGTGGGCCACAAACACACCCAGCTGGCAGGGCGCACCCACGGGCAAGCTGGTGCCCGAGCAGCCCTACACGGACTGCTTGAAATGGGCTCTAAGAGGAAGGTAGGAGGGATACAAGGTGCCCTGGTTGGCAAAAACAACAGTCCTGGGTACATTATGTGCCTGTTAAACGTGGGGCAAACATTGTGGTTTCTCAAGGATGTTGATGTTTCAGAAGATCGGTGACATGTGGGAGTGCCTTTTGAGTTGCAAAACTGGTAAACACGTATTATTTTTATTAACTGACTCTTTCAGATGCTGTAGTCTTAATCTCACTTTCTTTTTTCCTCTTCTAAGTAAAAATTCCACAGATGTTTGCATTCAGGCTTAAGTTTCATTCATTCTGCTGGTTTCTATAAGACTGCTTGGGAATTAGACTATTGTTCTTATGTGCTGTGGCAAAACCCCGGGATGCAGTTTTTGCTTTTGTCTTTCTTGCCATGGGAGAATTGAAAGCAGTAGCCTTTATCCAACATGATTTCTTTTGCCCACTCGTTCCTTTTCTGTCTTAAAGGGATCTTTAAAAGAATGTCAGCTTAGGCCTGGAATCGAGGGACAGCTCTCCCCCTCTTTCCTTACTGCTTCCCTTGCTAACATTTCCAAATCCCTCTTGTTCCTACAGTGACTTTCCACGCTTGCTACTTTTCTTTCCGACCCCAGAGCACACCAAGTCATACATCTAGAACGAACCACTGGGTCCCATTCCTCAGCCTGTCCTCACACACAATAAATGGATGTCTATGAGAGGCTTGCTGCCCAGGTCCTGGAGACCATGGAGATGCAACTGCCAGCTAGGATCGGGGTGTAAAGGGTGCACTTTTGTTGGAAATAACGACTAAATCTCAAAAAATTCCAGGAGACTCCATTTGTCATAAGTTTCCATTCACATATGTCACCCAAGACAGTTGTGACTGGTGGAGATGCCGAAAAAGAGCCTCCACAAGTCACCTGACATGCCATTCCACTAACCTTTGTGAGCTGCACATTTTAAAGCCAGCAGGCCTAGAACCAAGCTTGCCCAATAGCTATAATTTTAGAGCATGACAGATCATTTCATTTAAGTTTCATAAGCACCTAAGGAGTTAGGAATTATCAATACTATCAGAACAAAGACTGAGGCTTAAAGAAATTATATTATTGATCAAGTCCATACAGCTAGGAAGCTGCAGAGCCAAGATTTATCCATCGGTTTATTTCACTAAGCCATGTTTCTATGGTGTGGTTTCCAAAGTAGGAAGAGTCCTGCTTTCCCAATGTCTCCTTTCTACTCTAAACACCACCTCAACAAACCAAAATTTGGATAAAAGTACACTATCAATGTATTCATATCTGTGCATGGCTAAACAGCTAGTGCTCATCAAAAACTCCATGGATTCGCCCTCAGTTTCCAACCCTGTCCTGACATTAAAGTGAGACGGCATTCTGGGTAGAGGCACGCTAAGAAATGGCATGTACCCTTCCTCTGCCAGAGCCGTTAGGAGTCCCTGTGTCTCTTCCATTTACTTCATCTCCTCCCTTGAAGGAAGTATGTCTCCGAGGTTGGCACTGCTACAAAATGAAGGCAGATCACTGCGTCTCCACTGAATTTTAGTTGAGAAATAAAATATGTTTAGCAGTGAAAGGTTGAAGCTTATCTTATCCTGACTGACTTAGCTGCATCTGGCTGCAAGCAACAGACTACCGTTGTGGCTTAACAACCAAAGACAAATAATAACAGAGTTCAGATAAGTTGTCAACGATTTTAAGGGCCCAGGTTCCTTGTGCTTCTGTTCTCTGCCAGCTTCATGGTGAAGGATTCCTTCTGTTGGCACAAAATGGATCACAGAGGCCATCAACAAACACTACCTGTGATGGCAAGGAGCCTGTGCAGATTGGCTTAGATGACACATGAAGCCTGCTGCACATTCAAATCACCTGGGAGCTTTTAAAAGATGACAGTGCGCAAGCCATAACTCAAAACAACTAAATGATAATCTCTGGGGGCTGGGGTCCAGGCCTCCAGAAAATTCTTAAAAATCCCAAACCCACTGCCATCAAATCAATTATGACCTATAGGTGAGTTGAATGGGCAACAAATAGAGAAAGAAGTACTGGCTTAAACAGACCAATCTAGGTTCCTCTCTGGAGTCCTTGTAGGAAGAAGAAAGGCGAAATAACAGAGGTGCCCTTGTATATGGGAAAGAGCATTTCTTTCTACTGTAAGATTGGGATTTGAATGGCATATCCTCTTAGCCTAGAACTAAGTGATTTAAATTCATGTTAAGGCATTTGTAATCGGAACAGCAACTCTCAAGAGAGCAAACTTTCCTCCCCTCATGACTCAACAGGGGAGGAAACACTGGGAAAAGACAGGCAGGAGAACCACGGCCATGGTTTGCTGTTGCATTGCTTGTCCTGGTCCCCAACATCATCTCTCAGGTTGCGTTCAGACCACTGGACTTTCAAGGGTGTCTGATAATGCATCAGGGTCCTTGATGACCCCTAATTTTGCAGTTGGCAAGTAATTTGACACAGATGTTTAGGAGGAATCTCAGCTTTGACTTTCAACTGCTCTAGTGGGCTAGGAGCCCTGGTGATGTAGTGGCTATAAGTTGGACTGCTAATTGCAAGGTTGGCGGTTCGAAACCACCATCATCTCCATGGGAGAAAGACAGGGTTTTTTACTCCCATAAACAGAGACAGTCTTGGAAACTCAAAGGGGCAGTTCTATCTGGTCCTTTTTGCATCACTATTAGTCAGTATTGACTCGATGGTAGTGAGTTTAGGTTTAGTGGATTATAACATAGATGTAATTCCTTAGGGACCAGTCTAATTAGCCATCTAATAGACCCCACAATCTCTTACTTCATTGTTCATTCAAAGATGTGAGAATGATTACCCAAGTGCATATCAGAGCAGGAAGTAGTTGTGATGATAAATGAGGCAAATGAAACAATATTGTGTTAGACAGGGTTCTCTAGAGAGATAAAACCAGATTGATGATAATTATATATATATATTTATAAAGGTAGATATATATAACACAAGAAATGAACTGTTTTAAATTATAAACAGATAGATATATAACACAAGAAATGACTGTTAAATTATAAAGCAGATAGATAGATATATAATACAAGAAATGAACAGTTAAATTATAAAGCAGTACAAATGGCTCAGTGCAACTCACTCCTGTGAGAGAGTTGTGAGACACTGGCAGTCCTTCAAGTCTTGAGAGCTGCCCGGTAGTCCTCTGTAGAGAAAGCTAGGCTATCCCAGCACAGGCAGCAAAACAGCAAGGCAGGTCACCAACTGTCAGCCAGGTCACCAACTGTCAGTGTCCAGCTCAAGAGATGTAAATTTCAATCGTGTGGTCTTAAAGGGACCTCAACTTACAGCGACACAGTCCACAGGGTAGGCATCCCACAGGTAGTGTAGCCTATAAATTGAGGCACAGAACAAGCAGGGCGGCCGCACACTGGTCCGATGATCACAGAGCGAGAGACAAGAAAGGCGAGGCTCACCAAACCATTTATCTCTCTGCCCTTCAATTAATCCCACTTGTGTTTATCGGCCAGGCTGGCACAGTAAACTGACTATCTCAAATATCAAATGCTTGATAACTTTGGATTAAGCCAAAGTCTGTATGCTTTTGCATATTTCTCTGTTTTTGTCTTCTGATTTCTTCTAGGCCTAGATCACTGTCTTTTAACCAAACAGAATGTCTATGTTCACTCTCCTTGCTTGGGAACCATGGATGGCCTATATTTCTTGGTAGACTTATCTTCTTCACACAAACTATTACATTAAGAACCCATTCCTAATTCTTATCACAGTGTCTGGGACATAATACATGCTCAAGATGATTTTCTTGGATGAATAAATAAATGTCAGGAATTGATTAGTCAATGTTTAAAACTCAGTATTTGCAGAAAACATGGTGAGTGTTTTGTAATATTAAGAGATTTGCTTTCTAACTTTAAAACTCACTTAATTTTCTGATTCTAAGAATCAGCAATCTCTTTCTCTGTGTAAACACCCTCCATGTTTTACACAGGGAATTCTGGGAAATTCTAGTAATAAAATGGACTGATGTAAAGCATGTCCATATGTTATTATTTACAACTGAGTAGGTTATGTTCCTGACTATCCTGGGCTTCAGATGAATATATGTGATTGACCAGATGTCTTACAAGACATCCTACCAAAGCAACAAATGAAAGGAATCATTGGAAACACTAAAGGTAATAGTTTGACTCTCATTAAGTGGGTTTAAAATAGGTTATAAAGATTCACAAGTTTATAAAGTGTACAACCATTGGATTTGTTTTGTTAGAACATAGAAAACTTGTTGGAAGATGGTTGGAAGCAATCCAGCTAAATACATTTCAGATATTTTGACTGCTGCCTTTTACTAGCCTCATAATTTTGCCTGATGTGAGCAGAGGCCTTCAAAACGACTCTGCTGAATTGGGATCTGCTTTATGTACTGTAAAAATAGTTTGGCTTGTGACTTTACTTCTGCTGGAGTTTCTAGTAATGGGACTGATGATGGTGATAAGGATTTTGTTTATTGTTCTCACTGCAAGTAACTTTCAAAACAAAAGGCTAACCATTTCTCTGCCCCAGTCAATGTCTCTTTCCTCCCCTGTCCAGGAAGAGCTGCTGCATTTAAGTTAACCGGATGCCTAGGCTGCTGTTGGGACTTCTCTTGGCTTTGGAAAGCCTTGTAATCAATCACAGGGCCATTGCCAGGCTTCTTGAAGCAGACCTTCAAAAGCCCTTTGTGAATGGATAGCCAGATGCAGAATGGCTGTCAGTGCTTATGTTATAGACTGACTTCCTTAGGTAAGAAGGCTCACTGAGTAGCTCTGAATTGGTGGAGGGAAATGATTGTGGTGCTGGTGAGGGGACAGAAGGTGGTATTGTCTATCACTTGTTCACTTTGCCCAGCTCCCTAACCAGATGATCAATTATTTGATATTCAGAATCTGCACAGAGACACATTCCTGTTTCCCCACTTCAGCCTGGCCTTGGCACACATAAAACATACAATATTTATTAGCTATTGGCTGAACCCACTTCTTAGCTCTGTCGGAAAAACTTTGAAAAATCTTTAAGTGATGTATGTGTGTATCCACACATATTATTTATAGGTATTTGCACCTGTTGCATGCTCTTGCATCAGTTTTGACTCCTAGTGACCCTGAATGACAGAGGAGAGCTACCGACCACATAGGGAGCCTTAATGGTGTAGTGGTTTTGCACTGTGTGCTACCCCAAAATGGGGAGTTTGAGACCACCAGCCACTCTGCAGGAGAAAGAGAAGGCACTCTCCTCCTGTAAAGAGTCAGTGTCTCAGAAACGCAAAGGGAGAGTTCTACCCTTTCCTATAGAGTCACAGTGAGTCGGAGTCGACTTGATTCAGGGAGTGAGAATCTTTAAGAAGCAGATGACCAGGGCTTTTTGCTCAGGACTGCTGGGTATATCTGGACCAGCAATCTATTCATTAGCAGTTGAGTATTTAACCATTGTATTACTAGGGTTATCTTTCTCACTGTATGTGTATGAAGGGGTACCAAAAAAGAAAACCGATTTTTTCCCTCCCGAAGCTATGTATTTAATTTTTTTTTTTTTTTTTTTTTACAAAACAAACTTATCACCTTCAAAGTTCTCTCCATTTCACTTAATACATTTGTCAAATCTGAGATTCCATTCTTGGAAACATTTTTCAAACTCACCTCTTAGGATGGCTGACAGCACCTCTCTTCATTTTTTTCTTCACCTCTTCTACATTGTAAAATCACTGTCTTTTCATGTCTCTCTGTATTCAAGGAAACAAAAAGAAATTTCACAGGGCAAGGTCAGGTGAGTAAGGTGCATGGGGAAAGAGAGACATGCTGTTTTTTGCCCAAAATTGGTGCACTGATAGCTGTGTGAGCAGGTGCATTGTCATGGTGGAAAAACCAGTCTTCCATCTGCCACAAATCAGGCCTTTTTTGTTACACACTGTTAAACAATCTTTTCAGAACCTCTGACTAGAAAACTGATTAGCAGTCTGACCTGGTGGAACAAATGCCAAATGCATGATGAGCCCACATGTTTGTCCATTAGGGAAGCTGGCGGATGGCCAAAGCAAGGGTTGCCATCAATCGACATTTCACCTTTCTTGAAATGAGAAAACCACTCGTACACTTGAGTTTTTCCCACAGTGCTGTCCTCGTAAGCTGTGTTCAACATTACAACAGTTTCTGTGACATTTTTTTCTGAAGAGGAAACAAAACGTCACAGCTGCACACTATTCTCTTAAGTTGGCCATCACCACACATACAAAAAAAGTCCCAGTGAAACTGCGTTTATGAAAAATTTCATGGTGACCAAAGAGCACCTTCCATGGCGATGCCACTGGGTGCACTAACTCAGAGCGAGCTGCTAATGCTCCCCTAGTGGGAAAAATGCATATTATGAAAGCTCCATTCTGCCCAGCACAATTCCAGCTTTTGGGGGTACCCTCTCATATGTGCATGTGTGTCTATATATGAATATGTGGATAAATGTATGTGTGCATGTATCTAAAATGTTCTCTTGACTGTAGAGCAGCCACCATGAAAGAAAGAAATGATGCAGTCAAAGAGCTGAATAGAAAACTTTCTGAAGACAGCACTGCGGGATAAAGTAAAGCATTATAATGAAATGTGCACTGATCTAGAGTTAGAAAATAAAAGAAAAATAAGAATGTGCTAGCATTTCTTCACCTGAAAGAACTGAAGAAAAAATTCAAGCCTTGAGTTTCAATGTTGAAAGATTCTGTGGGCAAAATATTGAACAAGGCAGGAAGTATCAGAGGAAGGTGGAAAGAATACACAGAGTCGCTGTACCAGAAAAGGATTGGTAGACATTCAACCATTTCAGGAGGCAGCATATGTCAAGAACCATTTGTACTGAAAGAAAAAGCTGCACAGAAGGCATTAGTGGAAAAAAGGCTCCAGGAGTTGACAGGATACCAGTTTTGGTGTTTTGACAAATGGGTACAGAGATGAAAATACTGACTTGTCCATGCAAGAAATTTTGAAAGCACCTACCCATTTAACTAACTAACAGAGATCCATATTTGTATCCATTCCAAAGAAAGATCATCCAATAATGTGTAAATTATCAAACAGATCGTTAGTATCACATGGCAGTAAAATTTTGCTGAAGGTAATATAAAAGTATTTTAAAAATAGTTGTGGCAGTACATTAACAAAGGAATGCCTGAGATTCAGATTCAGAAGAGGACGTTGTGTCTGATTAGACCAGAGCACCCACACTGCTACAGATAAGAGCCCACAACACAGGGAATCCAGGATAAATAACCCCCCCAGGGCCAACAATGAGAGTATGGATACCAGAAGGTTTAGGGGAGGGTGGCGGGAGAAAACGGAAATCCATCATAAGGATCAATCTAGAATCCCCTCTCAGGGGGA
>NW_022111256.1:3164050-3172860 GCF_000313985.2 Echinops telfairi | reverse complement strand
AAAAAAAAAAATATATATATATGTAATGGTTTTAAAAATTTCCTTATGCACACAAACCATGGGCAGTGAATAGGAAGACCAGGACAGAACTGATGCCTTAGAATTTCAGGGTTAGGAAAGACCATTGAAAGTCGGATGGACTGCCAGAGAAAGAATACATCTGTCTTGGAGGACAGGAATGCTCCTTAGAATGGAAGACAGGGAGACTTTGGACATATACTTTGGACAAGTTATCAGGAGAGACCAGTCCCTGTAGAAAGACATCATAAGGATCTATGAAAAAGAGGAGGACCCTCAAGGATGACTGACACAGTGGCTGTAACAATGCTTTCCAAGCGTTACCGTGATGGTGAGGATGGCGCAGGAGCAGCGGCATTTCATTCTGTTGTATGTAGGGTCGCTATGAGTCAGAATGGCTGGATAGCATCTTAAAGAAGATATCCATGGGGAGTTCACAAAGTTCATAGCGAGATAGGTGAAAAGATAATACACATTTCCCAGAAAGAAGTTCCCTTGAACATACACATACAAGTATCTATCTCTATTGCTATCTAATTTCTCTGTGAACTCACTCATTTTCTTTGAGCTCTTTAGGTTGTAGGAAATTTATGATGTAAGTGATTTAGGTTGTAAGGAAATTTATGATGTAAGTCAGGATTGCAAAAATGCTGTACTCTTGTGAAAGGCAGTTGCTTATTGTCCTGTGTATAGACTTGGGTTCTAATCTGTTTGTAAGTTTATTTACGTCTTCTTTTGCTTCCATTCCAATGTGTGTTTCTTTGAATTCTCCTCTAGTCATCATACTAGTTCACTCATGCACGAATGAATGAAATGAAACATGTGAGGCAATTTTATTTTATGTTTATATGAGAGTGATTATTACACCCTTGTAAAAATTACCCTTTAATAACTGGGTAGTTGACATATGCCCTAAAATTGCTTGTTTCCCTCAGGATGGATGAGACGTGAATCCTGGTAACTGAACAAAATGATATTTTGGGTTTTTATCCAGTGCTAAACCTCATGTCCTAAATCTTTCATGCATAACTTAAATTGCACATATTATTCCCTAGCAATAACTAACTGCTAAGTAATGCTTCACAGTCTACAAACTATCTCCAACTCTTAGTCGCATACCAGTGCCCCATATAATAAATTGAACCGTATTTATTATGATTCTCATTTTACAAGGAAGGAACCAGGGGCTTATGTGATCTGCCTGACATCACATGCATAAAACTGCAGGTCTTTCAAGACATATTTCTTGCTCTTTTCATTTACAACCCTACCTGTGCTTGTTGGGTTTCATGTAAACTTGGTCAGGCCAGGATTCCCCCATAATATGATCTATGGGGTAGCCAACTCCATGGGGGGATTTTGCAGGAAGCAGCCAAGCAGTTGTGAGGAAAAGACCACCATACTCTTGTCACAGCTTTGATACATTTGAAGGAGGTTTCATTGAGGGGGTGGCCTACTCTTAGAATAAATTGACAACATGTGGAAGTTCGCTGAGTTCTACTGCAGGATTTGGCTCCTGCATCGCATTGGTCAACCTCCTGTTATGTCATCTGCTGATCCCAGGAGCCATCAGCAGACTGCTGGCCTTAGATTCATTCAGCTTGGCATCCACCAGCCTGAAGTCTTCCTGCTTCATCTTCCTGATTCCTGTTCATCAGGACCTGCAGGTACAAGAGCCAAGAGAAGTCTTTAGCTTACATCTGACCCACGGACTTACATGAGCTTGGTCTTACCCACTTTTACAATGGTGAGCCACGTCTTGATATCCATTTCTTTCTATATGCACACACGTGCAAGGATCACAGGTTTTGCTTCTCCTGAGAACCCAGTCTAGCACATTTACCATACCGCACCACGTGTAGCACCCCCACTACTATCCTTCAAAGTGTCCTTTGAAAAATCAAAGTTAATTCAATTACATTTGAGATGAATTTAGAGTTAAGGATATTTTATTGGAATATGTCAATAAGTTTCAAATTGGTATCCAGTTTTGCTTTGTAAGCTAACTCTTTTATTAATCACATTACTCAACTGATTTATAAATCTGTTCCCAAAGTAATTTATAATAATATCCATTTTCTGAAGGAAGAAAGGAAGCAAACAAATATTTATCAAATACCCGCTTGCTGGCATATATTTATTTTTCACTTAATCTTCAAAATAACCTTGTGAGGTAATGTCTATGTCCTCATTTTTTTATGATGATGATGATAAAATAAATCATATTTATTATTTATCGACCACACATATATTATCTGATGTCATGCCCACAGTCAGCCTATATGCTTGGTTTCATGAGTGAAAACTGAATTATAAGAGCACTAAGAAAATTCACCCCAAATAGTAGAGATAGAATTTGAACTTGGGTCCAAAGCCCATGTGCTTTATAATTACTTCGTAGTTGAGAGTTGAGTTAGTTAAAGTTTATTGTGCCAACCTGGCTGATAAACACATGTGAGCTTAATTGAAGGGCGGAGAGATAAATGGCTCGGTGAACCTTGCCTTTCGAGTTCTCAGGTCTCTTGCTTTGTGATGGTCGGACCAGGGTGCAGCTGACTTAGCCAGTTCCCTGCTTCAGCTGGCAAGGCTCACTTCCTGCAGGACATCCCCAAGAAGAAGCTGCATGGACCTACACCGATGCAGCCCTGGATGCTGGAGCAGCCGTGTGGATACCCCTGCCAGCTCTGTGATGCTTACACAGTTACTGATTCAGCTTTCCTCCTGCAGTCGGCATCATTGCGTCTGTTTTGTGAGATGGAGGAGGACTTTGTGGATTGGTGTCGGATATATGGGTTAATGTTGGACTAGACTTGGGCAGCACTGGGTTGGGTTATTTTCTTGATGTGCACTTACCCTTTATATAATACTTCCTCTTATACATATGAGTTTCTGTGGATTTGTTTCTCTAATGTACTCTGACTAACAAAAGAGTGTTTGGTCAATATGACCTGGCCAATGTATACTTTTAAAATCTGGCTGTGCACAAATAGGGATTTATTTTCTCACAGTTTAGGAGGCTTGAAGTCTGAATTTGGGAATTGGGCTATGCGGAAGACTCTATCTCTGTCCCCACTTCGGACAGCCTTCTTGCTTTTGACTTTCTGTTCCTGGCTTCCTTGGCAATCATGTGGCCCATCTCTTCCCCTCTGTTTTCCGGTTTATTTATTTGTTTTGTTGAAAGTTTACTGAACAAATTTGTTTTTCACACAATGATTTGAATGCATGTGGTTTCTTAACACTAGTTGCAGATCACTGGAAGAAACAGCACCCTTCCAACATTCTCGATGGGTTAGCATTGTCCTCCCTTGTCCACAGTTCTCCTTTCCTGCCCCTTCCCTACCTCCCAAGTTCTGTTTTTATGCACCTTTTCCATCTCCCATGTGCTGAGGCGGACACTTCTGGCAAGTGTTATTGACTTTATAGGTCTGTCTGGAATTCACCAGGGTGAGTTCTAGTCAAGGTGTGAAGGGTGTCTAAGGCTACAGTGTTAGGGGATGAGCATTGTACTTTGGACAATGAAGTGAAGAATAACAGTGAAGACCAAATTGTCTTGCAGTGATAGGGAGGCAGCACCAGGAAGCAGATGTGAGCCTGAAGAAGAGGGACAAGAGACTATTGATAATGGCCTGAGATGAACTAGAATATCATTTCCCATGGATCTAGAGGAGCTTGGGGGCAGCCTGAGTTGTGCCAACAGTTAATTTTTGGCTGCTATCAAAAAGGTTAGAGGTGCCTAGACTACCCAAAGGTGCCTCAGAAGAAAGGTTTGGTGATCAGTCACCGACAAACTGATGGAGCACAGTTCTACTCTGACACCCTTGGGCTTGCCAGGAGTCCAAACTGACTGCATAGCAATCAGATTTAGAGGACACAGGATAGGAGGCCAAGGAGGTGAGCTGCCTGGGTCTTTCAAGCCTCCTAAGTTTCCGCAGTCTTCATTCCAGCGTCTCCCTACCGGCTCTGATCATTTGTTCTTAGATGAAGTCTTGTAAAATGACAAGATGCTAAGAATGGTAATGAATGTTCACCATCCCAAAGAGCTTCTATGTTCCATTCCTTTCTGGTGTTCTTTGTCTTCTGGTTGGACAGGAGAGGGCACAGAGAGTTGAAGATGCCCAAGAGAAAACCTGCAGAACCACCTTGGGTAATTTGGGAGGAACCGGGGAGGAGGAGAGGGAGCCCTGGTGGTGCAGGTGTTAAGCACTCCGGTGCTAACAGAAAGGTCAGTGGCTGGAATTTATCAGCTCCCCGGCAAGAAGATGTGGCAGATGGCTTCTGTAAAGTCCGTAGCCTAGGAAACCCTAGGGGACAGTTCTCTTCTGTCCCAGAGGGAGGCCATGAGTCAGACTCTCGTCAATAGCTAGAGGCTTGTAGAAGAGGAGACTGTGGTGCATCTCAAACTTCAGTTACACATTGACCTGCTGGCCCAAAGTGGACGAATGCGGGCTTCTGGATGGGATTGTTGGGCCAATGGTGCTTACACTTAGGAAAGGAGTGAATGGCGGGGACATTAGGAGCTACTCAGGGTGGCCCCAGGAACCATCACAAAACTCATCCAATGAACGGAGGGGCTCTTTCTGGGTATTTAGGCAAATATGATATATATGGAGTGCTGGGAGTCCAGTAATTCATTTGTCAGAGCGAGAGAGCCCCCTTGGTGCAGATGTTTGAGAAGGAATTCCTTTCCTTTAGAGAATTAACTAAAGCCTGCTCATAGATTAGGCAATTTCTAGAAAATTCTTATCTGCAAAATGACCAGTATGTATGTTGTCATTTCCTTAGGCCCCCATTACATTCTGTATTATACAAATATGGCAGAGGCCCTCACCTGCACAATGTGTTTTGAGCATTGACATTGGCTATCCACCTCCTCTAACCCTTTCCTGTATAGGATTCAGCTGTATGAGCCTTCCCCTCCCATCCTCACCCTGTCCTTCTCCTGCAACCTGCACTGTCTTTCTTTTGCAGGGAGTTTTCCAACCATTGGAGAAGAATGCAGCTACCTTTCTTGTCATTCGGCTTCCCTTTGTAGGCTGGCACTGGAGAGAGGCTGGAATGTGAGTGACCATTCTCCTTCTGGCCCCTGCTCCTCTTGTGGCAAAAACAGCAGGTTTTTAGTGGTCTGAACATTCTTCCCTGGCCACACACTGACATATCCCAGCAGCAGGCTGGGAGGGCTTTTTCTGCCAATGGTTGATTATATTAGATCTATTTATAAATAAGGATTTTCAAGTTTTAGTTGGGAAATACTTTTTTTTTTCCCCTTGGGAATTGAGCACGGGCCCCCCACCCCCTTTAAGAGAGGGCACATAAACAACTGGGCTCAGGGGATGATATTTATTCTCAAAACCAAGAGAACTGGAAGCACTCTCCTCTGCTTTGAAGAATGAGACATGAATGCATGTTTGTTCTGATGAAAAACCTCAGTTTCCTAGAGAAGCGCATGCGCCCTGGCTGGAGATGGACCAGGAGCAACTTCCTATGGGTCAGTTATTTTGAAGCCACAAAATGCAGCAACCCCAGCACCACACATGACAGTCCATTCCTACTGGAGTTTCCACCCCACCAGAGGGAGGCAATGTCTCCATCTTTAAAACTTGAGCTATTAATGTCCAAGGGGAAGGGAAACAACAAAGGGGACATAAATTCAACACAATTAAGGAAATGAAAATGTTCTTTTCACCCTTTTTAAATTAAAAAAAAAGTTTTTGTAGGTAGAACATCATTGTGTGGGTTTGGTGGAAGTGCAGGCTCCTATTCCATACTTCCCACGTGCGTTGTCCAATGACAGTGCTTACACACTTCCTAATGAGTGGATGTTTCATTGTTTCCCTTCCGGGCTTCCATTTCTATTCATCTAGCTCCCTTCTCCCTTTTGTTCTCTTCTTTGTTTCAAAGCAATTGCTGGCTGCTTGGTTCAACTTCTCTTTCAAATTGTAGTTTGTTTTAAGTCAGCAAAATGATTGAATTACACCATTTTGTTCAAATTCATGCCAGTTAGGAGAGATGGATATAGGGAAATAAGAGGGAGAAGGAACGGAGGGAAAAGTCAGAGGGGAGGGAAAGAAAGAAGAAATTTTTAAAAAACCATCCCCCCAAACAGATGTCGATCCTATCATAAATAAAGATATGGGGAAAGTTATACAGAAATGGCCAGAGACAAAAAAAAAGTCAGGCTGAGACACAGAAACTCATTCGTAGAGGAGCACATCCTTATCAGAGAAAAAACAGAGTATTTGACACATGCGTAATACCTACACAGGCACAAATTCATGAGTCAGAAGCACACACACGTAGCGGTCCACGCATTGAGAGAGGTAGAAAGTCATGGTTATTGATTTGCCCAGGGAAACAGCAGAAGGTGGTGGTAGTTTAATAACAGCAATCACACCTTCCCTGTGGGAGACCTGGGCTCAGTGAACCTAAGGAGCACTAGGAGTCATAATTAATAATGTATCATCATTATTCCATCAACTGTAAATGATCTAGTTCATGAATGATGTGTGTTGCTGGCAAGTAGATTTTTAGGTTCACTGCCACCCCTTCCTGTGCCCTAGTCCCACTGCAAGCAGTAATTTCCACAGACTTCCATCTAAAACTGATCATAATCCCAGGCTTGCAGAGATCCTCTGAGATCTAGTGACAAGAACACACACCCGAGTTCATCACACCATTAGCCACCCCACACCTGCGGCTTTGGGATGTTTAACTGCCCTCCCCAGCAAAGAACAGAGGGACTACATCAGCCATCCCCTTCACACCTCTCCCCAGCTCCACACCTGCCAGCATGGGTAACGATAAGTAATTAGACAATAATTTGCAGCTATTAAAGAGCCCCTGTGATTTTTACGTGCGACATAATGCAGTTCCACAGAGCACAACCAGATAGAGGGAGGGCCTACAACTCTTTGAAAGGCTGACAGCCCAGACTAGACCTGCAGCTAAGCTTCAGGCCTGCTCCAACTCCAGCCAGAGGAAAACCTTCAGTGACCAGCCTCTCAGTCTCACACCAGTGTCTTGAGGCCTCCCACTGCCAATGGCCACTGAGTCATTGCCACACCCTGCTTACATAGCAGTCTTATCCACCACCATAGTAGGCAACAGGCAACCTTCAAAATCACTCTTACATGTCATACAGAGAAAGAGCTCGAGACCCCCTTGTTCTCCCAGAAACATGGTGCACAGTTCTTCCAAAATGACACATAAACAGCAACATACTGTGACACACTCAGCACGAAAACAAAAGAAGACAAAACACAAAAGCAAGCTAACAGCACTCACGGAAGAATCGGATGTGGACTTGCCACAAAAATAAGTCATCAGAAGGCTGCTATGAGTAATACAGGAGATGAAGGAAGCAATGCAGAATAAGGACACAATGAGAGAAGAGATGAAGTTCATGATAGAGGGGATGAAGTCCATGCACCAAAGGGAAATAAATACAAGATCTAATGCATGAGGTACCAGAAGCTAAACACAAGATCATGGCTCTCATGAACAGACTAGAAGAGGCAGAGAATCATACCAGTGACCTCGAGGAAAATCAGGCAGACTTCGAGAAATGGGAAAAGCAGTCAAAATCAGATAATCAAGAGGCAGAAGAAAACCTGAGATCAATGATAGATGCTATGTAAAGGAACAATATTCAAATTGGTCTACCAAAACAAGACATAATGAAGAAGTCAACAGCTAAATTGGCGAGGGAATTTCTGGAAGCAAACTTCCCCACCTTAATGAATGAAAATCAGACTCTCATATGGGAAGCAGCAGGACACCAACTAGACTACACCCTAGGAAGAACTCATCAAGGCATATAATTGTTAAATTATCTAATTATGAGGAAAAAGAGAAAATTTTAAGAGCATCAAGAGAAAAAAAAGGCAGTCACATACAATGGTACTCAGGTAAGAAAATGCTCAGATCTATCTGCAGAAACCATGAAGAGGGAGAGAGAGTGGAGTAACATGTACTGAAAGCTGAAAGAACAAACACACCTGTCCAAGAATCCTCTACCCTGCCAAACTACCTATTAAGATAGATGGCAAGATAAGAGTCTTCCAGGACAAGGAAAAAAATCAAAGAATACACCATAAGACACCCAATCCTGCTGAAAATCCTAGCTGGCTCACTATGGTAAGAAGTCCAACATCCACCGAGCACAAGCAGGAGACCACCATATAACCCAACTGCACCCAGAAGCCAATGTGCTGATAACAATTGCCAAGATAACATGGCCTCAGAGGGAAAAGAAGGCCAGAATGAAGCTCCACTCCCCACCCCACAAACATAGCACAATGATATGAAGGGAGACAGGAAAACATCCAACACAAAAGGTACAAGATGACAAAAATGAAGCCACAGATTGTGTTAATAACTCTGAATGTCAGTGGACTCAATTCATTCATTAAAAGACAAAGAATGGCTCAGAAAACATAACCCATCAATCTGTTGCCTGCAAGAGACACATCTTAAGCTCACAGGCAAAAATAGGCTAAGAATGAAAGGCTGGTGGAAAATATACTAGGCAAATGGCAGCTTAAAAAAAGCAAGAGTTGCAATCTTAATCTCTGACAAAATTGACCTCAAGGTACAAACCATAACAAGAGATAAGGAGGGCCACTATACAATGCTCAAAGGGTCAATAAACCAGTAACCACTGAGTATAATAAGTATATATATACACCTAAAGAGAGCCCCGTGAAATTTGTCAAACCAACTATTCAAAAGTTGAAAAAAGAAATCACAGATTCAACAATCACAGTAGGCAACTTTAATACACTGCTATAAGAGAA
>NW_022111256.1:3150416-3163476 GCF_000313985.2 Echinops telfairi | reverse complement strand
TTTTGAAAATAGACCACATGCTGGGGCACAAGTCAAGCCTGAGTAAATTCAAACACATAGATATTATTCAGACTTCCTTCTCAGATTACCACACCATAAAGCTGGACATCAATAAAAGGACAACCAGAAAAATAAGCACAAACAACTGGAACATGAGTAACAATCTTCTGCAACACAAATGGGTAATGGCCCAGCCTAGAGAGGAGGTTAGGAAGTTTCTAGAAATTAATGAGAATGAGAATACAACGTAATAAAACCTATGGGGTACAGCAAAGCACTTAAGAGAGGTAGCTTGATAGCAATAAGTGGATATATGTAAAAAGAAGAGAGACTTATGTCATATATGCTATCACAAAACCTCTAGCCACTATAACAGTCAATAGAACAACCCATCCAATAGCAAAAGAAAAGAAATAATAAAATTCCGGGTAACGTTGAGCCAGTGGGAAGATAAGAGAACAATGCAAAAAATCCACACAGCAAAAGCCTGATTCTTTGAAAGGATCAACAGAATTGACAGACTGCTGGCAAGCCTAAACCAGGGAAGGAAGGAGTAAACATCAATAGCCAGGATGCGGGATGAAACACAATGGGCCCCAATGAGTTTAAAGGATAATCACAAAGTGCTATAAAAGTCTGTATTCTAATGAATTCCACAATATGGAACACATGGACAAATACTTTGAAAAACAGTCCCTTCCTAGATTATTCCAGATATAGGTTAAGAACCACAACAGACCCATAGCAAAAGAAGTAGATAGATATGATTATCAAGAACCTACCAACAAAAAAAAGCTCCCGGGCCAGATGGCTTCATAGGAGAATTCTACCAAGTTTTCAGGGAAGAGCTCACACTAATTCTCCACAAATAATTCCAGAGCATAGAAAAGGATGGCAAACTCCCAAACTCATTTTACAAAGCCAGCATAACTTTGATACCCAAACAGGGTAAGGATCCCACAAGAATAGAGAACTACAGACAGATATCTCTAATGAACATAGATGCAAAATTCCTTAACACAATATATAAAACATATCATCCACCATGATTGGGTAGGATTCATCCCAAGGATGCAGGGATGGTTTAACATCCAGAAATCTATCAATAATATACATCACATTGAGAAGGAAAAGTATAAGAATCACATGATAACATCAATAGATGCAGAAAAAGCATTTGACCACATCCACCACCCAGTCCTAATGAAGACACTCAAGAAGAAAGGAATGGAAGGAAAATCCCTCAAGTTAATACAAGCTATCTACAAAAAGTCAACAGCCAACATCAAAGTCAATGGAGAAAATCTGAAAACAATCCTACTATAAAAGGGGACCAGACAAGGATGCCTTCATCCCTATTTCTATTAAACAACATACTGGAAGTCTAGCTAACAATATAAGACAGTGGAAGGACATTAAAGGTACCCAATAGGGAGAGGAGGATGTGAAACTATCACTATTGCAGATTACATGATTCTATACATTGAAAATCCCCAAAGCTCCACAACAGGAATACTGACAGCAATAGAGGAATATGGAAGAGTGGCAGGATACAAGATCAACAAACAGAAGTCTATTGGTTTATTATATACATTGGACAAGACAATGAAAGAGGAGATCAAGAAGGCAGTATCCTTCAAAACAGCCAAGAACAAATTGAAATATCTAGGGACATATTTAACAACAACAAAAAGACTTATACAAAGAAAATTATAGGACCCGACTACAGGAAACCAAAAGTGACCTCCACAAATGGAAAGCTATTTCATGCTCCTGGATCAGAAGGCTCAATATAGTAAAGCTGTCAATCTTACCTAAGGCACTATATAAGTTTAATGCTATCCTGATTCAAATACCAAAACCTTCTTCAAAGAATTGGAAAAACTGACCACCAATTTAATATGGAGAGGGAAGAATCCCAGAATTAGCAGAGAATCCCTCAAGAAGGACAAAGTTGGTGGGCTTGCTTTACGTGACTTTAACACCTACTACACAACCACAGTGGTCAAAACAGCACGGTACTGGTATAATGAGAGATACTCAGGACAATGGAAAAGAACAGAAAACTCAGCAATAAAACCATCAGCATATAAAAACTTATTTTCAACAAGGGCTCCAAAAGCCTCAAATGGGAGGTGGATGCCCTCTTTAACAAGTGGTATTGGAAGCAATGGATATGCTCCTGTAGAAAAATGAAACAAGATGTGTACCTCACCCTATGCACAAGAACAAACTCAAGGTAGATCACAAACCCAGAAGTAAAACCCCAAACTATCAGGACCATCAGTGAAGGAATCGGGACAAACTTAAAAACCTTGGCTCAGGGATACATAGGCTCCCTGTAACAGAGAAGGTACACAAACAGGTGAACCTGAAATCAACAAGTGGGATAGACTAAGGATGAAACACCTGTGTGCGTTGAAACACTTCATCAAGAGGGTAGCACGAGAACCCACTGACTGGGAGTGGATTTTTAGCAATGACACAACAGACAAAGGCCTTATTACTAAAATCTACAATACCCTCCTAGCCTGCAAAAAAGAGGAAAATAGTTAACCCCTTGAGGAAGTGGGCAAAAGTCCTGAACAGAAGTTTCACTAGGGAGGAGACCTGAATGACCAATAAACATATGTTCCCAATCATTAGCCATCAGAGAAATTAAAACAACCATGAGATACCATCTAAAACCCTTCAGGATACCCCAAATCAGAAAAGCAGAAAGCAACAAATTTTGTAGGGAATGTGGCAAGATAGGAACTCTCCTCCACTGCTGGTGATCATTTGGATACGTACAGCCCCTCTGGAAAGTGATCTGGTTATATTTAAAGCAAATGGAAATTGAGCTACTTATGACCCTCTACTGGGCATATACCCAGAAAAGGTAAGAAATAGAACATAACCAGTTGTGCTCCAATGTTCATTGCAGCACAATTCAAAATTGCAAAGAATCGGAAACAACCTAAATTTCCATCGAATAGATGAGTGGATTAGTAAACTCTAGCACATGCACACCATGGAGTACTATGCATCACTAAAAAGCACTGATGATCACATGAAGCACATTGTTTCATGGGAAGAGTTGGAGGAAATTATGCTAAGCGAAGTTAGCCAATCACAAAAGGAGAAGTACAGCTTGAGTCTCCTGAGGTAAGTGTCATCAGCACAGTAGGGACAGAAGAAAAGCCACTCATATCACACTATACATGTTGAGGTACGGGCCGTCGGTGGGAGTCAGACCAAACCCAAGGAGGTACATGTTATTCCAACACAGAAGGGGAAAGTGGAGAAGGGAGAAGAAAAGGTGGAGGTGGGAGGGAGGGGAGATGATGGCATGGGGGGAGCAGGGCACTAACCCACCCAAGGGGAGAGTATTACTTATGTCTCCACAGAATTAGATGTGTGCATGCAGACCCCGCCCCGGCACACCAAACCTTGAGGGCAGCATCTCCATGTGGAGAAATGCATGAAAAGATTGGGCTATAGGGCCAGCCCCAATCAGAGCCTAACTGACCCCCTTCCCTCGAAGCATGTACTACAGAGAAGAACACTAAGCTTACAGGTTGGGGAGAGGGGCCAGCATGCCATGCCCACACGGAAACAGATCAAGAAGGAAATAGAGAAAGCGACCAGCTAGACCCCATATCAGCACACCAAGCCGGGAGGATGACTTCCCTGCATGGAGCTGCTAAGGCACAGAGAGGACTGTAGGGCCAACAACAGCTCAAGACACGATGTCCCTTCACTAGGTCATACTGCAACAGAGGACAATCCTGAGGACACATGGCAGGTCAGCAACAGGAGCAAAGCCAAGCCAGAAAGCCCCTGAGCAGTCCCCAAATAGGCTCCAGGTTAGAAGAGCAGCTCCCGGAATTCCCCCAGAACCAGTGGGGGTAATGTGGATGCTTTTTCTTTCTTTCTTTGTCTTTTTTTTCAATCTTCGGTTTTCGTCTTGTTCGGTCTCTGTTAGTGCTGAGTTGCCCACTTAGATAAGATAGGCATGGGAAGCTAGCTCGAGGAGAGAGCAATGTGACCCATGATCCCAAAGGGACTTGGGGAACAAGGAGGTGGTTGAAGGGAGCAGTGAGCAAACAACACCATCGGCAGGGAAACAACTAGGAAATTAAAGTCAACAACAAGGAGGACATAGAGATCCTGGGGTATTGGAGCAACAGCAATCTAGCTGAGAAGAATTACTAAGAAGCAGAAGTAGGGGGAGCATGATGGTGGGGCAGGAGGAAGGTAAAAAGAAACAGAGGAATGATCTAGGAAGTAAAGCTATTGATAGAGGTATAAGCATAGGTGTAGACATATGAAAATACATTCGTTCATAAGAATAGAGGTATTCACCTATATACATATATTTATATAGCAATACACTGAGGTAGTGGACAGACTTTGGGCCTCTGCTCATACCTTCCCTCAATGCATGAACACTTTATTCTAACAAACTGGCATTCTGTGTTGCTCACCCTCTTGGCATAGTTACTGAAGACAAAATGGGTGCACAAGCAAATGTGGTGAGGAAAGCAGATGGTGCTTGGCTGTCAAAAGATATAGCATCTGGGGTCTTAAAGGCTTGAAGTTAAACAAGTAGCCATCTAGCTGAGAAGCAACAAACCCACATGGAAGAAGCACACCAACAAGTGGGATCATCAAGTGTCATCACAACCAGGTAACAGGCACCAGAAGACCCTAAACCAGGGGTCCTCAGACTTTTTAACAGGGGGCCAGTTCACTGTCCCTCAGACCCGTTGGAGGGCCAGACTATAGTTTTAAAGAAAACTATGAACAAATTCCTATACATACTTCATATATCTTATTTTGAAGTTAAAAAAAACAAACGAGGCAAAAACACCCAGTGGGCTGGATAAATGTCCTCAGTGGGCCGCATGTGGCCCGCGGGCCATAGTTTGAGGATGCCTGCCCTAAACCAACAAACAAATAAACAACAACAACAAAAAACATCTTATTGAGAAAGAGGGGGATCAGCACAGAGACCCAAAGCCCATCTGTTGACAATGGGACATCCCCTCACAGAGGGGTCACAAGGAAGGGATGAGTCAGTCAGGGTGCAGTAAAGCATTGATGAAACACACCATATTTCCTTGCTTTCTTGAGGCTTCCTCACCCCCCACTATCATGACCCCAGTACTGCCTTTCACTGCAGACTAGACCAGAGCATGTGCACAGGTACAGATAAGAGATAAGAGCTCATGACACACAGAATCCAGGCACAGGAATGGGAGTAGTGATACCAAAAGGGTAGGGGGAAGGTGGGGAGAAGGAACTGATGGCGATGATGGACACATAATCCCCTTCTACCTCCTCCAGGGGAATGAACAACAGAAACTGTGTGGGAAGGAAGACAATGGTCATTGTAAGATATGAAAATAATAATAATTTATAATTTATTAAGGGGTCATGAGGGTGGGGGTGGGAAGGAAGGGGAAAAAGGGGAACTGATACCAAGGGCTCAATAGAAAGTAAATGTCTAGAAAATAATAATGGCAACCTATGTACAAATATGCTTGATGCAATTGATATATGCATTGCTGTAAGAGCTGTAAGAGACCCCAATAAAATGATCTTTATATAAAAAACAAACAGAAGCCCGAATCTCCAGAAAATCCCCTCAGAATTTGCTTTTCCTATTTTAGAAAGACCAAGTCCCTACTCTAGAAACGGGGCTACTCTGTGTGCCGCAAATCCACCAGATCCAACCACTTCATGCTAAGTTTTCCTTTTATGGTCTCATTCAGATATTTCATGGGGAAAATGCAGTGAGAGTGATTTCTCAGGATAGAGCAAACATGCTGCCTGAAGGCTGAATACAGTCCAAATTGGCACCTAGTTCCGATCCATCCATGAGCGAGGTCTTCAGGAATTTTTTTTTTCCAGCTGCCATTTCAAGAATATTTTCTCCATGCGTAAAACCTGCATTCTCTTATAATTTCGCTATCTGACCCGCACCAGTTGAAACTGCTCTGGGTTGTGCATTTCTGATGGAGTATTCCTGAGGCTGTGTGTGTGTGTGTGTGTGTGTGTGTGTGTCCCCAGGGACGGGTTTATGGCTTACAACTTTCATGTCAGGACCGATGAGGATCTGAGCCCACAGAACGTGATGCGTCCTAGTGCATCAGCCTCTCTAAGTTTGGGCTTCGCTGAATCACTCAAAGGCATGGACGTTTGGCATTTCTCTGGCCTTCTTCCAGTATGAAGGAAACACAAAGGAGTGCGGGTGGTCTTATCTTGGGAACCCTGCCCCAGGAGTTGTGTGCTCCACCCCCTCTCTCCCCTTTCAGACCACAGAGAAGGGAGGACTAGTTTCCTGATCTCAGAGAGGCACCTTTGATCCATATTATGTGATAAAGAAAGAGGAGGAGAGATGCAGACAGGAGTCCTTGGGTAATAAAAACAGTTCATGGGCTCAGATCCTCATCGGTCCTGACATGAAAGTTGTAAGCCATAAACCCATGCCTGGGGACACACACACACACACACACACAAACACGTCCTCAGAAGGCTGGAGGTTCTAATCCCTCGGAAGCACCTAAGGAGAAAGGCCTGGTGATTAACTTTAAAATAAACCCAACAACATTGAAAACCCTCTAGAGCACAGTTTCACTCCATCACACACAGGGTCGTCAGGAGTCAGAGTCAACCTGATGGCAATTGTTTGTTTGACTAACTAAGCTACCAAAAGGTGGGCTCTGATCTCTCAATTGGCAATACGTCCTGTGAGAGACCAACACCATCAGGAAGTGCCAACTTCTGGTGGCAGGTGTTTCATGACGGCAGATTCCAGAGAGCTGAGAGAGGTGGGAAGGGAAGCATCCAGAGGCAATGAGAGAGAAGAGACCTGGGAAAAGAGCTGCAAGCAGAGACTGGAGAGCAGGTTGGGGGAAGGCAGAGCGGAGAGCAGGCAGCATCCTCCCTGAAGAAACTTCCTGCCAATGAGGTCCAGCCTCTCTGTCAGGGCTGCTGGCCAGCCTCCTCGGACACTTCAGTGTATCTCACAAGCCTCATAAAATTGCACCTTCCATTTGATCCAGGCCCAGCCGATCCTTGGAATGTGTTTGTGATACAAGGAGGCAGAAATACACCCTCGCTGCCCAAATTCCCTGAATCTTTGCCAAGTCATTAAGTGGTACATTTATTGGGTAGTACAGTCAAATGGGGATTTGTACGTGCTGCTGCATGACTGAGTGTGTTAGTCTGGGTAAACTAGGGAACCAAACCCACAGAAACTCAGATATGTATCAGAAAGAGTTTTATATAAAGGGTAAGTGTACATTCAGAAAGCATCCTAACCCCATCCATAAGTCCAACACTGGTCTACAAAGTCCTCCTCAAACTCACAAAACATACATGTGTTCATTGGCCAGGTTGGTGCAATAAACCTTGACTATCTCACTGGGTCAGCTCCACAGAAAAAATAGAAAACTTATGGAGTGAAATACTGTGGCAATGTCTCTTTCACAGGCACTGCATACCTGTGCGCTTTCATGTATGAGGAAATGGGGGCTCAAAAAGCCCACAGGTGTAACACTAGTAAGTGGAAGAACTCAAATGCAAACTCACTGACATTGAGTGGATTCTGAGCGTGATGGTGCAGGATTATGTCAACTAGACATCCCTGGCTAGGGGTTTCATCCTACCTGTCCAGCTGTAGCTCCTTTTCGGGGGTGGGGTGGGGGTGTCCTTTTGTAGAGGCACAAGATCGAACAGAGAAATCCCTCCCTGCCACCTCACCTTCCTCTTTGCTGGGACTCCACTGGGACTCTGTATCTGCCTCTGGGCACAGCCTCATGTGGCCTGCCAGACCCTGAGAGCTGCTCTATCATACTTCCCTTGACCTTGGAGCTCCATGACTGCATCCACTGGCCTGTGGTCTCCCTGCTTCCCATTCATCTTTCTGTGTCATTGTCCTGAAGTTACATGAGTCTACAAAGGGCCTGGCTTTGAGTTCTTTATGTAAAGTTGCTTCTTAAGAAAGTTTTTTCTTATACATGGATGAGTATCACTGGATATTTCCTCTAGCCAATCCAACCTAACACACCCACTGATGGCCACCATCTAGGTCAAGTACAACTGCCCCTGTGGATTTGTGTGACTGTAAATCTCTACAAGGATAGAAAGGCTCCTCTTTCTCTGGAAGTAAGTGGAGGAAGGAGACTAAATGCGGTCGGTCCCTCTGGCATTAGAGGGCATGCGCTTTTCTCTATACCTTGTGACATCTCAGCATCTTTAAATAAGCAATACATGAAAAGGCACCCTTCCTTGATCAACCATGACAAAGAAATATCCCATTATCTGTCAGAGGAAGGTGCTGTAGGTGTTGAGTGTCTGCTTTTATTTTGAGCTGATTGTACGCAATCCTCCCTCTCCCTGTCTCTCCCACAGCAGACTCCTGAGACCCGCTGTGTCTAGTTGTGCACGTAATCACAGGTGTCCAAACAGACTTTCTTGTTCTTATTCTTTCTAAAAGCCTCTTAGTGAAAATGATCTTAGGGAACAGCATGACAATAAGCACAGCAGTGAACGGCTCCTCTCACTTGAGCTGCCACTGTGACACAGGAAAACATTTGTACTCGCTCACACGGGGTTTTCAAGCGTGCCTTTTTAAATGGACAGCAATGGAAGTAAGAATAAAAAATGTACTCGCATTTGTTTAAAACCTGTTAAGCTAGGACACACACATCATCTCATTCCATCATCACAACAAGCCTAGCCGGAAGTCGTAGTGTATGCCCATTTTGGAGATGAGGAAACAAAAGCAAGGTGGTTAAGTAAGAGGAGTCCCTGAGTAGAGCAAAAGCCATGGCACTCACCTGTTAAGGAAAAGATCCACAATTTGAATCTACCTAGAGTCACCTTAGAAGAAAGGCTGAGAGATCTACTTCTGAAAAAAAAACCAACAAAAAAACATGGAAAACCCTCAGGGCACAGTTCTCTTCTGACATATATGCGGACATCATGAGTGGGAATTGACACAAGAGAAACTAGAGAGCATGGAATCCAGATGCTAACTGGTCCACCTGAACCCAGAGCCCCACCTCTGCATCCCTATTCCACACTGCTTGCCTTTCTTCAAGTATTGTCAGAACATGGTTGTGCCTACTTCAATATCTGCTTGAATCTCCTGCTCAGACCCCTAAATACAAGTCCCCTGAAAGCATCTTCAGAGTCTGAATGCTCCTGGATATTCCTCCCCAGCATGGGCCACAATGGCATTTCCCCCCTCGCCTCTCCTTAAGGTGCTTGTGCCCGCACCAGCCACCGAGCCCATTGCCATTTCTCACGTCCCTAACTGGGTGCTGCCAACTGGGAATCTTCTTCCCTTAGTTTAACCTCTTCTGAAAACATTTTAGTCATTCATTTTTTCCCCATTGTTGTTTTGATGTGATTGGTTCATTTACTGTTGTTCATTCTCTCTCTCTCTCTCTCTCTCTCTCTCTGTCTGAAAAAGGCAGCTGGGCCACATTGAGACTCCCTGGGGCCATGCAAAAAATCCCATCACTCTCCCTAGCTGACTCATTCTGGTGTGCCTACATTTACTCTGTGATTCCTCAATTTACTGGTTCATATTTTTAGCTTCTCCCTCCTTTCTACTTTAAAAATAAACTTCAGCAGGCTTCGAAAACTTTTATATAACTTCTCATTGAAAACTTAGGTCAAGCTTTTGGGTCAAGATATTAAGAACAGCTCCAATAGTATATCTTTTCGTTTTATAGAATGCATTGTTTCTTTTTGTTTTGTTTTTTCCTTAATGAACCATTTCAAAATAAGATATGCTATATTTTAGAAAGATTGAGGATTTCCGGGCCTGCAAATATATACAGGAGCAGATAACCTCATCTTTTTTGCTTGGGGTAGCTGGTGGTTTGGAACCGCCGGCCTTGTGGTTGTTTGTGCAATGCTTACGAAGAGCTGCTGTAACAATCTGTGTCCAGGTCTGTACGTGGACATACATTTTCATTTCATTTGACTGAAATCCTGGAAGCACGGTTGCTAGGTTGAATGATAAGCCTAGCTTCACTTTTCAGAAATTATCCGTCTCTCTTCCAAAAGGACTGGGTCATTTTGCCTCCCACCAGCAATGCATGAAAGTTTCTTTTGCCCCATGGTATTCTCAGTAGGGGGAAAAAATCTCTTTTCCCCTTGTAATTCAACAATTCAGTCTAAGACATGAAGTGGACGTGATGGCATTGAGACATCACCTAATGCAAGCTCTGGTGGCATCAGGCAGGCAACGATCCATGATGGGTGACACTATTAATACAAGACTGATGGAACCTTGACAGCAAGCACCGGGCTAGCCACTTTCATGCATCGGCGACGTTTCCATCGTTAGGTATTGTGTAATGAACTCTCATGGCATAGTGGTTAACTGTTGGGCTGCTAACTGCAGGGTTGGCAGTTCTAAATGACCAGCCACTCCGAGGGAGAAATATGGGGCTTTCTAGTCCTGTAAAAAGTAAGGTCTTGGAGACTCAAGCAGGCAGTTCTACTCTGTCTTGCAGGGTCTCTCTGGGCTGGAAGTGACTCGGTGGTAGTGAGACTCCGGATGCGGTCAGGACTCAGCACGACTGAGGAAGTTTTCTCGCCCAAAAGTTGAACCTCAATTTAACCAAATCTTTGAAAACAAAACCAAAAACAACTTCTGTAAACAGGGAATATCGAGGTGACAGAAGCCAGTTAAATGGCACCAGAAGAAAACCAGCAGCCACATTCAGGATGTGAGACAGTCTTAGGACCAATGGCATCATCTCTCCAGCCCTTTCAAGACCAAGTCATTGTTGCATTGAATGTTTCGTTGAAGCCATGTGTTTTCACTGATGGAAGGCATTCTGAATGACATGGGGGGAAAATGGTAATGTGAATTTTTTTTTTCTTTTTTAACATTTTATTAGGGGCTCATACAACTGTTATCCCAATCCATACACACATCAATTATGTAAAGCGCATTTGTACATCATTTCTCAAAACATTTTCTCTCCATTTAAACCCCCGACGTTAGGTTCTCATTTTTCCCCTCCCTCCCCGCTCCCCCCTCCCGCATGAGCCCTTGATAGTTTATAAATGGGTATTTTGTCATATCTTGCCCTGTCCGACGTCTCCCTTCATCCACTTTTCGGTTGTCTGTCCCCCAGGGAGGAGGTCACACACAGTTCCATGTAATCGGTTCCCTCTTTCCTACCCATTCTCCCTTTACCCTCCCTGTTTTGCCACTCACACCACTGGTCCTATAGGGCTCATCCGTCTTGGATTCCCTGTATTTTCAGTTCCTATCTGTACCAGTGTACCTCCTCAGGTCTAGCCAGACTTGCAAGATAGAATTCGAGTCATGGTAGTGGGAGTGGGGAGGAAACCTTTAGGAACTAGAGGAAGGTTGTATTTCTCATCATTGTTACATCGCACCCTGACTGGCTCCTCTCCTCCCCGAGACCCCTCTGCAAGGGGATCTCCAGTGGCCTACTAATGGGCGTTGGATCTCCACTCCGCACTCCCCCCATCATTCACTATGGTAAGATTTTTTGTTCTGATGATGCCTTATACCTGATCCCTTCGACACCTCGTGGTTGCATAGGCTGGTGTGCTTCTTCCATGTGGGCTTTGTTCCTTCTGAGCTTGATGGCCGCTTGATTACCTTCAAGCCTTTAAGACCCCAGACGCTATACTTTTTGATAGCCGGGCACCATCAGCTTTCTTCGCCACATTTGCTTATTCACCCGCTTTGTCTTCAGCGGGGTAATGTGAATTTTGATACAAATAATACCATCTAAAAACAATTCATAAGTAATATGTAGTATTGGTTCTTAGATCTGAAAACATCCTATAAATGATGTTCTGCAACATGCAGTATTTCACATCTTGTTTTTGTTACATATTTCCTCTTTTTCTGTGGTAAGTATATAACAAAGCACTGAAATTTCTTCCTTCTTTGGTATTGTTTCAGTGTTATTTCTTCATTCAGAAGATACCACAGCTAAGTTAAAGTTTTCTTGTAATCAGAAAGGTCAGTCCTCATCGGTGTTGGACAATGGAAGGAAGTATGTTACCCATGCATTCTTTAGCTCTCACAGTGTGCATTCTGCGTAGTTGATACCTTTTTAAATATTGAAGAGACAAATGGAATTTTAATTTACTAGGATACAAAAGATATTTCACTACAAAATATTTCTTTTTACAGAGAGAAAACACATACGAACACTACTATGTATTTCCTGCTCTGCCTTCTAAGTACTTACAAGTTAAAAAAAAAACTTTTTTTGGTAAGCAAATGTTGCTGTTTATTACAATAGGGTGCACACTGAAATTGTCAAATGAGTACATAGGTAACACTGTAATTATACAAAATGAAAAATGAACAATTTAAATGAAAGAAGCATGAAGCTTTTTTTAGGGCCCAAAGTGCCAAATCATCCGGTTCTCTTATGTCTTTTTTTCTTCTTCTTCTTCTACCTTTTCCTTCACTCAAGTTAATAAATGTCTACCCTATAGTTAGTAATTTACCTCCCTTTCCCTTCTCACCCCCAGCAACCATCGAAAATTAATAAAACCATGAAAACCTTGTCTTGACTTTTTAATAGTGGCAGCTACTGTAGGAGAATACGATGCTAAAAAGCTGAGATTGCTTCACTCAGACAGATAGCGATCTGACCCTTCACGACACTGCATCATGACATCACATTTTACAGGTATCCCTCAATCTCCTGATCCGTTCAGCTACTGACTGATAACTGGTGCTGCTTTCACTCAGTCACTATTAGCCATGCGGCATTCTTGTGCATCTTTTATTATTTGCTTTACTAAGATCTTCCTAAAAGTGGACTGAAAGCTTTACCATTTTTCCCCTCCCTCCCCGCTCCCCTTGATAATTTTTAATTAATATTTTGTCATATCTTGCCCTGTCCGACGTCTCCCTTCACCCACTTTTCTGTTGTCCATCCCCCAGGGAGGAGGTCACATGTAGTTCCTTGTAATCGGCTCCCTCTTTCCAACCCACTCTCCCTCTACCCTCCCAGTATCACCACTCACACCACTGGTCCTGTAGGGA
>NW_022111256.1:3147701-3149747 GCF_000313985.2 Echinops telfairi | reverse complement strand
CTTGTTTACCTTCAAGCTTTTAAGACCCCAGATGCTATATCCTTTGATAGCCACGCACCATCATCTTTCTTCACCACTTTTATAGCTTTTATGAATTGGAAAAAGCAAAAATGTAAGAACTCATGAAGAATTGACCCATTTTTCAAAACATACTTTAACACACTGACCATGACAAGCTGACACACCCTAGTGTTGCCAGTGCATATTGAAATGTAAATTATCACTGAAGAAAAATAATAAAAATGGAGTAAACATTAACTACTTCAGCAACTCCATATTTTCAACCTCTGGTTTCTTTCACACGTGCCACTGGCTTTTCAGAATCTCTCAAGTGCTATGCTTGCCAGTTCATGAATACTAACCAAGTGTCTTGAAATATAAGCCCTGAACATGAATTCATTTGGCACCTCAGGACATATTTTGATTTTCCCTGTTTCACAGGGATTTATGAGAAATCGAATACTAACATTTTGTTGACATCATCAATATATAATTCATACAGTATATAGTTCAATAGTTCCATCATGTTCATAAGAGTTGGGCAGTCATCACTCTAATCGATTCCACTATATTTCTTCTTCCTTGGACTCATTGTTAGTTCCTCATTTCCAACCAGGCTCCCCTGCCATGCCCCTCTTTGACTCTACTGACCCAGTGGTTGCCTTTATAGGCTCACCTAATATACAGAAAATTATACAAAATCAAGACACAATCCAAACAGATGGCCCAACAGCAATGACGTAATGAAACAAAGAAAATCCTCCATCGATGGCAAAGCACACAATTTTAAAATCTGGGGCAATTATATATGGAATCAAGAGGGAGCTCACTGAGAAATGTCACACCGTATTCTCTCTAGTAACAAGAACATTCCCATCTCTGGTCCATAGTCAGAGGGGATTCACTAGGGGCTTATTTGGCATGTGGAAACCTCGAAAATGGATTTAGGGCTTTCATTGCCATCCTCAGTCTTCTGCAAATTAGCTATTCAGAATTTAAGTTCTAGTATCATTCTCTCCTCCGGGTTTGGATTTTATTGTTTACAATCCTTGGCTTACACAGGCTGGCATGATTCTTCTGTGTGGAGTTAGCTAGCACCTCAACTAGAGGCCTGCTTGTTTTAAGACTCGGATTTAAGGCCACAGAAGCTATTCTTTCTGATAGCCAGGCACCATCTGCTTTACTCACCACACGTCGCTAGAGCACCCATGTCATCAGTGATCACTTCATTGGGCATAGGTATTGAGCAGGGCAGCTGTAAGTCTTCATAGCAGGAGAAAGCCTCAGCTTTCTTTCCCCGGGCACCTGGTAAATTTGAAGCACCAACCTTGCAGTTGGCAGTCCAATGCATAACCCACTCTGCTGCCAGGGCCCATGTCTGGAAGCTCCATTGAAACCTGTTGGTCTCCCTATTGATATCTGAAACACTGATGGCATAGCTTCCAGCATCCCAACCACACTCCAGTCTGGCAAAGGGACAGGCAAGGGGTGAACACAAACCCGTTCATATCCAAAACTTTCTGTATCGTGATATCTATGTATTATAGAGGCATTCTAACCCCAACTGATCATCTCACTTCATCCTTCTCTTCCACTGAACACCCCCTGAAATCCAGCAGCAATCAGGATTTAAAGGGCTTGGAGGCAGAAGGATCCTCTGGGATGCAGAGTAAAGCCTTGAGCAACTAACCAAAAGGTTGGTAGTTCAAGCCCACAAGCTACTCTTTGGGAGAAAGTTGAAACAGTGTCTTCCATAAAGATTCATAATCTTAGAAACTCTGTTAGGGTCACTGTGAGTTGGGATCCACTCAATGGTAGTGGGTTTAATTTGGGGGAATGTGGAAGGAAAAAGAAACCCTGGTAATGCAGCCGTTAAGCATTGGGCAGAGAAAGAAAGTTCGCTGGCTCAGACTCACTGGGTGTTCTGTGGGAGAGAGATGAGGCAGCCTGCTTTGGTAAAGACTTATACCCTGTTTCTCTGAAAATAAGATGGTGTCTTATATTAACTTTTGCTCCCAAAGATGCTCTAGGTCTTATTTTCAGGGG
>NW_022111256.1:3125719-3147446 GCF_000313985.2 Echinops telfairi | reverse complement strand
GGGGGGATGCCTTATATTTCAGTGAGAGGCAAAACTGTAAATAGGTCTTATTTTAGGGGATGTCTTACTTTCGGGGAAACAGGGTAGATGCAGAAATACCATGGCATAGTTCGCCTCTGCCTTCTAGAGCCAGTGTGGATAGGAATTGACTCAAGGAACCAATGGGCTTGGTCTTTTGGAGGAGAAAGCACTGATAATTTGTGGAGGTAGATGACAGGCCGTTAAGGAGTGAATGGAACGAATACTGTGTGTCAGGAAGGATCCCACACTTCTCCAGCTCATCAAATAATCCTTTGGTGCCCTTTCCTCAGTTTCATGGGCCTGGTTGAGTGAAAGGCTGGGATCGGAGCAAGTGCAGCTGCCACTGATAGCTGCTCAGGCAGGGTTAGCAATTGAATCACACATGCTGTGTGGGAAAGGTGGGCTTCATCTCATTTGATAGAGCAACCAATCAAGCAAGAAATAGAGTGAACAGCTTAGAAAAATTATTTAGGGAAAATAAAAATAGTTTGGATTTATAAGAAATATCAAGAATAAAACAAGCACCCACAATTGACACTAAGAAAATAATGTGGCTGAGTGCCCTTAAGAAGGTCTTGTCTTTAATTTTGCACTTCGTTGTTTTTATTACATAGGCACGTGTCTTTAAGCCACAAAAGCAGGCCCTTGCATGCCATTAGAAATGATCTTCAGTCGTGTGCATGGTTTTACAGCTTGCTTGATGCTGTGCATTATGGTTTTAGGACTCACCCGTACTCATGTATTTAGTTAAAAATGAAGACCAGCTTTTATTGTAAATTCGGTGCAGGTTTGCAGAAGAAATGGTCAATGTTAGAAGGACAATTCACACACACTTGGCTTCAACGGATCCATTGCCGTCTCTTCACTGCAGTGCCACGTATTCCTTTTTCTCTCTCGGTTTCCTGTGGCCATTCCTCCTTCTTGTCTAATCCTCTGAACTTCGCCCTCAGGTAGAGGCTGCCGTTCTGATCGTAAGTGGTTGCTTCTTCTAACATGAGCGTGAAGGATGACCAAGGGCCACAGTCTTGGAGCTTCCATCACTTCGGCTGTGTTATGATTTGGGGGTTTCTTCTACATTTCTCTCCTACTCTCTCTGGGACCTTATAATGGGACAATTTTCAGAGCGGAGGTCATGGTACCTGAGCACCATCTAGTTCTTCTCATCTCAGGGCTATGCAGGCTGCTGTTTGTGTGATCCATTCATCTATTGGGCTGTTTCCCAATATCGTTACCCTCTCATCATGCTTCTTTCACCTTGATCGGGGAGATCAATGATCCCACCTTATATGACTGGTCACATAGTTCATTCATTTCTGTCACTGTATGGAATTTTATTGTGTAGATACCACACTCTATTATGCATTTATAAGCCCACCTCCTGCTCCTTGTCTGCCCATCATGCAGGAATGAGATGAGGCATTTTAAAACAAGCCCTGCAGCAATTTGAATTCCTAGCAGTTCCAATCCTTGCCCTGATCTCTATAGCAATAAATAGAGAAATTGTCAGAACTTGGGCATCTGCACTAAAAACTGTTTAACTTCCAATTCCAAACAACTTTCTAGGGAAGAGCAGAGCGGCCCTTGTGGTTTCCTGAGCTTTGCCGAGGCATCACCGGTAAACAATATAATATGTTTAACAGACTTCCCAGAAACTGCTTGGTAAGTTCCGACACCTGAGTGCACTCCTGAAACCATTACCATGATCATGACGGTGAACATACCCATCATCCGCCAGTTTCTTCTCGGCCTTTCTAATTCCATCCCTGTTCCCAGGCCATCACTGGACTTCTGTCATGCAGGTGAGCCTGTGTTTTACGGTATGGGGAGTCACACAGGACGCACGCTTTCCTGGCTTGTTGCTTCCATTCCGAAAAAGGGTTTAGAAATTCATATATGCTATTGTGGGAGTTACATAATCTGGTGCCCACTTAAGACTCTTGAGAGTGAAGGGGTGGAGTCTAGCCTGTCAATCAGCTTGCTTTTTGATGACCTCATTTGGAGGTGCTACCAAGATAAATAGCTCACTGGAGGTGGGACACACACACTCTCTGCTTTGTATTTCTGATGACAAGACACATGGAGCTACAGTGATGGAGCCAGAGCCCTGGAGCTAGAGAAGCCACATGGAGACCCACGCCAGCACTGAGATGCTTCCACCTCCACTGGATCCACAAGAATTTCCACCCACTGGCCTGTGATCTTCCTGCATTCAGCATCATTGCATGTGTTGCGTGAATCTGAAGAGGAAATTATAAACTGGTATCGGACATATGGGCTAATATCAGATTTATGGACTTGATCTGGACAGGGCTGGGATGTTTCCTTAATATACAATTACTCTTTTATATAAAGCTCTTTCTTATACACATGAGTGCCTCTGGATTTGTTTCTTTAGTCAACCCAGACTAACACAGCTATGAAGCATATCACTTGCTCCTTCTTCACTGTGGAGCAGTATTCCAGTGTATGGATAAAGCGCTGTTTATCAATCACCTATTTGTAGATATTTGACTTATTTCTAGTTAAGACACATGGAAAGAATTAGTCCAAAGGACTGACCAGTGGGCTAAGTGGATCCCAGTATCCACCGCCCTGAAATCAGGAGAACCAGTGGTACCCTGTTCTTACTGCTGACTGCTCTGGCAGGGATCACCACAGGAGGCCCTGGATGATATGGGAGAAAATGATGCAACAAAACTCAAAATCTTAAAAGAAAGGACCATATCTGATGCCTGATAGAGATTAGTGGAAACCCAAGACTACGGCCCTTAGTCACCCTCCAAGCCTGGAGCTCAACTCACCCGTCTGGAACAAATTTCAGCCAAAGGTGACCAATTACACCATGGAGGTCGCTATTCTTTAGAACAATCGCCCCTCTGAGATCAAAACCAGAGATAAAGCTCAGAAGGCAGCAAGGGATAGAGAAGAATGGAAACAGTAAAATAATGTCTTCATGAGGATTCTCTACTTCAGCTTTAGGATCTAATCTCCATGGAAGTGGTCACACAGAACTCACAGTCAAAATTCAGGAGGAAAGGGTCTATTCAGGAAGTTAACAATTTGCGATGGCAGTGAGAAATGATATACCAGGACATGTCACAAAGTTCTGTCCAGTCGGCTGACAAATGCCCGAAGGGCAAGTGCTCTGCTATAAGCCTCAACACGATGGCATTCGGGTCAAGGTCTGTGGGTCAGCAAGCCCAGCTCCCTGAAGTAAGGCCTCAGAAGTGCCCCACTCCAGTAAACTTCAGCCAAAAGGTATTCAGCTCCACTTCCATGGATCAGCAAGTCCGACTTCTCCAATGATGTGTTCAGAGGCACCCCACTCCACAGGCCGGCCTCCTGCACAAAAGCACGCAGCTTGACTTGCTCCATGGGCTGGGAAGCCCATCATTCTGTCCCGTGCTCTGGCTCCTGGTTCTGCTGCTGCTCCTCTGATTGTTTTGAATCTAGGAGGCTCACTGCCCAGGGATCTCCGGTCCAGAGGACAAGCAACCCTCCTGACTCTTGCTGAGAGTCATGAGATTCCCTGTTCGTGCTTCTCAAAGGGCTATTTTATCCACAGCACAATGACATTCCACAAAGTCCTGTTCACAATTGCTCCAAGGTCAATCTTATCAGTATCTTCCCCCATCTTCTTGCCAGACCCAAGCAGGGAAGGGTCTTTGGGTGGGAGTTGAGACATTGACTGGAAGAGGTACGTTAAATAATTGCCTGTTCCAGCAGTAAACAGAAGGAAGAAAATGAGAAGGCTGTCATGTTGTGGAGGTGGCAATCAAGGTCATGGAACAAACTATGTATTAGTTGTCGAATGGAAAAACCATTTGCTCTATAAGCTTTCACCTAAATCAGAATAAAAAGTTTTTTAAAACTCCTTTGACTCTTTCTGTACAAGTCTTTGTTTGAACAAATACTTCCTTTTATCTTGGGTTAATTTCTAGCAGTGAGATGGCTGGGTCATATGGGAATATATGTTTAACTTTTTAAACTGTTTGATTTACATATAATTCACACATATAATTCAATAGCTAAATAGCTAATCATATGAAAATGAATTGTCAACTATTACCACAATCAATTTTAGGATATTTTATTCTTTCTTGTACTTACTGTTTTAGTTTCCCATTTTCTCCCAAAGGCCTCTGAGAAGTCCCTTGAAAACTATTAATCCAATCACTATCTCTATAGATTTATCTGCCCTGCATTTCACCTACAGAAAAATAAATAAAACAACTTTTTAAGAAACAGTCAAAAGTTTCCCAAGCTATTGTGCACTCTTATTCACAGTAAATGAGAGCTCTAATTCTGCCACATTTTTGTCAACATTTTTAGTTTTTACCATTCTAACAGATGGGTAGTAAAAGCTCACTGAAGTTTTAATTTGTATTTCTCTGATGACTAATGAGGTTAAGTACCTCTTCATGGGCTTATTTTCCATAAAAATATCTTCTTTTGTGAAGTGTGTTTTCAAATGTTTCCCCACGTTTGTTATTAGGTCATTTGTTTTCTAATTACTGAGCTTTGAGAGTTCTGTGTATGCCTTCAATTAATCTCCTTTACAAAATATATAATTTGCAAACATTTTCTCCAAAACTCTAATTTAGTTTTCAACCAGCTTCTGAAGACCAAGAACATGTTTTAGATATTTTAGAAAGCAATAAGACCTAGCCTTCAGGGATATAGTGCGATCCCATTAACATTTCAGAGCTTCACTTAAGATCACATCTCCATGCAAAGCACCCTTCTCTTATTCATCCACCTCTTTTGAGCACCCACTGTGTGCCAGGCACTGAACAAGTGTTCTGGGGCATAAAGAAATGGGGAAGGCATAGTTCAGACTCTCAAGATGCTTCAGGTCTACTGGGTGGGAAACAGAAAGATTTCTCCCAAGTTGTCTCCCCCAAATATATGTTAGACTTAGCACACTGCCAGCAGCTAATGGTAAATGATTGTCACGTTACCTCCCTGAAGGCAGTCAGTTGCCAGACTACTGTTTGATCCCACCACAAATAGGGCCCACTCCCTGTTGTTAAGGACAATGGGCTACTTCTCCCTAAAGGCTTGCAGCCATCAGTTTGGTCCCTGTAGGGTGGGGTTTACACCCTACTGATAGTGGTTTCTATAGTGAGCCAGAGAACAGGTCAAACCTGCTCAGTGACATCTGAAGTTATGCCGCCATCATGAATCTAGGCCCATCTTGTCACATGTATATCCTTATTCCCTCCTCTTCCAATAGCGTATGACCCCTAGATCAGCCCCCTCCCATTACTGTATTACCTATAGCACATCCCTTTCCTGTGACGTATGCCTTCACCTGTAATTATGGGGCTTGCACATCCCCAGAGAATATAAAAGCCTTGGTTAGCAATAAATCTCTCTCTCTCTCTCTCTCCACGTGGACCACCAAGCAGGGCTGAGGAGAGCATGCTACCATGAAATGTGTCTGACTCCATTATTTCAATCTCTTCTCTCATGCTCTCTATGACTTTACTATAATCTTTACTTACTATCACTGTACAATTGCGCCTACCAGACCTATGATGATGTGTTAGGGGCTGGTCGACCCTGATACTACTGTATTCTGCACATCTAATTTCCAAGGCCCCTTAAAGATTCTATCTCTAGGAATTATATTCTTTAGGTTTCCAAGCCCAGATCTGTGTTTCCTACTCAGATAAGGTTGCTCTTCCTGGGAAGCAATAGGAGGCATTTTCTGGGTCAAATCAGAGGTGAACACTGAAGAATAGTGGGGTTTGGTTGACAAGGGGTCTGAGAAGAGAAATTGCATCCAGACAGTGCCAGATGCTAGAAGGCAGAGACCAAGTCCAGGGTTAGAACATTCATCAGAAAAGAATAGGCAGAGGAAGGGGAGTAAATAAGTGAAGAATTATCTTCACCTCTTGACTGGGACGCTGTATGCATAGGAGCACGTAGATAAAAGTGAAGTTGAGCTTCATGAATAAAAAATGCTGAATGAAAGTTCCGTTGGTGTTACCTTTCCTACTGCGAGGGGTCACGGAGGCAGGAAGAGTCTAGACGTGTCCCAGAGAGAGCCAATGAATCAATGTAAGGTCGCTTGTCACCTGTGATGAATGTAGGCTTTGCACACATCATTAACCAGCACTCCACAAAGGGCAAAGAGGCAAGGGTACCTGCCAAATGAAACATTTCTTTAAAGCCATTGCCCAGCCACGGAGCACCCCAGAGAAAGAATGGAGAGCAAAAGAGACAGCCTGGGCAGAGGGTGGGGAAGGGTATGGTATCACATGCCTTTCTCCAGGGCAGCCAAAGGGCTCCACGGGCAAGTTCTGTTTGAAGGGGTCGAGGGGGTAAGGGTGGCACAAAGCCTAATGAATGTCAACTCCTGGAAATGTTGCTGCAGCTGAGAAAGGGGATCCGAGTGTGCAGAGTGAGGGCAGTGCTGGGGCTGACCCATCTGGAAACTCAAGCACTGCCCAGGTCTCAAAGAGAAGCAACTGTTTCTGGAGCCAGGAAGGAGAAGAGGGGTGGGTGGGAACAGAGCGGGCCTCACTAGTCCATAGCCAATGTAGTGTGATAGCAAGGGTTTCAGGAGGACTTTTGCCTCAAATAATACTTTGCACTCTTGGACACATAAAGAAGCCATGTTCTGTTCTATCGACTCACTATGATACAGAAGCCTCTTCATGGCAGTGTTTTGTTGGATTTACTCCTCAATTAGATGTTAACATACTTGAGAGCGGACTTAGAATTTCCCTCCCAAATTAGGGCAGGCCCTTCCTTTGGCCACTGCCATTGAGTCAATTCTGACTCACAGTAACTCTCTATTGGGCTTCCGAAAATGCTGATAGGCGCAGGTAGCCTCATATCTCTCCTGAGGATTAGCTGGTGAGCTTGAACCTCCCACCTGCAGCTAGCAGTCCAGTGCTTATCCAAGAGTACTGCTAGGGCTCCTTTGAGCAAACGGAGACTCAGAGTATCCCTTACTCAAATCCACAGCCATCCAGTTGATTCTGACTCATAGTGACCCTCTAGGACGGAGCAGAACTGGCCCTGTGGGTTCCTGAGACTGCAAGTCTTTGCAGGAGTAGAAAGTCTCGTCTCCCTCCCAGGGGATCCCAAGAAGAGTAAAAGCCACATTAAGGAGAGTCTCTAGATGCTTTCTTAAGAGTAATTTTGGAGGCAGCATAATGCTGAGAATTTGGTCAACAGAAAGGAAAGGGAAAATGACAAGCAAAACGGGAGATTTGTTTTGGAAGGTAAATTACACAGTGGCCAGCCCAAGGTGGGCAATTGGGCTGACCACTTTAGCCGACAAACGAGCAGAGAAGGAACCAAAACAAACGGAAGAGTGGCAAGAGGAACTACTAAATTCACCTGAACTCCAGTATCACTGGGCCTCCTGTGCTGGTGAGTTCTATCTCGTTCTCTGCCACAAACCCCTGCACCCTCCTGACCTGGTCCCTCCCGTGATTCTCCACTGTGTGTGTGGGGAAAGCTGGGGCGATGGATGCGAACGAGAGAAAACAGGCCCACAATATATCATGACGAAGATACATTCTTGAGGTCTCAGACATGGAAACTCCTAGACTGTCCTTTATTCTACTCTCGTGTACACTGGACTTTCTACTCCTGTGTACACTGGACTTTCTACTCCCATACGCAGTTAGAGTCTTGGAAACCCACAGGGGTCCCTGTGAGTCAGCCTGGACTCCGTGGCAGTGAGCTTGGGCTTTGGTCTCATCATACCCAGTACACAGCAGGTTGTCCAACACCATTGTGTGGAAGAGAAGAGAAAGACAGGCAATCACAAATAATAACAATAACAAACACGTTCGAAGTGTGTGCTACATCCCAGGGTCTCCTCTAAGCATTTTACTGAACAGCTCAGCTGAGGCATAAGACAATCTACAAGTGACCCACACGGACTTACACTAGTAAAAGGGGGACTTGTGGACATTGTTTGTGAAGTGAGTTCTTCAATCATTCATGTAGAATCGTCTTTCTTGAGCCTTCCGTCATTCCAAGATTCCACTGAACTGTTCAGCTTCTCTTCCTCCCAGAGAACCAAACCACAAAGTCGGCTGCAGTGCGAATTCTTCCGTACCTCCTTCCTATAACTATTGCCACTCCAAATCTTCCTGAGCCCCCTACGTCCACGCAGGCGGGCCCTTCGCTCGCTGTCAGAGTGCAAATCCGTGATGGTGAGTGCAAAGAAACTCATCATCAAAGACGAAACCACGCTCAAAATGATTTCCTAATGTTCTTTCTCCCAAAAAGAGCTGATGTGGGGTGACAGGAGTTTTCATGGCCCAGGCTCCTTCCATTACAGAGAGCCCTCGAACCTCCTCGGACACCGGCACGCAGAGACAGAGAAAGGATTAGATGGTAGCAGCTGGCATCACTCGCTGGATCGACAGGAATCAGCTTCAGATTTGCCCGACAGAAAACACAGACCATTGTGCTTTATGACATCTGTGAAGATGAGAAACACCCCCAGAAGCATTTTAGGGTGGAGGTTAGTGGGTTTGGGGTGACTACCACTGATTTTCAACTTGTCTTCATTTTTTTAAAGCAGAATCTCAAATGTTTTCACTCCCACACCTCTGTGCGAGGAGAGTTGGCCACACATGTTTCTGATTCGTTGGCAATGACCGCATCAGAACACTGGTTAGTCAAAGCAACCCTCTGCCCAAGGAGACTTTTATGGGTTGACATTCGAAGCCTGACTTAAGTCGTTTGTTGTCATTGGCGTGTTGCTTTCCTTTTCTTTGAACTGAGAAGCTGTCGCTCCGAAGCCAACCCTAAACCCCAGCAGGCCCGAGAAGCTGCATTTGTCATTTGTATTTGACTTGTTTGTTCCATTCTGACAGCTGGTCGGGTCCAGCACATTCCATAGTTCGTGAAGGGCATTCCCCTGGCCCAGCAGGCAGGTCTAGATTGGGGATCCATAGGTTTATGTGGAAATGTTAGTCTGTTGTCTCTCGGATACCTTCTGATACCACCAGAGACCAGACCAGCATCAGCATACGTCAGTGGGTTCCCACCTGCCTTACGGGGAAGAAGCTCTGCGAGGACAAATGCAAACCCATTTCATTTCCCTGCTCCTGTTGACAGTAGAGCTTCTCAAATAGCAGTGCGTCTAGTAGCGATGTCACCCAGGGGAGGTAGGGGTGCAGACTGCACCCCCTTGACATGGGCAAAGGGGATGACTGCACCATAACCCCGGGGGCTGAGGTGGCTGCAGTAGTAGGTAGGCTGTGTGGCATGGGGAGGGGCCAGTGGTGTTGCAGGGAGGGCAATGGCATCCCTAGGGTCAGTGTTACCCATCACTCATTTCACACACGCGCACGGTCTGGCTGTGGACGAGTGGGCGGAAGGACTACTCCTCATGGGGTGGAAAGGCAGGTCTTCATCTTGGCCAACCAGAGAGGGGAGGAGCTGCCGTGAGCCCATGTAGAGGGGGCTGTGTGCCCCAGGGGAGAGTGAGGTGGGTTCAGATTCATTTGCATTTGAATTGGGAGGTTCATCTGCCAGATCCACCATTGGAGGCAAGGGGTGGGGCTGAACCACAATGCATTGCCACACTGGGAGACACCAACCCCAGAGAGAGAATAACATCTACCCTGGTTTGAGGGAGCCAACGTGAGGTTCCAGGAAGCAAGCAAAGTAACGAGGCACGCATGGACTATCTGCCTAATAGTATCAAGGTTACTAAAAAATCAAGGAAAATGTTGCTACTTAATGTTTTCAAAAACTGCTGGAGTAGAAGAAAAAATTGTTATGTATTCAAAAACATATAACTTTAGGGCTATTTTAAACTTGAAGTCCACCAATTTGGACTGAATCTGTAGCCCCCCAAGAATTATACATAGAAAATTGCCTTCTGTCATTAGGGTGAGAAGCTCTGGGTGGGAGTAGAGTGAGTTCAGGCCTCAGCTCATCTCCCAAGGGCCATCACTCGGCCTTCAACTCCCCATCCATCCTCTCGGCCACTCTGGCCAAGCCCTATGTTTGCTCCTTTCAACCAGAATACCCTTGCACGATCCTGTCTTTGGCTGACCCAAATCCAAAACATGATTCTAGACCTATTTTTCTTTCCTTTATAAACACACTCTTTGGATTCCTAAAAGGCCCAGTCATGGTACTAGGTTCTCAAGGAATATCAGAAAGGACATTGATTGAGCACACAACACTATGGTTTTAATATCTGTAGAAAGCAATAGAGTTTATCGGCTCATAGAAAGTGATTCGATAAGAAAACGGAGACAGAATGGCACCAGTCTGGAGCCCTGCCGGTGTAGTGGTTAAGAGTTGGTCTGAGGTTCGTATGTTCAGCTGTTCACAACCACTGGCTGCTCCTCAGGAGGAAGTCTCAGAAACCGACCGTGGGTGCTGTGAGTCAGCAGGGAGAGGGAGAGAACATCAAGAGCTTTGAATTCAGAGGAGGCTGGATACAACTTTAGATGATGCTCACAATGCAAAATTGGGTTGGAAGATGGTTGGAAAAGGCTGCAAACTGATGTCCTACATATAGATATAGAAATAGATATGCATATGCATATCTAGATATAAATATGCATCTAGTTATGTTTGTATTTATATGACATCCAGTGTGTTTTCTGCAGCTATGTGTGTGTATATAAAGGTTCTTCAAAACTTCTCGGAGAAATCCCATGATCTCTTCATTCAACTTTTCTACAAAAGTTTTGAACCCTGTACACACACTGTTTAATGTGTGTTTGGGCAATGGCTGATTGATATATATATATATTGCTTCTTCCCCACTAAAGGTTTTAAAGACCCTGAGATAGTTAAGGTTTATTGTGCCAACCTGGCAGATAAACGCATGTGGGGTTCATTTAAGAGCAGAGAAAGGGCTTGATGAGCCTTGCCTTTCTGGTTCTCGGGTCTCTTGCTTCTGATGGACAGAGCAGGGTGAAGTTGCCTTACCCTCCCAGCATTAGCTGGCAAGGCTCACTTCCTGCAAGACGTCCCTGAGGAGAAGCCACATGGACCTACCCTGATGCAGCCCTGGGTGCTGGAGCAGCCGTGTGGAGACCCCTGCCAGCACTGAGATGCTTACACACTCACTGACTCCGCCTTCCTCCTGCAGTCGGCATCATTGCATGTATTTTGTGAGATGGAGGAGGACTTTGTAGATTGGGGTCAGACATATGGGCTAATGTTGGACTTATGGGCTTGGACAGCACTGGGTTGGGATGCTTTCTGAATATACACCCACCCTATATATAAAAGTATCTCTTATATGAGTTTCTGTGGATTTGTTTCTCTAGTTCACCTAGACTAACACAGACCCCGAACCCACTGTCTTGACGCACTGCACTCTAGGGAGGCTACAGGGAGGCAAGCAGGGAGCATGACGCTGGGTGCGCACTCTCAGGTTTGTGCACGGGCAGGTGGAGGTGTAGGGTTGTGGCTGCTCCTGCTCTGGTGCCTGGAACAGCGGACAGGGTGTACTTCACTTCCTCCCAACTGCCTTCCTCTTGCTCCACGCGTGTGTCTGCTCCCTCAGCCACTGTTCTTCTTCTTTTGTGACGTGCAAGCGATCTCAGTGCCTGTCTTCAGCATCTGGGGAGCTGAGAAGGGAACATGGCGGGACTACAGCCATGCTCGTCCCGATGGCAGCATGAGCGATGTAGCAGCTTCAGACGGGAGGACTTGCAGGGCAAGTGTTGGAAGCCATCCTTGGTGGAACATGCAGAGGCCTTAACATTTGGGCAGGGCGGGGTGGGTGGGGGGAGGGGGCACATTCTCCTTCCCTACAAGGAAGGTGTCTCAGTCAGGTGCTAACACTTCTCATCTCCGGCCTTACATTGCAGCTAAAAGAAGATAAGCCTCGGGGGAGAGTCCCCAGTAGGTCAACAGATCCAGCTGGATGCGAGGTATTGCTTTCCTTTCCTTGCCTTTGGTTTGGGTCTCCTTATCCGTTGGCTCGCTACCGGCAGGACCAACCGTTTGAGTTCAAATACATGAGATGCTCCTCAGGAGAAAAAGGAGGCTTTCTGCTCCCATTGAGATGTACAGCCTGGGAAACTCTTGAATGGATTCGACGACAGTGGGGTGATTTATTTATTTTTTATTTCGGGTGGAGCTCTGTGGTGGAGCGCGTGATTCATTTAGTAGGCTGCTAATCCAAGCAAGCGGTTGGGGTTCAAGTCCACCCAGAGGTTTGAGATACCATTGACCAGCCCCCTGTACCCCCTTCTGAAGCAGCAGCCACGGAAAGCTCTCTGGAGTTCAGTTCTCCTCTGGCATAGAACTGTGTCCCCTGGAGAGTTTGCTCCCTGGCACCTGGCTGGTTTTATACTGAAGGCAGGTAATGCTGCGTTTCCTTTGGTGTCAGTAATACATGTTCTCTTTATAGCTATATTTAATTAAAAGGGCTCTGTATTTTTTTTAAAAAGCATTAAATAATAACAGAGGTGCTGGCAGCCATGCCAAGAATAATACAATGTGCATGCTCATGACCCCAGGGTGGGAGCCAGCTGGAGAAGTGGACAGGAGCCTGGAGGCAGCGGTCCCCAGTCCCCTTCCTGGTGCTCACACTTTAGCGTGTGTGGCCTTGAACCAGCACTGCAGTGCCCGGCACGACTGTTTTCTCATAGATAAAATGAGGAGAGCGGGTAGACCTAAAAGCTTTTAAAGTCTTTACCAACTCTGAAATTCTACAGTGTCTGGTTTGTTTTGTTTTTTTCTTAAATTTTTATTTTCTAAGGAAAAGAGTTTATGGGAAAAATAGAGACTAGTAAAAAGAGGTGAGGTTCTTTTGCTTGCCATCTTTGAAGATAAGCAAAATAGAGGCCTCTCTTTGATTTCACCGTGGACCGAGGCCTAACAGCAATGCCAATCTGTTAGCAATTCTGTCTGTCATCCTCCCTGGCCAGCCCGCTGGCCCCGTGAGACAGCGGAAGCTGCAGCACCCAGCTTTCTAGAGATAGCAGCTACTCGGTTCTGGAGACCCATCGTCAGGATGAGGGCTTGGCCGGGTCTGAACCCCCCCTGTTAATCTCCCCATCCTGAAATCTGAAGCCCTGGGAATGTCCTGTCCCTGAATCGCCTGGGTCTGCACCGACTGGAAGCCGGAGAAGTCCTTGGGGGATCCCTATCAGCCCCTGCTGGTCTCCTCATTGTTCCGGTGAAATAAGAAGCCTGCGGGCAGTGCTACCCCAGTCCCAGAGGCCTTATTGGAAGTGGGAGTGGGTTAGGGAGGCAGGGGCAGGCCCCCCATTCCAGAGTCCAGGGAAGGGAGCAGCCTGGCTTTGTTCCTCCATTAGCATTAAAGGCTGTTTTGAAAGAGAAGAGATTTGATCTTGGTTGAACTTCTCTAATAGTCTTTCAAATGGATCGAGCCAATTGTCTGAATCTGAGATGGGTCCTATCAGGGGCTGCTCTCACTCCTCAGGGGAAATCTGGTGAAGAAAGGAGAGGCAAGGTGGGCACTTCGAAGGGAACAAAAGACAGACGGACAGACGGACACCAGAGATGAGCTAGGGGAGAACCCTGCTAGTGGGCCAGCTCCCAGCCCTGGCTCTGAGTCCTGTGACCTTCCCAAGGACGATCCCAGAGAAGGTGTCCTAGACTACCGAGGCTGGGCTCCACCAGGAATCTTTCAGCACTTCTCCAGCTGAGCTTTTGGATGGAGCTCTTCTCTGTCTCAAACCAGTCGTAATTCATCATTCTAGAATCGTCTGGTCCTTAAGCTGGGATTTCAAATAGTTTCAGGCCTGTCTCCATAGAAAAGGAGCCAACTGAAAAGCTTATGGAGCGTCAATATAAGAAAACCAGAGAGAGAGAGTGTGTGTGTCCTGTCTGGGCAAGGTGCTGTGGTAGAGCCCCAAGGGAGCAGGTGCCACTCACTCCCACTAAGGTGACTGTGACGTACTCCCACTGACTGCTGCCAGGCTGGGAGACCAGTCCAAGGTCCTCTTGGTGACTCTTCCAAGGAATCTGGAACTTTAGATTAAAAAATCTCTCTCTCTCTCTCTCTCTCTCTCTCACACACACACACACACACACACACACACACACACACACACACACACACACACACACGTCAACGTTGCTCGATGTCTGCCTTATAGTCTGTAAAACAGCATGCGATGTAATTTGGATGCGTTGCGGACATGCGCACTAAACCCTTCTGGAAGCCTGCTTCTGGTCATTGCTCCTCACAGCCACTGCAGAGGTGGATTGGCCCGCGAGTTGGGTACCGTCCATCTGTCAGTGATGTGTGTTGCTACGATGCTGAACAGCAAGCCTGTGGATCACAGTGGTCCGGTCCCTAGATGATCATGGGAACCGTGAGGGATGAGGGACCATTGTGTTCCGTTGTGCATTGGTGTTCTCAGTTGGGGTCCAACTTGATACCAGCTCTCAAAGAGATAGCCTACACTCCTGTCAGTTGCCACCCCCTATATGGGAATAGAAATAAATCATAGACCTTCCTCAATCAAACAACCTACATATGATCTGAAACTCAGGGCTCCAAGTGAAATACCCACTCTTAATATTATCACCCCAAATCATGACCCAGTCAGCAAAAGGTTCTAGATCCCTAAGACTGTGCTAGATGTTGGAAGAGGGGGCCGCAGAAACAAGTAATGCACCACCTCTGCTTTAGGGCAGCTTGATATTGCTAAGACAAGGCCCATTCACCTTGCAGGCTAACTAGGGTGTCAGTGCCATGGGCACACGTATGGGTGGTCTCCTAAGCATTCTAGAAGAGGGCATGAGAGAGGAGGGTTGAAAGGCAGGGGAAGCTCCTTGGAGTGGGCAAGGTTTGTGCCGGGCTCCTTTATCCTTCTTCCTCTGCTCTTCCTTCTCCCCTTCTTGCCCTCTTCTTGCGTGGGGCAACGCATGTTCTGGTGGAGGATTGGGGCAGGCATTCATCCAGGAGACTGCTGAACAAGCCTCCGGAAGCCCGTGGGGGTGGAAGGCCCACCAGGTGGAGAACACCCGCGCACGTGCCCATGAGATCCTGGAAGACAGGTTTACCAGTTGTCCCATTCTCCTACTAGACCACTCTCCTTGTGGAGCAATGTGGGGAGGAGAGAGCGCCCCAAGCCCAGTGAAGGCTTGGCACTTAAACTGCAAGCCCCGTGTGGTGCGATAGACTCAACTCTTAGCACCAGTAGACCCCACTCTTAGCTAGGGTTCTAGCTCCATCTGCCTTTACAAACCCCCTTAGGGAAGAGGGAGGAGTGACCTGACGAATCCATTTTTTCCAAAAGTAACTCTTATTCACTCTTGATGGAGCCCTGGTGGCACCTGTTTTCAGGTGCCATCAAGTCGGTTCTGACTCACAGCGACCCAGGGGACAGCAGAAAGAATGACCACCGGTCCTGCACCATCCTCACAAGCGGTCTTGTTTGAGTCCCTTGCTGCGGCCACTCTGTCAATCGTCTCCTGCAGGGCCTTCCTCATTTTTTGCTGCCTTTCAATCTTACCAAATACACTATCTTTGTCCAGGGACGAGCCTCTCCTGACAACCTGTCTAAAGTATGTGAGCCAAAGTCTCGCCATCCATACCTCTAAGGAGCATTCTGGCTGTACTTCTCCCAAGACGAATCTGTTTGTTCTTCGGGCAGTTCATCTTCCTAGGTAAGTGCTTCAAGTTGTCCTCACGTTCAGCAAGGGAGGTTGCATCATCTGCAAATCAAATATGCTTAAGAAGCCTTCCTCAGTCCTGCTGCCCAGTGCTTCTCCACGGAGTCCAGCTTCGTGGATTATCTGCTCAGTGTGCAGATGAAAAAAGAATGGTGAAAGGAATTGTCTGCCAATCCTAAAGTCAGCAGTTCAAGCTGGCCAGCTGCTTCCAAGGGAAAAAAGCTGAGGCTGTGTCTGTCTACGCCTGTGAAGACTTACAGCCGTGGAAACCCTACAGAGGATTTCCTGGAGGTGAAATGAGCTCCAGGTCAGGAAACGTGGCTATTTGCTCTTGCCTGCTATGCTAATCCTAGAGCGATGAAGGAGGGAAATGAAGGACCAAAGAGCCCGGGGTACAGAGGGTCAAACACCCAACTTCTAGTGGAAAGGTTGGCAGCTCGAACCTGCCCAGCAGCTCCAAGGGCTCTCCAAGGCCTGGCAATTTTCTTCTGGAAATTTTACAGCCTAGAAAACCCTACAGGGTTGTTCTACACTGTCACATGGGTCCAATGTGAATATGAATCAGACATCAACCAAGAGCATCCAACAGCAACGTAAAACCAGTAGGACCTTGGCCTTGGGACTATCCCAGGCAATGGAATCATGGAAGGAATTGTAGGATGGGTACTGTGCAGATGGGACAAAAGACATCAAAGGAAAAGTCCAAGAGGGAAAGTACCTCAGTGTCCTGTCACCCCCTGTGGGCCCTGAGAGTTAAGACCTCAGAGGGAGATTTTATTCCCGGTGATCAGAAGAGTCCGTTAACAATGAGCTAGATTAGACCACTGAAAATTCCTGAGGTGGTTTTTACCCTTTCTAAAGTGGATTCACTAGGGGCTTAATCTATGTGTGGGCCTTGCAAATGGGTTTTGGCTTTCCACTCTCATCCATAGTCTTCTGCAAACCAGGTGTTTACAATTTAACCTCTGATATCATTCCCACCTTTGGATTTGGATTATATTATTTACAATCCTTAGATCACACTGGCTGGTCTGCTTCTTTCATGTGAACTTAGCGGATGCCTCACTTAGATGGCTGCTTGTTTGAAAACAAGCCTTTAAGACCCCAGGAGATATTCTGTCTGATAGCTGTGCATACCTGGTTTCTTTATCACACTTTGCTATAGCACCCATATATTTAGTGATTTATTGTGAGGGTGAGTATCCAGTAGGGCCATGTCATAAGATCTAATTATTCTTAGATCGGGGCTAGAGTTAAATGCAAGTGCCAGATCCATTCACATATCTATGGTTTATACATGTCCCTGGTTCACTGTAGAGACATCATGGTCATTTTATGTTAGAGAACATTATCATTCATCCCCCTGGGGCATAAGGTAATTCTATTGATAGTGTCATTAATTTAATCCATGGTATATAATTTAAAGTACTACCGAAACAAGGATATTATACTGGTATAGACCAGCCATCAACTACAATACATGAATTGTTGACTTGTACAGAATAAACTCTTGTGACTTGACACTATTTACACAAACAATCAGGATTGGTAATAGGACAAAACTTTCAATAGCAGTCATTCACAGCAGTAGAACCAGATTAATACAGGGTATAATAAAGCAAGGAAAGCATTAAAATAGTAAGTGTATGTTAGTCCCAAGCCACCATTCATTGGAGGCCTTCATGATAGAACTCCAATATCTGAGCCAACGTTCAGTGATTGTCAGTGTTATGTCCTTGGAACAGCAGAGACTGTACATCTTTATGTAAGCAGTCAACCCCGGCTTTCTCCTGGGGAGAGACTGGTGGGTTTGAATTGCCGACCTTGATGTTAGCGGCCCCATGCCTCAACCACAGGACCAACAAGCCTCATTCAAGGTTGACCAAAGGTAGCTAAGAGTAATAGCATGAAAGGTTTAGTTTAGACTTAATCCGGGCTCTCTTCCAGTTTGGATCCTAGCATCTATATGTCCCCATTGTCAGAGCACTCCTTTGACCCTGGGCCTTGCCCACGGAGGTTGGCTGGGCTACAGACGTGGCTGCCGTTTCATCTGGCAGAACTTCAATTTGCTCATCTGCCTCATTCACAACATTTCTATGGAAAGTTCTCATGTGGGTTATGAGGGGCATGGAAGAATGAGGCACAGCAGAGGGAGAACAGGGAGAGACAAGGGAATCGAGAGACAGAACAGTGAAGGAACAGTGGTGGTTGGTGGTTGGGGAAGTGGGGAAATAGGTCAGGCAGATAGTGTGTGGGAAAATGGAATTCACAAAGAGTGGGCTTTCCCCACAGATGCTTTGAAGCCCCCTCCCTATGTTTGTTAGTAATCATATAATGTTCACCATAAAGGGGACAGACAGCAGTGCCTCTTGTCCCTCCCTAACTCTTAGAAGTTTTATGTGCCCTATCTAACTAAGCCCGACAGACCTCAGTTCTAGTAAATAAACACATACTGTGAAAACTTCTCTGTGCCCAGAACTACCCTTGGGAGATGTGGGATTTACCAGGGGTCTATTCAGGCTTGGAGTGGCATAAATGCATATAATTTAAGAAAATGAGTGCAAAAATCATGCATACAGAGTTAAGTTACACACATATTTATTTCAAATGAGAAAAGAACTGATAGCCAATTAAATATCCAAAAAGTTGGCATATCAAAATATCTCAAAATGTAGAACAATAGTTCATTTCCCCTAATTATCTTCTCTGTAAAGAGCTTTGCCCCTTTGCATTCTCTTCAATCACTCCTTCATATGGCAAGGACTTGTAAAATGATTCTCCACAGGGAGAAAACAAGGGATCATTCTGGTCTCCCCCTGGTCCCCTACCTTGTTGATCAAATGTTGTTTCTTAAAAGTCAGGGCACCCCATGTCATATACACTCACGTTATCCCCTCATATATAAGACATGGGGCGCCACGCAGAGAAATGAGGTACTGCTTGTGGTGCTGCTAAGAGTTTGAACTCTACAAATGTAGTCTTTCCAATACATTGTAAAGGAGCCCTGGTAGCGTAGTGGGTTATGAGTTGGGCTGCTAATCACAAGGTCAGCGGGTCGAAACCACCAGCTCTTCCTCAGCAGAAAGATGAGGCTTTCTACTCGGGTAAAGAATTACAGTGTCGGAAACCCACAGGGACTCAGTTCCACACTATGAGTAGGATTGGCTTGACATCAGTGAGGTGTCTTTGTTTGGAATACATTTTAGTTACACCTGAGCCCAATGAGAAGGGGAGATCGCCATATTTATAACGATGTGGTCTGCACTGTTGAGCATCCTTCATACTGGAGAGAACTTCTGTTTGACTAGGAGTCGGTGGGAATTAAGCCCTTCACTTACAGCGTCACAGATCTCAGGCTCATGAGAGTCTTTCTCACAGGCTCCTTTCTGGCTCCTTCAATGCCAACATCGCTTCCTTCCCGCTACCCACGTTTCTGCCACCACAGTCCCAAGACCCATTCACGTTGCCACCTACCTTCTCTCTCTGCAACCCCCCCTCCTTCTCTGTCTCAGCATTAGAACAATCAAACCGTGGGTGATGGAGATTGTCCTGGAAACTAGTCACTAGCAACTCATTAGCTGACTAAAATATCCTCAGCTCCGTCTCAAGAATGTCCATGATGGAAGGGGAAGTGATGGAAAGAGGAGTGTGATTATTGACCCAATATCTCATGCTGGCACAGTTTTCAAATCCATCCCACCATGTGAGAGCATGACCAGGAAATCTCCCTGGAAAAGTCCCGGAAGGGACCAGTGAAAACGAGGGCCCTTGGATTCGAGTCTTCATTAGCTTCTTGGAAAATCCACCTCCGGGAGAAATGGCCATGTCTTCGAGCTGTTCTTCCTCCTCCCCGCCCTGCAGCGTTCGCATTCACTCACTCCACTCCCAACAAGCCAATGCTCCAGCTTTCTCCCTCCCGTCAGACTGGAACTCCGTCCTTTACAAGGCTCTATGCTTTAAGGAGATGGGTTTGAGGGGTGGTTTACATGAGGCGCTACTGCACAACAGGTATCTGGTGGCACTAAAATGGCTGTTGAAAGCGTGTCATTAATATAACAAAACAACAAACTGAAACCTACTGCGATTGAGTCCATATCAACGTTTAGCGACCCTGCAGGCCAGAGTAGCACTGCCCCTTTGGTTTCTGGGGCTGTAAAACTTCATGGGAAGAAAGCCTCATCTTTCTCTCATGGGCTGGCTTCAAACCACGGACCCAATGATTAAACCACTACACATTCTGGTATTGCTAGTAGATAGGTTAAAAATGTGACTTTAAAAAAAAAATTAGACTTTAAGACATTTTATAATAAATTGTCTTTGGTATAATGTACTATATCATAAATGTCCAACAACAGAGACTTGGTTAACTCTACTAATATTTTACTAGAGTACTTTCCAAAGATTTAGTGTAATTTTTTCGACACATGTATATGGATAGCCCAGAATATTTTCCTGGAAGTGTCTGGAGGCCATTTAACATGGCATTCAGGAAAGCAACTGCTCTGGCGTGATGGTGAGTTGCTTTGTTTGTTTTTGTCTATATTGTATTATCTGATTATGGGGCCACTGTGATAATCAACATGTAAGTAGAACTTTCAGAATGTCTAATTAAGACAAGAAACACTCTCATGACTCAGATGCCTTCTCTCTTGCCAGAGCACCTTGGGGATGGAGGGTTGAGAAACAACAGCTTAAAGGAAAGAAGCTCAGATAGAAAAGTAGGAGAGAGAGAGAGAGAGAGAGCGCTCACCTATGTGATGACCTTGCAAGCAGACCCCCTGCTTTCCATTGGAATGCCTACTTTTGCTCTGCCCCTGCGCCCCCTCCCCCCCACCCCACCCCCAAAATCCCGATGAAAAGTGTTCGGTTTCCACACCGAGGAGGCAGTCCTTCCGCAGGTTTCACAAACCACCAGGACTGGGGTGGGCCAGACAAAAGGACCCTGTGGGGAGTTGACAGGCATATGACTAAGTGAAAGGAGAGGCTTGTCTCCTGGCCCACTCTGAGGGTCTTTGGAGATGGGGTGAAGGGAAAGGGTCACCTCCGTTCTCCTGGGTGAAACCCTAGGAAAGGAAGTGTAACTGGAGTTTTGAGACACAAAAGGAAAGGGGGGCAAATGTTAATCAACGTCTCCAGGGGACCTACCCTCCCATTGTTCCCATCTGGCAGCACTCAGCCCTGCTCCCCCCAGTGCCTCTGCGAATCCAGGAAGCAGCCCCATGTCATTTTCTAAAAGCACCTGCAAACACCCCTCCACCCCCAGCCCCTGTCCCACCACACAGGCATCCACAGTCCAGTCTTTCATTCCCCAGAGGCCAGCTCAGGAGAGAAAGCGGCCCTGCGCAGTACAAGCCCCGCGTCCCCTGCTCCAGGAGCCCAGGGGTTCTGACGGGCTGCCTTCTCAGAGCCAAGGAAGGGGAAGCTGGGTCCCCATGCTCTAGACCAGTGGTTCTCCACCTTCCTCACGCCGCGGCGATCCTTCTACTACAGTTCCTCACGTGGTGGTGACCCCCCCCTCATAAAATTATTTTCATTGCTACTTTATCACTCTCATGTTGCTACTGTTATGAATCGGGCGGCCCCTGTGAAAGGGTCTTTCAACCTCCAAAGGGGTCACGGCCCACAGGTTGAGAACCGCTGCTCTAGACTCCCTTTCTTGCTCTGTCTTTCAGTAGAGACAGTGATGGGGCTTCTCTTTGCCTCTGCTGACCAGGCTGTTCCTATCTTAATGTTGGGCCCGGACGGGCTCCAGGCTTCCTTTGCCCTGGCCAACTCAAGGGCCCACTCTTTGTGACGGCCCTCTCCTTTGCCCTCGCCACACAGAACTCTCCTCAGGTTGCATCTCCACCCAGCTACGCCGTGTGCATCCCCTTGTCCCGTGTGCATCCCCTTGTCCCGGTGGTTGTTAGCAGCTGTGGAGATGGAGATGGAGCCGGGGCCGGGGCAAAGCCATACACCACAGAATGAGACACCGTGCCTGCCATCAGCTACCGGTCTGGCCCTGCAGCTGGACAGGGTTTCACGAATTGACCTTCAGAAGCTGACCTTTGGGTCTTTGGGTCTCAGTCTGCCCTAGTCCACAAGCACCACTGCAACC
>NW_022111256.1:3081583-3125619 GCF_000313985.2 Echinops telfairi | reverse complement strand
GCTGACCAGGCTGTTCCTATCTTAATGTTGGGCCCGGACGGGCTCCAGGCTTCCTTTGCCCTGGCCAACTCAAGGGCCCACTCTTTGTGACGGCCCTCTCCTTTGCCCTCGCCACACAGAACTCTCCTCAGGTTGCATCTCCACCCAGCTACGCCGTGTGCATCCCCTTGTCCCGTGTGCATCCCCTTGTCCCGGTGGTTGTTAGCAGCTGTGGAGATGGAGATGGAGCCGGGGCCGGGGCAAAGCCATACACCACAGAATGAGACACCGTGCCTGCCATCAGCTACCGGTCTGGCCCTGCAGCTGGACAGGGTTTCACGAATTGACCTTCAGAAGCTGACCTTTGGGTCTTTGGGTCTCAGTCTGCCCTAGTCCACAAGCACCACTGCAACCTGTCTGACATCAGAATAAAACACCAGCCTCCGTGGACATCCAAGTGTGGACGGTGTCTGAGGTGCCTTGGCCTGAAAAGGAACCCGGCGCTCCGTAGATTCTTACCACCAAACCACCAATGTCTCATTCCTTGTTACTTGAAGACGTTATTGTTTTCTCACTGCCTTTGAAGGTGTTGGTGGAGTGCACTGGGGCCAGTGGTCAATTGTGAAGTCCACTTAACTAGCCCCGGTGGGGTTGGGCTGTGCTCCAGAATGGTCTGTCAACGTGGGTCTCAGAAGGACTTTCAAATCACAGTGGCCCCTAATCAAATGGGGTGGGGTCCTTCTCCTCCGCCAGTCCAACAACTCGCATAGCCTCATTCAGGAAAGTTACCACGTGCCTGCTCCAGGTCGAGTGCTTTGCTTCTTTCTGGAGAAATCAAAGGAGCCAATAGAGAAAGATCCTGCCCTCCATCTGAGGGATCCTCATTTTATCCTCTAAGGACTTGGGGGACACTTGGATCCTCCAAGCACTTGTTGGTACAAGGTCACTAGGTCCTCCTGATTACCCACTCTGGTCTGGGTAGGTGACGTGTGCTTTGGGGGGAAACCTTTTCTCTATCTTAATCAAACTCCTTACCTTCTTCCAATACTGCTCAGTGACCCCAGGGAGTATATGAAGAAAATTCCTGGATATGTGGCCACATTTTTCCCCTTAGAATAGGTAGCCACCATGATTATTGGCATCTGACTCCAATCACCCTGCTCTTGGGGTATGACATGGGTAAGTTTTTGAGAAAGTCCTGAGGTTGGGGAAATGAGACCCGGCTTGGGTTGACCCTTGTCTTAATCCCTTTGGGCTGATGAGGATTATTCTCCTACCCTTTTCCCCGGATCCCTTTGTCCTCTCTCTGCCATCTTTCAATTTATTTCTAAAAGTCCTCCTCTGGACAGTCCCCTGGTCTAAAGAGCAAGACGGAGCTCACTCTGATTTCAGTCCCTCATGTCCACATGGAGCCCCATCCTGCATCCTCTGGCAGCACTGAGCACAGTGCCGAAGAGAGCCCTCTCCAAAGTTACTTCCTTTGCTTTGGCCTCGGGCCCATGCAAACACTAGGCACATTGAGAAAGACACTCTCAGGATAGTCAACATCAATTCCAAATGTGGGGGGACAAACGTCCTCAGAGATGAAATGATTATTATCATTTCCTGCAAGGAAAACAGCCATCATCTTCCTTTTCCTTACAACTGAGGTCTGGTGGTGACCAGCGGCCAAGGTCACTGGTGCAAGTCAGGCCTCAGGAGCATCTTCCGGGATAACGGACAGAGCCAGCTCTTACCTGGATCTTCTCTCCCGGCCCTCCAGCTGATTCTGACCCATAGCAACCCGTGTGGGTTCCTGTAACTCTTTCTGGCCAGAGGAAGCCCCTTCTTTCTCCCAAGGGGTGGCTGGTGGTTTCTTACTGCTGACCTTAAGGTTAGCAGCCCATCACGATGCCACCTGGGCATCTTAGGGCACCTGAAAAAACAAAAACCAACCCTGCTGTTATTTTTTGCCACGAATAAGACTTCTTGTATTGTTGTTGTTCTTTTTGTCTTGTGTTCATTGTAGAAACTTTGGAAGATTCCAAATGTGCACCAACATCTACCGCAGTGCCACCAGTTCCACCAGACCCTTCCTACTGAGCTCCTGCGCTTCCTTTCAGGTGTTTTCCTCCTGTTCTTCTCTGTGCATGTGTGTCGACAAGAACTCACCAGCCACCTGCGTGCCCTGCTGCCCTGCTTCCTGCTTGCCCACCTGTGTGGGCTTCGCTGCCTCCTATCCATTCTTCTCTGAAACAGACAGCACCATATCCTGTCACGTAGAGATACTCCGATTTTTTTCTTCCTCTGAAAATATCAATGCAGCTAACATGGAATTGGGATCACACTGTCGTGAGTTGCTGCCAGTTCAGCTCTGACTCACGTGGTCTTATGTCCAATTGCATGCGGCACTGCCCAGTCCTGCGCCATCCTCACAAGCTCTAGGTTCTGGTCTATGGTCGCAGCATTGAGTATTTTGAATGTCTTCTAAGGAGGCTCATCTTCTAGCAGAATATCAGATAAGAGGTTGGTGTGCTGTATGTGGTTTTCATTAGCTAATTTTCTAAAGTAGACCCCAGGCTGTACTTCTTTGCCTACATTAGTATGGAAGCTTCCCTAACACCTGTTCGCCCTGGATAACCATGCTGGCATTTGAAATACGGATGGCATAGCATCCAGTATCATAGCAACATAGCAACCATGGCAGTAAAAAAAGCGAACATGCCTAATGGTGAGATCATAGTATATGTAGCATATTGCACCCTACGTTTCTCATTTAACAGTAAGTCAAGACCAAATCTCTCCCTTATGCTGATAGTCACTGGCAACATGATTGCATGGTTTCATAATATCTCATCCACAAATGAACACTGATGGAAGTAGTCATTTGTTATTTACTTAAATGACTCTCAAAATTACCACTGTAAATATTACCACCATGAACAACCTTGTCAGTAGATTGCTGTGCACATTTCTAGTTATTTTCTTCCTATTTGTTCCTAGAAAGAAAATTACCCGGTCCCAGGGAATCTCCACGTGTATAGCTTTGCAGACACCTTGGAAATTGCAAGGGTTCTCTGGGGGGAGGGACACTGAGAGGAAGATGGCTCGGGACCAGAGGAGGCAGACGTTGGAAATGGAGTCACTCTGATGTTGACAACCGCTTCCTACCAGGTGGCTGCTTCCATACAGGGCACTTGAGCTCACTGGGAAGATGGAAGCAAAGATCAGTAGAGCTGCCCTTTAAATTCCCCCAAAAAGAGTAGACTGGGTAATGGCAGAAAGCCTGGAACTCAGATAGTTGGAGACTTAAAATCCCCTGTCTCTATACTTGAACCTCTACCTATGAGGCTAGGCAAGATCTTGAAAAATCTGGTTTAGGGGGTTGCCACAGATGCGTGACTGCATGCCAACCTGGAATCACTAAAACATTCCTGGTCCCATGAAGCCAGAACAGAGCCCATGCCTGCTTCCTGGACACCTCATGTGCCGCTTCTCCTCTCCAGGCTGCTCCCAGCTCAGCTTGGGGAAGGCATGGCTCCCTCTAGTCTTCTCTTGGCTTTCAGGGTCTGTTCAATTCATTTATGCAGCAACGAATGTCTGTCAGGGACAAACCTACATCAGGCATTATGCCAGGTGAGAGGGAAGATGGATAAGAAACGGGCTGGACTACGGACATATCCCCATGGAAGCTGATGGGTGGATCCCTAAAGGGCAATTAGGAGGCAGTGAAAGTGAACAGTTGAATTCACTCCTTCCACACAGAAGATCTAGGTTTGATTCCCAGCCAAGGCCGCTCCAACTCAACCTCCACTCCTCAGCCAGTGGAGGAGAGTGTGTTGCTGGGAGGAGCGTCTAGACTAAGACAGACTAAAAGGATTGTCTTGGTGATCTACTTCTGAAAAACAGCCAATTACACCCCAGTGGGTCCCAATGGAGCACTGTGTGATCCACAACGCAGCACGGGATGGGGCAGAACCAGACAGTGCTTTGTTCCATTGTGCATAGGGTCGAGTTTGAAGTCATTGTCCATCCAACAGTGGTGAGCCATACAGTCCAGTTGCTAATTTCTGTTTCTTGTGCACACTTATTCCTAGAATATCTTTTCCCAGCTGGTCAGTGGAAGGCACTTGGAAAACATGCCATGATTGAGTAAATACAGACAGAAAGTGGTGCTCCCCAAGTATCACCTCAGGGTACTTCTGAAAACACAGCTTTATGAAGATATAATTTACATACATTTTTATTTTATTTTAAATGTACAGATCAGTGATAATTAGTGTACTTACGGGGTTGTGCGCACCAACACAATCTAATTTTAGACCGTTTCCACCAACCCTAAAAGAAACCTCATGCCCATTTGCAATCCCTGCCAATTCCCCCTCCCATCTACTGCCCAGCCCTGGGGACCCACTAATCTACTTTCCATCTCCATGAATTTGCCTATTTTGGATATTTCCTATAAACGGAATCATACCCTAGGCAGTGTTTTGTGTCTGACTTCTATCTCTGAACAGAATGCGTTTTAAGTCCATCCACATTTTAGCATGTATTAGCACTCTATTCCTTTTTATTGCCAAATAGCTTTCCATTGTATAGACTCACCACCTTTTGTTTATTTGCGCATCCATTGATGGACATTTGGGCGTTTCCACTTTTTGCCTATACTCAATAATGCTGTTTAGAACATTCATATTGAAGTCTCTCTATGGGCACATCTTGTCATTTCTTGTGGGACAGACCTAGAGGTTGAAGTGTTGGGTGACAGGAAGTTACTTTTGAGCAAAAATTTACATGAGCATTTATAGAAGGAGGAGGTTGTTCGGCCAGATGGATCTCAAACATATCTCAGGTACATATGAAAACACCCAAGCTGTGCGTTCCCCGTCCGCTCCTTACCAGAGGCAAAGTCAATGTCAGTCCCTGCTTACATCGCTCTCCTTCACCTGTATACTCTCTTTCAGGGATCTCTGATTTCTCATGTTGGCTTTTCCTTTTCAATAGGAAGCATTTGGGAGGGCTGTCTTGCATGCTTGTATTTTAAAAATCACATTTTTATTTCCCTTTGGACATCTACATGTAATGTAGGCTCATGGAACCCCTGTTAGGTTCCATAATCTAAACTTTAAGAAACACTACATTAGAAAATTAAAATGATCTGCAATGTCCCCTGGAGTCACTGGTGGTGCAGTTTATACACTCCTGTTGCTAAATGAGAAGGTGGTGGTTCAGTATTTTGAAAGAAAGCCTTTGTAACCTGTTTCTCAAAAGCAGCCATTGAAAGCTATATACAGCACAGTTCTCCGATGCAGACAGATTGCCGGGAGTCAGTAAGCCACAACTCCACAGCAGCTATGTACCTAGACCTAATCGCAGTTACTGTGTTGGTCCGTATCCATTCAGATCCAAAGATAGATCCATAGATTGATAGATGGGTACAAATATCAAGGATATAAATGAATATTATGTTATTTTGATCCCTACGTTTCATTTCACAGAGAAGCCCCAGTGGTTTAGTGGTTACTCTTTTGGCTGCTAACAACAAGGTCAGCAGTTTGAAACCATCAGCCCCTCCTTGGGAGAAAGACGAAGCCTTCTACTCCTATAAAGAATTACAGTCTTGGGAACGCACACAGGCAGCTCTATGCTGCCCTACACGCCGCTGGGGTCAGACTCGACTTAATAGCAGTGAGTTTGGTTGGTTTCGCTTAATCTATCCTGCTCCGTTTTCTAAGTCTTTCATCTCTTGTCTGTCATATTTAGTGGTTGTACGTTTCCCCACCCTCAGTAGGAGCTTGATGAGCTCTGTGGGTGGCCTGGTCAGGTGCCGTTGAGCTGTTTCTGATTCATAGTGACCCTATGCACAATCGAATGAATGACTAGCAACCACTGCTGTGTTTGAACCCATTTTTGCAGCCACTGGCCGCATTTTGCCTGGGCCTCTACTTGATCCAGTAGGGTACCTTCTCCCATATCTTGTCCCTCCTGATAGCATGTTTAAAGTACTTCAGATAAAGTCTCTCCGTCTTTGAAGGGACACTGTACGTCTTCCCAGACAGCTCGTGGTATATTTAATATCCTATGTCCACAATATAATTACAATGCATAATCTTCCTTAGCCCTTGTCCAAGTTTTACATGTCTAGGAGGCAGTTGAAAATTCCAGGGCTTGGATTGGGTGCACTCTTAATCCTCAAATTGGTATCTTTTTTTTTTATTACTTTAGAGAAGTCTTCTGCCACAGATTTGCCCAATGCAAGACCTTGTTCCATTTCTTAACTGCTGCTTACATGGATATTGATTGTTGATCCAAGTAAAATGAAAATCTTGATACATTCCATCTTTTTTCATTGACTGACCCAGTTGTGAGGGTGTGTGTGTGTGTGTGTGTGTGTGTGTGTGTGTGTGTGAATCTATAGGTGTAACCCAAACTGCTGTTGTGGTGAAATTCCCACTTGGACGTTCATCAGTGAGGGTTTCAAGTCCTCTTCACTTTCAGTGAAGCAAGGCGTGTCACATACAACCTGGAGGTGTTTTAATGAGTCTTAAATGTTTAATTATCTGAAGGTGTATCTGATCCATGCCTCTGATAATTTGGTTTTTTTCCCCATATTTTCCTTCCACTCTATCTAGTACCTTCTAATGTGTTTTCTTTCTGAGCAGTTGATCGAGGTAGCCGGGAGCCATGGAGTTCTTCTGGTGGCATGGTTGAGGAGACTGAGGTGTGGGTGGTCCATTCGTCCACTGGATGGTTTCCACGTATCTTCTGATTTCCATCAGTGTTCCTTTCTCTGAGCACGTATGCTTCCTTCTCACGCTCATTTCCATTGACGAGCTTCCTATTCAGAGTGGCAGAGTAGAAGGGCCTCCTGGGTTTCTGAGACCGTAACATTTATGGGAGTACAAATTCTTGCCTTTCCGGTGTAGCTGGTGCTTTAAAACTGCTGACAGTGGGGTTGGGAGCCCACACTATGGGAGTTTCTTTAGCTCTCACAGACATGCTACCATTTTCTTTGGTTTCAACTTGAACTTGTGTATGGGTGGTTTGTTCTTGCCTCTTGATGGTCCTGGTCTTTGTTCTGACTAATGCTATTGAGCTCCTCTAGCGTCTCTTCCCACAGCTGTGATCTAACGGATTCCCGTGTATTCCATCTGGCAAGTTCCGTGAGCGTAATCACTATTTATGTTGTTGGAAAAATACATTTGCATGAGGAAGTCGTCGGATTTGCAAAACCCTGCCGTGCAATCCTTGCCATCGTTCCCTTCGCCAAGGTCCTGCTCCCTAATGACCAATTCTACTCTATTTCCAACTTTGCATTTTAAGAACCAGTCATTACCCGTTCATCTTGATAGACTGATCAACTTCAGACTGCAGAAGCCAAAATCAAAACCAAATTCACTGCCATCGACTCTGTGCCAACTCATAGCGACCCTACAGGGCAGGGTACACTGCCTCTGTGAGTTTTTGAGACTGTAACTCTTCATGTAGAAAGTCCCATCTTTCTCCCGAGGAGCAGTTGGTGGTTTCAAACTGCTGACCTTACAAACAGCAGCTGGCCGTGTGGCTCCTATGGGCTCCAGAAGTTGGTAAACACCTTCAATCTCTTCATTTTTCCAATTAGTGGTTTGTACCTAACCTGGAATAATTGTCACGTTCACGGTCGGCTTTGCATGCGTGCGGATGTTACAGTGCACCTTAGGGTAATTGTAACATGTTCGTTTTCACTACGAATGCAATGCCACTCCTGTCGGGTTGTCATCCCAGCCTAGCAGGCCGGAGGGCTGTCTGTTTCCAGATGGCAAATATCAGTCGATTTCACCTCACCGAGGCCGAGGATGTCTGTCATTGTGTGCTCCACTTCACATTGCACAGCCTACTCTTTTTCTAGGTTCCTAAACTTCATGCATTCCCACTCCAATTATTAATGGAGGCTTACAGTTCTTTTTTATTTGTCCTCCTCTGGAGTCATGTCGCATCAGCAAATGGAGGTCTTGGAAACTTGACCCCATTCTCCACATCATGAAGGTTGACTCTTCTTCCCTTTTGTATTTTGAGTAAGTCCCCACCTGATAGATGTGTCTTCCGGCTCTGTATCAGACAATGCGTCATGGCAGTTCAGGAGGGTTTGACTGATACCTTTGGTTTAGAAGTAGCTTCCCATGTCCGATGTCTTAATCTGGAAGCCCCATTAAACCTGTTCCTGCTAGTATTTCAATTATTGGTGTCACCGTTTAACAGCATCAAAGCAACACACAAGCTTCTGTCGCATGATAAATTGACATATGAACGGTATGAGATTATTTTATTTCTATAGCTTACTTAAATGTATATATTTTATTGTGGGGCATGCAATCTGTTCCAAAATGGCATGGTAGTTGCTAAAAAACGTGCCATACTTGAATACAACTCAAGTAATTTTGCAGATACTTCTCAGGATGTTTCTAGAATACGTGAAATGCTTTCATAAAGAGTATTTTGAGGCTTTTAGGCAAAATTGACAATTTCTCCGCAGAAAGTTTAGTCCAGTTTACATTCCTACCAAACATGACTCAGAACAATTATTCCCTCCGTTTCAGTTAAAATTGGATCATATCATCAAAACAAAATAGAAATTTATCAACAGGCAGAACATGGCATATTTTGAAATCAAAGCATATTCCTTGACAAGTAGTGATGTTGTTAACTTTTCATGTATCCATAGGCTACTTAAATTTCTCCTTCTGGGCACCCACGTTATTCTAGGAGACCATAAAGGACTGTCCTTCCCACGGCCCTGTCTGCTGCCCCGACGAGCAGACACACAAGAAATCCTGCCTCTTCATTCACACCTTGGGTAGAAGGCTCATGGGATGACAGGTGGGCCCCGTTCCACCTGCCACCACAGTCAGGCCACGAGGCCCACTCCCATGCCATAGGAAATATCGTTTGCTGCCCACAGACTACCTGGTACCCACTGAGGTCGATCCAACTGACATCTAAGCCACAAAACTCCCAACTCAGTTGGGTTGAGTTTTACTACAGGAAGAAAGCTCAGGACTTTGGAACCCTATGATTTTGGCATTAACACTCTTTATCGGAAGGGCCAGTGTGGGGGTGGTGGGAACCAGCTGTTCTCCCTGCCCCCACCCCCCTAGAGTCAGAGCAAAGGAAGTGAGATCAAATTATAATAGAAGGGATGCCAGTTAGACAAAAGAAGAAACTTTTTGCCAAGGAAGTTTGTGGAGCACTACACCTAAGAGGATCTTTGATGGGGGTGGGCGAGCGGTGTTTTAATTGGATCCCTGCCTGAGGGTGGAGAATGGGCTTAGCCCAGACCTAAAGTGATAAGCTCTGGCTTAGCTCCTGACTGATTGGGCTTCCTGCATGCTTACCACCACCTGAAAGTTTGAGAATCTTTCTTGGGAGTATGATCTTAGAGAGGGGGCACCCTCTGGGTCTCTCCACCCATCTTAAAATCAACAGGACACTCTAAAATTAGAGGATCTAATCTAAACAACAAAGGAGAAGTGAACGGAAGTTATATCTTCAAGGCCAGCTCATTGTCAGGATCTGGGGCAGGTGCTTTAAAGACTTTATTTGAATCCCTCCTGATGGCAGATGAGAAGACGGGGGTGCGGCTGTTATTGTACATCAGAACTGGGAGTGGCAGCCGAGCATGTTGTGATTCCATCGTCCTCTTCATTGATCCACATTGCCATGGGAGGAATTTTGCAGTAGGAGGTGAGGGTGTTTAAGAGTATAAACTATAAAACCAAAAGCAAAACTTGATTCTGACTCATAGAGACCCCATAAGGGTTCCCTATGGGCCCAATATCATGCTAAACATTGCAACACCTACTTTGACTTCATTATATTCTAACCCTGGTACGACCTGTTCTTTCCTGCTAGATACAGACAGGGCTATTGTGCTTGTGGTCATTTAGCAGTTCTTTTGCTAAAATCAAAAGAATGAGTGGAGAGAGGGTGGGGTGGGGGGGAGGGAGGGTAGGGTGGAAAGGGGGAACTTATTACAAGGATCTATATATAACTTCCTCCCTGGGGGACAGACAACAGAAAAGTGGGTGAAGGAAGACATCGGAAAGTGTAAGATATGCAAAATAATAATTTATAAATGTTCAAGGGTTCATGAGGGAGGAGGGAGCATTGAGGGAGGGGGGGAAATGAGGAGTTGATGCCAGGGGCTTAAGTGGAGAGCAAATGTTTTGAGAATGATGAGGGCAATGAATGTACAAATACGCTTTACACAATTGATGTATGTATGGATTGTGATAAGAATTGTAGGAGCCCCTAATAAAAGTATTTTAATAAAAGAATCAAGAGAGCAGAGTTAAAGCAATGCAGAAATATAAGGAATCATGGGTATCAACTCTCCGGAGGCTCGGGGATGCCGAGGGACTTCACCAATGCTCCATCCACTGTGGTCCCCAGGTATCTCACAGTCCTTTCCACACACATGGTGCTTTTTCTAACTTATGGCCTAGCCAAACTACTGGAAGGAACGAGTCTATGGTGGGTCATATAATGTCTTAGCATCTTTAAAAAAAATCATTTTAATGGGGGTTCATGCAACTCATCACAATCCATCCATCCATCTATTGTGTCAAGCACATTTGTACATTTGTTGCCATCATCATTCTCAAAATATTTGCTTTCTACTTGAGCCCTTGGTATCAGCTCCTCATTTTCCCCCTCTCCCCACCCCTCCCTCCCTCATGAATCCTTGATAATTTATAAATTATTATTATTTTGTCATGTCTTACATTGTCTGACATCTTCTTTCACCCGCGTTTCTGTTTTTCATCCCCTAGGGAGGGGGCTATATGGAGATCCCTGTGATCGGTTCCCCTTTCTACCCCACCTTCCCTCCACCCTCCTGGTATCACCACTCTCACCACTGGTCCTGAAGGAATCATCTTCCCTGGATTCCCTGTGTTTCCAGTTCCTATCTGTACCAGTGTACATCCTCTGGTCTAGTCGGATTTGTAAGGTAGACTTGGGATCATGATAGTGGGTGGGGAGGAAGCATTCAAGAACTAGAGGAAAGTTGGATGTTTCATTGTTGCTACCCTGCACTCTGACTGGTTCATCTTCTCTCCTCCTGCTCATGCTCAATTTTCGTCCCACTTTATGAAATTGTCTTCAGGAAGCATGCCACCATTGGGAGACGAGCAACATTGAGACATTGGACCTAGTACCAACAAAATAAACCTTGGGCTTCTAGTCCATCTGGCTTACTGTTGTCTCCTGTGTCCTCAGAGATGCTGCCTTGCATGGGAATGGAGATGCCTGTGGAGTGGGGCCCAGCTGTCCTCTGAGACACCAAGCCATCTGGGACTGCTGGAAAAGGTCTGGTCTCAAACCTCAGCGTCTCCTGTGTGTTCTAGCCCCCTGCCCTCTTGCTTTCTGGGGCCTGCAGGGCTGCCAGCAACCATATAGTTCTCTTCCCTGGTTTTGAAGTAGAAGTCACAGCCTGTCCTAAGGCACAGTCCCCAGAACCTCCACAGAGGGCACGGCAGGAATGTAAGAAGACCTATTTCCTTATTTTTTGGAGCCATGGCCTGGTGGATTCTTATAATCAATGCAGTTAAAGAACAGAGCAGGCTCTGTGTCATGGCCGCATGTCGGGAGGCCTTAGGCCTTAGCCTAACTCTGGCACCTCCTTAGTGTGTGACCCAAATCCTTTGCAATCACTAGGTGTTCCCCCCTTCCCTGCCACCACTGAACTGCTGTGGAGTTTGTCTTTCAGCTTTCCACACATTGCCAGGTGACTCCTTAACCACTAACCACACGTCCCTTACTCTATGTGAGGATCACAAACAGAGCTTCCCAACATTTTATTATGTAATGACACACCTGCAGAGTGGCTCACCAGGACAAACAGAGGAGGCCACTTGCAGCTACGGGTGGGATTTGGGCACTTTTGGGGGGGGGGGAGAGAAGAGGTGAGCAGTCTCTTGGGAGCCCTTTAAACCACTGCAGCACACTGACTGGAGCAGCTCCCAGGAGTGTACAAGTCAACTGAAATGTATGACAGCTCAAAACGGGGCTGAGCAGCTCACAGGGCCCCTGGGCGCTTAGACCGGAGGGTGGCAGCGGTTCAGGTGGTGAAACACCGGGGAGGGTTTCCTGGGAGAAAGGCATATCTGAGACCCTGTTAACTTGAACTTCATTAACATCGAGCTGGAAGCTCAGAGCGGTAGAAGACAGAGTCCACCTGGAGCATCACCTGCCTGGTTGTGACTCCATCCTGGGAATCCTTCTCCTCTCCTCGACCAAGTGGGGGCCGGTGGGTGGGGCCTGCCGAACTACATTCATGCTGGTGGCAGCGGGGGCTGGGGGGTGGGGGTGGGTTCTGATGAATCCTAGATACAGAAAGCCCACGACAGCTTCCCAAGTATAGGAGATGTTCTTCAGGTGAGCCCAGTAGTGAGTTCCAAGTGCTTAGAGTCGTGCCTGCCATGTAATCAGGACTGTTTCGTTACTGAGTCAAGGAGGGAGGAATGACGGAGGACCCTTCTGACCCAGGCAAGACGACGACGGTTTAGGAAGTGGGGGTGTGTGACCCCCACCTTGGAAACTGGATGACACCAGCAGGGTCACGAGGCTGGAAGCTAGATTAGGAAGAAGGCACGAAGGACGGTCAAAGGGCTCTGAGGGAACACGACAGAACCACCCTCTCAAAAGACTGCCTACTGGCTTCCCTTTGGACCCAAAGCAGGGAGGCAGGTGAGGGAGGGGCCAGGGGGACTAGTGTTGGAGACCCCTTTGCATCTTTATTTCTTCAGGGGAGCTCGATGCCCCGGAGAGTCTCTCTGATTGGTGTTGGTGACCTCAGGCCCAGTGGGGGACCCTGTCCCAGCCACTGCCTCTCTAGGAGCCCAGGGGCTCTAATCACCACCCACCTCCCAGAAGACAGGAGCCTAAGCAGGAGGGGGAGGGTTGCCAGGAGCTCCCATTCATCAGCTGGCTAATGAGCATGCTGTTTCAGAGCTTTGCGCTTCGACACATTGCAGACCCTTATTTCTCTGTGCATTTTGGGGGGCTAGAGATTCGTTTCAATAGTAAGCAAGGTTACCTGGAATAAGTACCAGAATGGCTGTGGTTTCTGTGAGAATCAGAGAAGGTGAGTTTCAAGGCCAAAGTGAAAGAGAGTGTGTGGGAGAAGGAGGGGGTCTCATGGTCTACCCTTTTCTCAGTAGCCTGTCGCCCCTGGGCATTTGCCCTTTGAGCGACTCCCTTCTCATCTGTCTTACCAACCTCCTGCTTTTCAAGCTCCTTCCATCAGACCAGGAGAATAAGAAGCTCCATACAGCAGGATACAGTTCCTGCTTCCATCCAAGATGTCCACGGACGGAACCAGGATTAGCGAATCTCTTTTCAGGGATCCATCGGGCTGGTCTGGATGAGGCATAGCTTTCACCCGCCCAGGAGCATGGCCTTTCACTTCCGAGGGAACACGTGAGCTTCTCTAGACTCCGCAGACACATGAAGACGGCTTCATTGGACTGGTGTGTAACAAATGACAAGAAGCTTCTCCTGGAATAAGATGGAAAGGGACAGACGCTCCATGACTATTTAATATGGAACGCTGGTTCTTCCTTCTCTCCGTACTGCATAACAATTTTGAAAGAACAGTGTTATCTCCATTTTATAGATAAAAACAAACAACAACAGCAAGAACGAAACGATGCTCAAAGAGGCCCAAGGGTTTGCTCAGGCATCATAGCAGGAAGTAGGACTTGGCCTCCAGGATTACCTGAGTCCCAGGCTGGCACTCTCCCTCCTCTCCTGGGAGGAGGACAGAGGAGCGCTCCCAAGTTCACCGGCCCCTGATGCTGCTCACAGGACTTGGATATGGCACCAGCACTGAGGGGGTTGGACTCAGGGTGTCAACCCAGGAACACTGACACCATCGTCCAGCGGTCTTCAACCAAACCCAGAGGGTTCCTAGCATGGTGCAGGAAACCCAGAGGGAGGTTTGGAGAAGAACAGGTGAAGATCTGTATGGAAAGACAGATACAATAGGCACCGAGGGAGCTCAGGTGGGACCGTTGGTTGAACTCAGGTGGAAACAGGCCTGGCTTTTCCCGGTGCACACCCGAGGAGCCTGCGAAGGCTCTTGAGTGAACCAGTGGTTTGTAGTTGCTTCAGGGAAAGCGAGGCTAGGGCTGTCCTGCCAATTTAGGGCACAGAGGGTGGACAGCAGCTCCCTTCCTGGGAGGCTTGTGACATTTCAACAACCCAGTCCCAGGGAGGCAGAGGAGAGGGAGAGGGGGGAAAAAAGAAAAAGAAAAAACTTCTGAAGTCTGTTCGCAAGCTTGGGATTCTGGAATTCTAAGAAGCACATTCAAGAACCGGTCAGGGTCACAGAGGAGATGGATTTAGTTAGCCCCGTTCTGATGGAATGAAGTTGCTATGTGCTCTTTTAATGACATCAGGTGCCCAGACACGACAGCAATAAACGGAGGAGAATATTTAGGTAAACAAAAGAAATATAAATAGTGAGGAGAGCGTAAACTAAATATAACCTCTCAGTTCCAAGTCCCTGTGAGAACAGCCAATGCTATTTTCAGAGGTGTGTGTGTGTGTGTATGTGTGTGTGCGTGCGTGTGCCAGTACATGTGCCGTGTTATTTATAGCCGGAAGGTTGTGTGTCAACTCTGACAGGCCACCGGCTGGTTTAGCTGGCATGCAGTCCAGCTCAGGCTGAAGTGGGCTATTGTCCTCTCACCCCTGCAGGGCAGAAAACAACAGAGAGAACACCAACAAAACAGACTTTGCTCTCCCACATGCATGCGTGTTTACATGCATTCTCACACTTCAACCAAATGTCTTCTGGGCCATCACGCCACACATCTACACATTCTTTAAGATTCAGCCCACGTGTCTTCATCCTGCGCTCCACCAAACCAAGCCCAATGCCGTCGAGCGGAGTCCAGCACATAGTGACCCCATAGGGCAGTTACAACTGCCCCGTAGGGTTTTCAAGCTTCTCATCTTCACATGCATGGACTCCCGCATCTTTCTCCCACCAGGTCACTTGTGAGTTTGAACCACTGACCTTTCAGTCAGCAGCCCAGCACTGAAGCACTTTGCCGCTACCAGTGCTCCCCATGTCCTCTGCGTAGGGGTAGTGTTTTGTCTTCGTTTTCAGGGTTCTGGGAGTCCGCCCCAGGCGGGACGACCTGCCATTCCTCTGTGCTCTTTGAGTGCACTGGAGACACGCATCATTGCGCACACTGACTCCTTTTCCCTTGGACACCTTTTCTACCCCCCTGACTAAACTTGGAGCTCCTGGAGGGACCAGTTATGGCTCAGCCAGATCTGTGAGCTCTGCATTCAGCGGGTACTGACCTTTGCTTTGTTCACTCACTCAATCAGTCTCCGGTGGCTTGGATTATAGCAGCAAGGGAATTTGTTAGACACTGGCAAGTCTTTATTGTTTTAGTGCTAAGGGTTCTGGGAGACGGGGCTATGCCTGAGCTCTTCATTAGAGGTCGGGGAATGACAGCAACAATCACTGAATCATGTTCAGGCCTCTCAGGAGTGTGGTCGCCCTTTTAGGACAGATCCCAATGATTACTGGATTATGAATTATATCCATGTTTCCTCTGCTTCCAGGTGATTCATTCTAGGATAGGCTTTGGCTATCCCTAGACACATGGCAGTGTGTGTCCTTAATTACCAATGGTGAGAAATACCACCACGACAAGAAATTCCTGCTTTTTTTTTCGGGGGTGGGGTGGGGGCGGTCTTTCCTTTGCATGTATCCCAGAAGGGGGCAGCATCTCCCTGATGTTTCTTTCCTCAGGCAGCACAACCCTTTCCAGCAATCTGAAAAGGGAAGAGTAGATTCAATGTAGCTGTTGAAGTATCTTTAGCCGCTGCCATTCAGATTTGTGGGGAAATGGGAGCAAAGTGGCTGGTTCACCAGAGAAAACTTTATTTCCCCCGTGCCTCCAGATTCCAACCAGGCCTCTGTGGCCTGAGAACAGGGTCTCATCAGAAGATATCAGAAGACTCAGGTCCTGGGTGTTAGAGAACAGTCAAGGTTGTCGAGAAAGGGCTCTCATTCTGCTGTGCCCTTCCCTTGTTTTTCTGACAATAGGAAGGTACCTTGTAGCATCTGGGGTAGAACCACAGAGGGCAAGTGGCTGGGCTGGTCACCCTCTCATTGGAGCTAGGAGGGGCTAAGTTCACCTGGTACCTGGCAGGTGCTCTCTCCATCATTCTCACTTCCAAGGTCAACAGAAGTATCAGGATTTCATTCCCACCAACATCCAAGACCATCCTTGGTGCCTGTTCTCACCAGTTATGTGATCGCGTGACAGTGTGTGTGTGTGTGTGTGTGTGTGTGCATCTTAGGCCATTGGCTCCTTTTAATTTTTTGCTTCCACAGGAAGGCAGTTGAGGAAGACCTTGTGTATAGAAACAACTGCTCCCCTCGGTGTTCTGGTGCTCTGGGACAGGTGGTAGGTGCTACACTGAGACAGAGAGGAGTTGGGGCAAGTGCCCTTTCTCTCGCTGCAGGGTGTCCCAATTGTATAGCTATTAGCAGGAAATGCAGATGCAGGAAGAAGGAGAAGGTGTCTTTCAAGTTTGAGCTGTTAGGCTTATTCAAAGGACCAGAAGCTGGGGGAGGAGAGAGAGCAGGGAGAGAGGTGAGGAGGAAACACATCCGGGTGGGACTTGTATGGGATCTTAGGGGTAGGGGCCTAGAGAAGTAAGGGGATGGAATTGACCGACTGAAGGACACCACCATTCTATCCCCAATGCCTACCCTTTGTTCTTGCACCAAGTGACATGGAGGCTAAGCCCAGAAAGCATCACACGAAGCGTGGAGAAGCACCCAGTCGGCCCCCACCGCCATTGAGCACTAGGCCAGCCTCACCGCGCACTGCGCCCAGGCAGCACACTTGTTGTGTGTGCCAGGCAAATGGTCAATGGCGCTCGTTTCCTTCCCTTCTCTCTTGAGGTACCTCCTGGCTGGAGGCCTGTGTGTGTGCTGGGAAACCATCAGCATTGCTTTCAAGCCTCACAAGGCAAGTGGTGCTCCCAGATTGCATTTCGATACACATTTATTTACCTTCTATTGCTCTTCCGATCAGCATTCACTCTGCATTTCCTGGTCTTTGTGGTTTGTCAGCTCGCCTCCACGTTGCTTTAGCTCCGTTGGTGTGTGTGTGTGTGTGTGTGTGTGTGTATGAATTATGAGAGTTAAAAGCTTCCAAACCTCTGGCATGCTGGAACAGTTCCCGAATCTGGGTCTGTTGCGAACTGCTGTCATTGCGATTTATATCAAAAACATCTCTTGCCCCCAGGACATGACTGTGTGTTTGGAAAGCATTCTGTCCGGGGTTGCTTGTGTAGATACTTAGGAGAGACCTTCTTCCATTCTGTCCAGAGTTGTTTTTTTGGTGGGGGTGGGTGGGGGTGGTTGTGGGGTGGGGGCAGAAAATCTAGAAGTGCTGCAAGATGTAGACTTGTCAGCTCTGCATTACCGTATTTAATTATGGAGATGAACTTGGTTCTCTTGAGGTACCCACTGGCAACCTGCTGAGTGACCTTGGACATGTCAATATATTTCTAGAAGACCTAAGCTCACCAGCCTCCTCTGGTAGCTCTAGAAAAAGAAAGGAAATACATTTTTCATTCCAATACCAAACCCAACCCAACCCATTGATATCAAGTTGATTTCAATTCTAGAGCCCTAGCTGCCAACCTTCCCAGGAGCACGCAAGGCAAGCTGGTGTTTCTCCCTCGGAGTACTGTAGCTGGTGGGTTTGGAATGCTGACATGCAGATCGCAGTCCACCACCTCAATTGAGAAAACTATACATGTTGCTTTCATCTATAAATGGAGAAAAGTATTAAAGTATAAACTTCAGCTTAAAGTATAGACTCAATAGGAGGAGAGACTCAAGGAGTGACTCTTCTTTAGACTTTAAATGGTAGAGATGAGTCCGCAGGAAAATATTGCCATGTTGGATATACAGCTACCTGTGTTACCTCTTCATCTGAGAAATGGTGAGGTGGACAACGGAGGACTTTGGGGACAGGACATGCCACTGCTGGCCGAAAGAAGACAGCTGCTCCAACAGCCGTGCCCTCCAGACTATGGTAGGGGCCTTAACCCTACAGCAGGGTTTCTGGATGTGCCTAGAGCCCAGGAGGGACTCTGTAAACATGTGGGATGTGAGTGGACAATTGAACGGTCCCTGGTCTGAACAGATGCCATTTAGAAGGTGGAATGAGCATCATTTTTCTGGCTGATGGTGAGTGTGACACCATGGGAGCTCAATCCCTTGGGAGGCCTCCTGTTTAATGGCTGGCTCCCTCAGTTCTTGATGGAGAGCTTACCCCAACGACATGGAGGAAGATGGGGGCACTCAAATGCAACCATTTTCCAAAATAGCCCGTTTGGATTTTGATGGAAATCACCTCTTTTATTATATTGGGTCTTTCAAACCATGGACAAAATATGTTTGAAGTCTTTTTGTTTGCTCGTTTAATTTCTTCCATCAGTATTTTGCAGCATGCAGACCATATGCATATTTTGTTGCTTGTATACTTACATATTTAATTTTTGGAGTTATTTAAAATGCAATATATATTTTAAACTTGTTTTCTATGTGTTGATTGCTACTATCTACAAATACTATTACATTTTTGTGGGTGCTCACCCTATGCCCAGTGATTCACTTATTAGTTCTAAGAACCTTTAGTTGATGTCTTGGGATTTCCTATGTAGACAATCACTTCATCTGTGAGTAGAGATGATTGTATTTCTTTCCACTCGAGATGAGTTCGAACAATAGTTCTGTTCTTCTTGTAATGACTTGCAGTCCTAATAGGGTGTTGAATAGGGATAATGAGAGTGAACGCGCCACACTTTTGACCTTAGAGGGAAGTGTTCTGTCTTCACCATGAAGTACAATGTTGACCCAGCGAGTTTTTTAATATATATTCTTCCTGAAGAAGTTTTCTTTTATACCTGGCTTACTAATAGTTTCTGCTATGGGTGAATAGGAAATGTTGCAATATATTTCCCTCCCTGCATCCATCAATCCTACCCTGTGGTTTTTCATCTTTGGACTTGAAGTGATGGGTTATGTTTTTGAACATTGCACCATCTTTGAATTCCCAGGAAAAACTCCACTTCGCCATAGTGCACTATCCATTTTTATCCCTGCACTCATGTTCAACTTGCTTGCAGAGAGATTCCCCTTGTTACCTTCTAACAAGGTTGACTCTGAAAAGTGTCAACTCTTTGACCTGGGCACCATTTCCTGAAACTATGGATGTAAGAGTTTCCTGAAATTACTTTCCAAGAGATTCCCATTCATTTGTGGGCAAAGGTCCCCTTTAATTTAATACATAGGGAGTCTGTATTAATTTAAATTCCAAATTCCAAATGACTACTTCAATAGAAAAAAATTATACTGATTTATTTATTTATTTAACTCATATTTATTGAGAGCCTAGTATAAGACACTCTGTTCAATACACGGTATACTGTGGTGAGCAGAAATACAATCCTATCTTTATTATAGTTTAATGGGTTAACACACTATCAAACAGATGCAGAAAACAAATGCTCAAGGGCGAGAGGGACTGGTGGGCCTGTGTTGCCATTTTACGGCATGTGTAATTTATCTTCATTAGGTCTGAAGATAAAATGTATGTCATATACAATTTCATATTTACCCAGAATTTAGGGGCAATGTCAGGTAAGCACTGGACTGCTAATTCCAAGGTCAGCAGTTTAAATCCACTAGCTACTCCTCAGGAGAAAGATGAAGCTCTTAGCTCCCATAAAGATTTACAACCTTGGAAACCCTACCTAAGCTCACTATGAGTCTGCCTCAATGGGCAGTGAGTGGATTTTTTTTTTCTTTTTAAAGATAGAGTATAAAGAATAAGCTACAAGCTGGCTGTACATGGTATTTTGATTTTAACTCCCAGCTGATAGTAAACAATGAAAAGATGATGTCGCCATAACTATGTGACATGGATTCATTTCCTTCTCCAGAGAGTCTTCTCTTGAGAGGCTGTGTTCTGGAAGTAAAAAGACCAGGTATCATGAGACACTACAATAAATGGAGAGACAGAGAAGAGGGAGGTTTCCAGGTAATTTGGACTCTAAAAATTCCACATTCTCCCACTTACTCACAAAAAGACCCTAAGTTCCTAAGCGAAGGAGAAAGGCTATGAGGAATATACAGAAAAGAGGGTGGAAACAGAACTTGGGAAAGGAGCATTACTGATGTGCCTTGGCACTCAATACCATGTAGAAGCCAAGCCAAGTCACCTAAAGATTTAGGAATGGAAGTCCCCGAGCTTCTAAGAGAAAAGTAGATTTCTACCATGTTGGGACTAGAAGGATCTCTAGTGGTGAGCTGGTCCATCCCCATCCTTGATCAAATAGGAAATTCAGACTCCAAGAGAGAAAATGCATCTACCCGAGTCGTCTAGCTAGATGGTCACTGAACTGGCATTCAAACTCAGGACTTGTCAAAGTCCTGTAAGTGCTCTTTCAACTGTATCTCCTATAGGTGGAGCTTGAAATCTAAAAGTAGGGACAGACTCATACAATGATAGAAGAATGTTAATGAACACCAACCAATGTAGTTGGAAAGTAAATTGCTTCTAATGTTGGGGAGAGAAATGAGGCTTTCTACTCCTGTACAGAATTACCCTCTTGGAAACCCACAGTTCTGCTTTGTCTTATAGGGAAGGCCACTATGTGTTGAAATCAACTTGATGGTAGTTAGTTTGGTGAGTTTAAAGTTGCGGATTTTCAATTACATCCATCCATGCTTTTGTCCGGATCATGATAATAACCAAGGTTTACTCAGTATAAGGCTTTGTTAATGATTCAGTCTTCCCAAGAATTCTATCAAATAAGTGCTACCATTGTTGTTTCTAGATGATAGATGTGAAATGTAAGACACAGGGGGTTGAGTAAACTGCCTAAGGTTGCCCAGGCACTCAATGGTAAAAAGTGGAATTCAAATCAAGGTGATCTCATTTCAAAGCCAATCACGGAACCACTTGCTAACTCATTTTCATGCAGACGAAATCCCAGAGGGTGCGTTCTTGTCCTAATTCCTCACAACAAGAATTCCACAGAGCTGAATTCACGGCCACCACCAGCAAACCGGTACCTACCATTGAAACACAGGAGCATCCTGATGTCTTTGAGGTGGGTCTTGGAAGGAAAAAAATCTGCAGGCTGTCTTTGAAAGAAAGGTTCTGGTGGTTCAACAAAACCACTCAGGCTGAAAAGAAGGCTGACCACTGACCCCAATTACCAATGCTTCTTTCTCCCACTTACTCTGCTGCCCTTGGCAAGGTGCCAGGATCCATAAAGCTTATCCACTCGCAATTCTTTTATAATTCTACTCGGCCATTGTTAGCCTTCTGGGCATTATCCAGTGTCCATAAAGCATATTAAATTAATTTCTGCTGCCTCCATTGACATGTATAGTTGAAAAGTGATTCTGTGATGGGGCAAAGTGGTTGTCTGAAAAAATGCAAGTTAATATTGAAGGGAGAGGTGAATGCCAGCTACTTCTGGTTACAGAGGGTATGATCCTATTCGATTGAGTGAACAGAAGCATCCATGATCAAGTAGGACGGGATTGCCTGCCCTAGGAATTGGGGGATGACCCATCAGAAGGCTTTCTTAGAAAGGGATCGACTTGGGAAATGTTCCTCTTGATTTCTGACCCTGTTGAGCACTGATTAAATGGATAATGGATTTCTTCACATTTCCTTCATTGCAGTCCATGGAGAATAGTAAGGAGGAGAGTGGTTTAAAAGAGAGGTCAACCCCAGTATTTATCACATGAACGTTGGGCATTTGTTATACCGGGATTTCCATCGTCATCTATCTGATTTTTGTTTTATAGCGTTCAGTGTTTGGGGCTTGTCCCTTCTGAACTCATTCTGACTAAGAGGAATGAATAGGGAAGAGTGTGGAGGTAGGCGAGGACACCCACTTGAATTGTCAGCACCGATAGTTGACATAACTGTAATACTTATCATTTCTAATTTTTTCCTACAATTCAAAGTATTTTTATATGTGCTATTTATACATCTATTGAACATTTATTAAATGCTTTCTATGTACCAGATCCAGACAAGTAGGATATAGTAGTAATAAAAACCAAACAAGTAAAACTAATATATAGCCCACATAAACTTATATATAGGAGAGGTTATTTCAAAAGCTTCTCAAGATAACTTGTCAGAGAGCTTAGACCAACATGAAGTAGTCTCATTGTACAGATGCAGAAACCAAGGCTCAGAAAATGAATGTCTGGCCTGAGAATCCACAGCTGGATTATGACAAGACCCTGGAAAATGCAGGCCACCTGAATCCTCCTTCATTACTCTTTTGATTATTCCATCGTGCATGAACCTACACAGTGAAGATTGGAGGGAATTCCAGGGAAACATTTTAGCCCTCGCTTTCCGTACCCTACCTTCCGTGTAAGCCCCTCATGAGACCTACATGTCAACAGAAGCAGGTTCCACAGGTTCCTAAGGTTCCATTCCAGTGAACCAGGGATCTCATGATCTTCAGCTTTGTTGCATTTTTAATTAAAATTAGATTGTTTCCCTTATTTTAAAATTGCAAGTGAAATGAGGTGTCTTGTAGGGACCTGAAGATAATTCTCGGTGCTCACCATCCCTAGGCCCATTGGCAGACTTCTAGATCTAGTCTTGAACAGTGTTGTCTTGGTTGGGAGGCAGAATGTTAAGAAAAATGGCTAACTCTTATTTTTTTTTCCTAACTATTTCTGTTTACCTTACATAGTGGAAATGGCTGTTTTACTTCTCAGCCCAACATTTAACATCTAAAACAAGAGCTCAGGAGTCACTGGGAGCAGTTGGTAGTTTCACAGGAAGAGCCCCATGATTTGGAGTGCGAATTGAATTTTGGCAAGTATCCGTCTACTAAAACAGTCTTTGGAAAAAGAAAATGGAAGAAGAAATGTTCAGGGTTATTTTACCATAGCAGAAACAGGATGAGATTTGAAGCAAAACCCAGAGACAATCTCAGCTCCTCTGCTTAGTTGTTATCTTGTTTAAAACTCTCATAACACTCCCTTCAAAAATGATAATACTTTGAAGGGTTTTTGTTAGCCCGAAATGATAGAACATGTACAAAGAGAGTTTTCTCAACTACAGAATGTCACATACATGTTAGTTATTGGTGTGAGGCTTGTTATTGCTATTGGGGGGTACGGGAGAATAAGACTGTGTCTTAAATTTGTAGAATATTTTATTGTAGTCTGCAGAATTTAATTAGGTCTCCTGTCTCCAGAATGTTGGACATGTTTGCCTGTGGGTCCTCCTTTTTCTATCCTATTGTAAGAATCACACCTAGCCCATTTCTTAAGCAGGAGAGTATTCAAGATCTAGAAAGTATCATAAGCCAACTGAGTTTGTTTTGTTTACCCAGTCCCCTCAGTCCTGGTAACCAGGATCAAAGCACCGAGTGGCTTCTGAGTCACAGTGGCCCTGGAGGACAGAAGAGGATTGTCTCACCGAATTTCCGAGGCTGTCATCATTACAGATGTTCACTGCCACATCCTTCCCCCGCAGAGCAGCAGCTGGTGAGTTCAAACCACTGACTTTTTAGTTAGCAACGGAGTGCTTAGTCACTGGGCCACCAGGATTCTGTACCCAGAACAATGATTTTTGTAGAGCATGCATTCCAATTTAGGTGTTGACGGAGGAAACAATCTATAACTAGTTTAAAAGCCTACAAGAGAAAGAAATCAAGAAGCATTTTTGTATAAACATGCAACCATTGAGACCATACATGAACAAGAGTTATTTAGACTGGTGCTGCAGAAAACCGCGGAAGGTTTTGCCCTGAATAATGTGGCTTAAGCTCTAAGGAAGAGGCTCTTTTGAAGTCTTCTCAGTATCGTTGTTCCTTCAACTCCTCTCTCTACCCCTGGACTTTCCTACAATCAGAAAATCTCCGATCTTACAGCGTCTTATTGTCGTTCATTGCCATCACGTCAGCTCTGAGTCATGGCGAATCATGGGCAACAGAATAAAATGTTGCCTGGGGCTATGCCATCTTTCCAGTGGTTGGTGCAATGTGCAAACCCATGATTGCAGCTCTTCCATCCTTGGAGTGGCTTCCATTCCATGGGGCTAATTTTCTAGCCTCTTGTAGGACACTGTGCTGTTGGCCTCCATAGGGTCTTCCCTACTTCATTTTGGAAGTAGATTGCCCAGTGTCTGTCTCAGTCAGGAAGCTCCATGGAAACTGATTTGCCCTGTATGATCTTGCTGGTATTGAAAGTACCGGTGGTATTGTTTCCAGCATGATAGCAAAACACAAGCCACTATAGTATCGACAACTGGCAGATGGGTGGTGACACAATGTTCTGGCATGTCAAAACGTCAAAGTCCCTTAGACTCCAACTTGCCTAACCCTCTGTACACACAAATAAGAAAATATTAGGAGAGGGGGGTGCTTTTTCCAAGGCCACCCAGAGGTGGAACAGAAATTGGAACCTTGGCCTCCAGATTCCTAGGGGGGGTTCTTTGCGTTGTGTGAAAATTCCTATGGAAGAAACATTACATTATTTGAAAGAAAAATGCTTATTATTGCTTGCTTGGTGTTTTGCCTCATTGAGTGGTGTGGCAAAAAGAAGTAAGTTAGTTTTAAAATTGAGGGATAGGTTTGATTATAGGAGAGTGCTAGATAGATTAGTGATTTTACCAAGAAATGATTGGCATTCCTAATCATACCCTGGAATAAAATATCATGGAGACTATCTCTTCATCTAGCTCATGTGTGTTTGTCTTTCCTTCTTGAAACTGTCAAATTGACATAATTAACTAAGCTGTTAGCTAAATAAATCATTGGATGGAGCCTAGCGATTTTTTTTTTGCTGAGATATTGCTCCAGCACGTGGCTCCTTGAATGAAGAACTGTCAACACCATGCCATACATACATGGCAGACGCTTCTGTTTGAGGGGCAATCCTCTCTTCCTTCGTATCAACTATGGCTGGCAGGCTAAAGAACAGCTGTCGAAGAGTGTAAGTGAGAAAATCACTGATCATTACTAGGGTTGTCCCTGCACATGGCTCGTGAGGCCGGCAGCAGCTGATGGGATGTAGGCTGGTGATCTAGAGATGAACTTTGGTCCAGGAGGACCTCAAGCAGAAACTCTGTTTGGAGTTCTTTTAGTGGAGGACCGAGCTCTTGTCTTGGGAGGAAAATCCTCTTTTCTAGAGGATTGAGGACTTTTCTTGAGAAAAGCTTCTGGGTGGTGCACATGCTTTATGCTCCACAACAAACATAAAGGTTGGTTGTTCAAATGCAGCCAGCGTGCCACGGGAGAAGGCTGATCTGCTTCTGCAAAGATTAAAACCTCGGAAATCCCGTGGAGCGGTTCTCCTCCTACACGGGCTGACCGTGAGTTAGAATCAAGTCCATGGCAGTGCGTTTCTGTTTTGTTTTGTGTGTATGTGTGTGCGCGCGTGCATGTGCATGTGCTCAGAGACAGGGACATGGGCCTATTCATCTCTGACAATCTTGTGTCTCCTTTGACATTCTGATGTAGTCGTACTCACTGTCATAGTTTTATTTTTAAGAATATTAATTTATTTGTAAGCTAAAAACAAGGACATGCTCTCGCTCTTGGTCTATGGGACCTGTAGGAGGTCCATCTGATAAATACACAGAAATGTGCCTTGTTTTATAACAGGAGTTTTGCCTTCCATTCTGGCTTCTCTGTATTCTACAGAATAAGGGGGAAATGACCAAAGACTGAAGATCTGTTGGAGGAAAGTCTTATTGTCAAGTGAACCCTTATTTGAGTTTCAACAGATAACAGAATACTCTGAAAAATCAAGTCTGGGTGATCAGTCTGTCAAGGAATTCAGAATGCTGCTGTATTGTTGCCTTGGTGAGTAGAACGTTCTTCCCTGCACTTGGTTTAATTAGAAACATAGCTAATATTCAGTAACTTTCAAAAGAGTTGGATTATTTAATTAGGGTCATGTTTATACCTCTATTGTCAACTATAATAATTCACTTAACCCAAGGGCTCTTTAGTTTATTACAATCATTCTTGCTTGGCTGGAGTTGTATGATTATGGATGAGGAATTCATAGGTGAGCCTATCTGTTTCAGGTGGGGCACAACCTGTCACCGTATTTTCATATAGAGAAAATTTCCCTTAAATAATTGTTTTACCCTTCAGCCCTCTTTTATTTCAGAACTGTAAATTGAGGCCAATCAATGAATTTCCTAATCTATCTCCCTGTCTACTGACATGGAACTCAAATCAAGAATAAGCATGTTGATCCTATCTGGTCCTCATAAAACATTTTCTAATGTTCTAAGGGATTTTGTGATGAGCAGTTCATATGATAGAATGTGATACAAATCTAGCTTGGACACATAAAGAAGGGAAGTTTAAGGCCCTGTAGACAGAGAGTGATCAGGTTAAGGATGTAAGTTTAAGGCCCTGTAGATCAGGTTAAGGAGGTGTGCTGGACAAGGACCATTCTTCTGGTTCCGTTTCTATGGTATTTTGAGGAGGCTTCACCACAGATGTGGAGATGAGAGAGGGCGATAGAGTGAAAGGTAGAGAGATAAAAATGAAGATGATAGAACTAGACATGGTGATAGAGATAGAGATGCTAAAGTTAGTAGAGACAAAGATGCTAGAGATACATGTAGAGTAGAGATGGAGATGGTAACTGAGTAAAGAGAGAATGAGAGAGGACAGAAATGGGAGAGAAGATATCTCTCTTGTTTAGGGGCTATCTTGTTCCTTTGTCTTATGATGGAGGTGACCATATCAAACAGTGTCTTTAAGGAAGGATCCGAGTAGATATGTAGGTCCATTAAAGCCATAGCAGAGGTTGAAGGGAAGCCCTAAGGAACTCAACACACCATTCCTAAGTCCTGAGCATCACTGTCAGGAGTCTACAGGAAGTTGACCTCTTTGCTTTTCCTACTTCAAAGAGCAGCATTTGATAATTTGGCCCTGGGAGTTTCCACCCCCCCTACCCCCCAACCCCCCTACCCCGCCAAACCAATTGGACCATCTTTGGTGAAAGCTCTACTTCTCTAGCTGTATCGCCTATAAGTTTGAATGAACATATGCTGCAGAACTAATCTAACCAAGGTCTAATTTCTTTTTTAAGCCTTGGCCAAGGGATCACAGAGAATTGGAAGGAAGGTTTGACCAAAGGTAGGAATTAATGCTTGGGAAGTTACAAATGCATTTAGTACTTTTTCAGACTCTTCTTTCACACATCCCAACTTCATGAAGATAAAATGTCAAGCTAACCATTTTCAAGCTTACTGCCATGAGCAATTTTCTGACCTGCCCTTCGGAGCAACTTTGGGTCATAAAGTAATCGGGTCCCAGAGTAGGGCTGCTTGTGCAACTGCCTGGACCACGTGACGGATCATCCCTCTTTGGGAGCTTCGCTCAAAGCCGGCAGCTTTTCCTGACATGTGGTAAATTTCTCTTTACTGTGCAGAAGCCTTTAAAAATGTGGCCTCTAAATTCAAAACAGGATCATGAAGTCTTTTTCTTCGTAATAGACGATAGGCATGTCCGCTTCTCCATCATTTTGGAATGGGTTTCCCTGGTGTAAGCCTTGACTCTTTAGAAAGGTTCATGAGGTCCTTGGATGATTTTGTTTGTGAGACAGATTTAGCTCCACGGTCTCATATGCATATTCTTCACCAAAGCATCTAGGGCAATCATCTATTTGTATTCAATAGATCCCCCTTTATATGATTGTACTAATGCAGTGGCCCAGCGTGAGGTCCTGTGAAACAATGCGATGACTGAGTTCCTCATAGGCTAACTGTTGGCTAGCGCTGGATGTAACATTGAGGAGAGACAGTGAAGCTGTCCTGCTGTCCCTCTAAGTTAAAAAGCGCACTGCTTTTCAGTTTTCTTTCTAATGAAATAGACAGGAAAAAAAAGAAATACACCCCACACACAATTTTTCCCAATTAAAGCTTCATTCCAGGTACCTGGGAATGGATTGATTTGCTCCAGTAAAGAGAGCATGTCTAAATGGACAGCATAAATAAGGTCAAGTGCAGAACACATTTATAATAGTAGGCAATCATATATTTTTCAAAATAACCTTTTTTTCCTCCACTAACTCACACTTCTAAATTATATAAGAACCTGCTTGTGATAGTTGGGTTTATGGTGCCAATTGGGCCAATGAGAACATGTGGCGGAGTTCGGTTGGGTCATAGCTTCATTGGAGGACAACCAAAATAAATAAGATTGCCAACATCCCATCTTGCTCTTGCTCCCTGGTGATCAGACCAATGTGCTGCTGCTGTAGCTAGTTCCTGCCTCAACCTGTGTGCTACACTCCCTGTACACCAACCCAACCTGTACATTGTATCCCTAGAGCTTGAGGCTCCTTCAAGACCTGCTTCGCCAAGCTGCTGGTGTGTATACTACTTGACCTTGATGTTGGTGGAGCCTGTCACCATGCTTGAGTTCCAAATCTCAGCAGGGCCTGCCTTGCTAAGCTCCCAAGCTGCTGACTATTGCTGATTCACCCTACTGCCTCCACCCTACTGCCTGCTGCCTGCGGGCAGACTCTGCTGGCGTTGCCTGAGGAAAGACTGCTGTTTGCTTCCATGACCTTGGACATGGCAGCCCACGTGAGTTGAAGGGCTTCCAGTATATGAACTATTCCACAAAAGTTAGTTGAACTGAGCCTTCTGTATGGCTGTGTGGACTAATTAGCTGTTATATTCCTTCTCACTGTATGCACATATCCTCATATATATAATCATAAATGTCCTGGTTTTGTTTCTCTAGAGAACCCTGCCTAACACAGTGCTTCAAATGATCATCTTTCATCTTTTAAATCTTTGCAAGTGCTTCAATTTCTGAGATGAATATAGGGATACTATATTGTTCATGGTCAAGTATTTTGTGAGAAGTGAGCTCCACTTGGCATTTCCTCGCATTTAATACTTTCTATGATAAGCTCTTACCCCATAGTTGGAGGGAGAAGAAAACCATTTTGCTTGATTAGAATCAGGCTCAAAATCTAAAGTCAGCAAATAGAATACACAATAGACAATATGGAAATCTATATCAACCTATGAATATAAATCTAAAAAGATATGCTTTCCTTTTAACCTGGGTCTCTCACAATCTACCCCTTTTTATTTCATTTAGACAAAACTAATGTAAATTAGAAAATGTAGGTAAGACTTCTCATTCTAAATTTGACTTTGTAATTGACTCATGAAAGTATGTTTTAGCTTATAGTTCTAGGTCTGAAATACTTATGGGAAATTGAGGTGGGACATGAGCAGAATTGCCTCATCAAACAGTTACATGGGTTTTAGACAAAGCTTAACAGCCTTATCAGACAAGGGAGAAGGGCATGCTGCTGTTAATGGGTGTAGGGGTTACTCCAAATGCTTTTAATGCGCTCATATAGCCCCCGTCCAATCTCAAGTTCCTCGTCATTCTGAATTAGTGTTTTAACTTTGACACAGGAGGCCTAATGAGGCTGTGAATTTAACTGTTGTAAATTGGAAGCTCATAGGATCAAACTGTGAAATTGATTTTATCTTAGTCTATGGCCTGAAAGACATAGACATTTTTTTTTTTTTAAACAAGGTCATAGAAAATCTTTGGACTTCATTAAGACTTCACTTAATTTCTGCTCCTTGATCTTATCGTTTATGCTACATGTCGACAGCCATAGCAATGCATATGCTTTTATTTCTTCCACACTTTTTATAAACAGTGGCCACTCAATTTCCTAATGCCTTGACTCCAGTGAACAACATATTCTAGGTAACCCTAAGTAATTACTAATTTCAATGCTACAGGCCAGGAGCTGTCAAATGGCTATTACTTAATATTAATTAAAACAAAACAAAACAAAAAACCCCAGCTCACTGCCATTGAGTCGTTTCCCACTCACGATGACCTTACAGAACAGAGTAAAACTGCCCGTGTGGGTTTCTGAGACTATAAATTTTACAGGAGTAGGAAACCCTGTCTTTTTCTCTGGGAGTGGCTGACCTTGCATTTAGCAGCCCAAAGCATAACTGCCACACTCTCAGCTTTCAGTGTGGATTAAAACTCAAGGGATGTGAACAGCCTTGCTAACATGAAGAATCTATTGGAAAGTGAGTGATTGCAGATGCAGTTAGGTTAAAATTTACCACCTTATCATTTGATCTCTTTTTTGACACATTTTTAATTTGTTCTAGTTTTTAATATTTTTGCTTTCTCTTTTTTACTGTCTCATTTAAAAAAATCATTTTATTGACAGTTCTTACAGATATCATAACATCCCACAGCCCAATCACATCAAGCATTACTGTACTGTTGCTATTACAATCAGAAAATATTTTCTTTCTTCTTGAGCTCCTTGATATCAGCTCCTTTTTGTCCCCTCTGTCTCCCAGCAGACCCCCCAGGAACCCTATTCTCCTATTCTTTATTTTTTAATAGTTTTGAATTTTTTTGCCACATCTTATACAATCCAATATATCCATTCACATACACTTCTGTTGTTCGATCCCATTGGGTGTGACTGTGTGTTATCAATGCTATCACCTCCCCATGACCCCTTTCCCTCCCCTCTCTTCCTGTATCCTCAGGGAACCATTACTCCTGTTACTGTTTCTGAAGGGTTATCTATCTTGACTTTTTGCCTTCTTTTTGATTGAGAGGTTTTCTCTGTTTTATTTTGTTGTTGATAGTTTGCTTTTCTTTTGTTCTTTAATGTTTTTCTGTATATGAAATCCAGGATAAGTTCATCTATGGAGACAGTAATTGGATTAATGGTTTCTTGGGAGTATGGGAGAAGTGGGAAGCTAAAAACAATGAGTATATGATCAAAGAAAATGTTCTAAAATTGACTGAGATGCTAATTATACAACTCTTCTTAATTATGATTGAAGTATTAAATTGTACAATTTGTGAATTCTATGCCAATAAAACTGTTTAAAAATAATGATTAAAAAATTTCAAAAAGGAAAAACCCTCACAACTGGACCAATAGGTAGCATAATGATAAGCAGAGAAAATATTGCAATTCTCATGGATTTCATCTTGCTTGGATTCACAATCAATTCTCATGGAAGCAGCAGTCAAGTGGTCAAATGGCGCATTGCATTGGGTAAATCTGCTACATAAAACCTCCTTACAGGCTTAAGAAGCAAGAATGTTGCTTTGAGAACTAAAGTGCATCTGACCCAAGCCAAGGTATTTTTTAATTGCCTCCTATGCATGTGGAAGTAGGACATTGAATCAGGAAACCAAAGAAGCATTTGAATTGATGCATTTGATTTATGGTGCTGGCAAAGAATACTGAAAGTCCCATAGACTGTGAACGAACAAACACATCTGTCTTGGAATAAGTACAGCCAGAATGCTCTTCAGCGGCAGGTATTACCTGACTTTATCTCACGACATACTTCAGACAGGTTAACAATTACTGGAGAAGGGCATGATGCTTGGTAAAGTAGCGGGTCAGAGAAAAAGAGGAGGCCCTTGACAAGATGGATGGACACAATGGCTGCGACAATGGGCTCAAACATAAGGACAATTGTGAGCACAGCACAGGTGTGGGCAGTGTTTTGTTCTGTTCGACATAGGGTCCCTGTGGGTGAGAACCGAATCGATGGCAGCTAACAATAACAACAATATTAATTAGATTTTCCCCCCACTGTAAACAGATTGGCCTTTTGAGAACAGGAACTAATTTGCCTTGAAAGATGATCCTATAAAACTTCTGGAACGAGAACATGGCCTCCTCTTTTCCGATTTAGTGTTTGGCCCCAATGCACCCTGCCCTGCCCTACTTGTCTGCAATACTGAGTCCTGGCCTTCCCAACACCACGTAGAAGTCCAAGATTTCCAGACCAATTCCAGGGTTGTATTTAATGCCCAGATCAATGTGTTCCTGGAGCCCCAAACCAAAATTTCTGATTATCTGAGAAGTTACTTTTCTTAACTCAGACTCTTGAACCTTTAGACCTTTCTCCAAGATTTCCTCTGCCGAGAGCCCGTGGACTAGACAGTGGAGGGCAATGTTTTCATTTCTCCCAATGCCAAAGGATCTGATGGTGTATCTGCTCTGGAGAACCCAGGAATCTGGCCTGTGAGATGTTCTAACACCTAAGCTGGCTGGGCCAGCCTGTCTCCACCCTCCCCCAAGCAGATGCTGAGGCAGAGCTTGACAAGAAGAAGTCCCTGTGTGGGTTCTCTTTTCCATCTTGATCCTATGCCTTGACAGAGAACGGGAAGAGCGTCCACTAGGTTTTCATTGACTTTAGCTCCAACTCAACCTGGTAACAATGCTTCAATCTCACCCCAGGTGCTCGGGTACTACTGTCTGGTACCTATCTCTGCATTATTTAAATAGCAAAACACAACTAAATGTACTTAAGTATAAAATGCATTTTTTTTAAGGAGAGGTGCCAGAGACAAGGTTAACTTTATGGGTGTGTGGCTAGTGAGTCACACAGGAAGTTATCCTCAGAACTGCCCCAGGCTTGGGATTTACTGCTTTACAGTCACTGCTTTGAGATTGCCATTAATTGTACCTTACAATTTGTGTTTTGTAAGTGAAATCCAATGGGACAGTGGGGCAGGTACCAAAATGTAGAACTTATTTCTTGCCTTCTCTCTGTTGACTGCCCATTGCTTGTCCCATGATGCCAGAGCTCTGCCTCATCTCCCCTTCCTGCCTCCTCAGACACACAAAAAGGCCACCAAGTCACCTTACCTAAGGCCATCTGAATCCCCAGTCACCCTGGGTCCTAGTCAGGGCTTTAGTATAAGCACAGGAAGGGGTGCAGTGAGCTGTATGCTCATTATAGAGTGTTGGGAAAGGTATCACAGAAGCCATTCTTGCTCCAAGATGGCAGCACCATCACATGTTCAAAAAGTATTATGCCACACTAATTCAAGTACTAAGGATTTCCTGAAGTGGAGGCTGCAAAGCCTGTGAATTTGTGCAGTGGGCCCACCAGGAGCAGATATTAACCTTCTTACCTGCAGTTGAGGCACGGAAAACTGATCTAGAGGTTGGCAGGAGGGAGAGCCAAGCAAATAGAAGGCTTGTGCCAAGTCTTAGAGGTAGACCTTGAGCACTTCTGAGAGGCTGGGCTCACTCACTCCATGAATACTTCCATGGGTGAGGTAGGGTGGCATTAAATAGGAACAAATAAACAAAGATGAGACCAATAAAGAGACCACAGAAAATAGAAAATAATTGTTTATTTTGTTGTCTTTTAACAGCAACTTTTCCATATATTTTAAAAATCATTTTATTAGGGCCTCATACAACTCTTATCACAATCCAAACATACATCAATTGTGTAAAGCACATTTGTACATTCATTGCCCTCATCATTCTCAAAGCATTTCCTCTCCACTTAGGCTCCTGGCTTCAGCTCCTCATTTTACCCCCTCCCTCCCCACTCCCCACTCCCTCACGAACCCTTGATAATTTATAAATTATTATTTTGTCATATCTTGCCCTGTCCGACGTCTCCCTTCACCCATTTTTCTGTTGTCCATCCCCCAGGGAGGAGGTTACATGTAGATCCTTGTAATCAGTTCCCCCTTTCCACCCCACCCTCCCTCTACCCTCCTAGTATCGCCACTCACACCACTGGTCCTGAAGGGATCATCCACCCTGGATTCCTGAAGGTTCCAGTTACCCTGGATTCTCTGTGTTTCCAGTTCCTATCTGTACCAATGTACATCCTCTGGTCTAGCCAGATTTGTAAGGTAGAATTGGGATCATGATAGTGGGGTAGGGAGGAAGCATTTAGGAACTAGAGGAAAGTTGTATGTTTCATCGTTGTTACATCACACCCTGACTGGCTCATCTCCTCCCCGTGACCCTTCTGTAAGGGGATGTCCAGTGACCTACAGATGGGCTTGGGGTCTCCATTCCCCACTCCCCCTCATCCACAATGATATGATTTTTTATTCTGATGAGCCCTGAAACCTGATCCCTTCAACACCTCGTGATCGCACAGGTTGGTGTGCTTCTTCATTGTGGGCTTTGTTGCTTCTGAACTAGATGGCCGCTTGTTTACCTTCAAGCCTTAAAGACCCCAGATGCTATATCTTTTGATAGCCCGGCACCATCAGCTTTCTTCACCTCATTTGTTTATGCACCTACCGATTTGTCTTCAGCGATCGTACCATGGAGGTGACCACACAATGATGTGATTTTTTGTTCTGTGATGCCTGATAACTGATCCCTTCAGCACCTTGTGATCATGCAGGCTAGTGTGTTTCTTACATGTGGGCCCCGTTGCCTCTGAGTCGGATGGTTGCTTGTTTACCTTCATGCCTTTAAGACCTCAGACGCTATATCCCTCGATAGCCAGGTACCATCAGCTTTCTTCACCACATTTGAGGCCCCATATTTCCATTTTACTCTGGGCTCTGATCACAGAATTTCCATAGCATAAGAATCAGCATTAGCAAGCAGACAGGAGCAAGGAAGGCTACGTGGTAATTTACTCCCAAAGGTCTTGTTAGGAGGGTGCTATCCCCACGACTACCACTGCTGTTCGTATCTACAGGGTTATCTCTGCTTCTGCCCCTGCTGGGCCCCCATCACTGCCTCGTCCTAGGAGGAACCCCCCTGCTGTGGTTGTGAGTTCCTGATTTCAGATTCAAGGTCAGACAGGAGCATCGGTGTAAGAGAGTTCATCACAACATATGCTGTTGATTCCTGAGCTGGTTTCAATCATGGAAACCAGTCCTGCCTCATAGATGTCTTGGGATTCACACAAAATGAGAAATACACGGACCTGTTGGGCATCTCTAAATAGGAGATGTCCAGTCTAGATTGGCAACGGCAAACAGAAGTGTCTGCTCTTGGCAGAGCAGTCTAATAAATTCATACAGTGTAACCAGATTTCTGCCCAGATTTAAAACTCTAAAAATGTTCCTTTAGGCTAAAAATTGCTTCATCAAAGCTCCGTCTTTTTCCGCGTGCGTTCTGTATTCCTCTTCATCCACAAATGCCCTCCTTTTCATCTTGGATCCAGTGGGAGAAAAATGCAGAACAAAACCCAGAACCGTAAAAGAGAGCAGTCTTACTCTGGAGAGACAGGTGGGACTCGAGGACTGTGACTGTTCGCCACGCTCAGGTCTGACCCTGAGCTCTCCCCTGTGATAGCATGAACAGTCAGTTAAGATCAAAAGTGCAGCGTTCACAACACCCTTCACAGCAGAAGGGTATAATCTGGAATTCCCACTAAGTGAACAGGACTCTTCCTTAGATACACAGAAGCAGATGAAAGGAACTGAAATACGCCCATGTCCCAGTCTGAAAAGAAGCAGATAACAACTATCCCAAGTCAATGGATGAAGCCATTGGACTTGGGTTTTAGAACTACCATATGCCCCATGGGGATAATTTATAATGTCTTTAAAAAAAAAACCCACAATGATGCCTTTCAAGTGAACCAGAGACGTATATAAACCATAGCTATATGAGTGGATCTTGAGTTTGAACTTAAATGTAGCACTAATCTAAGAACAATTAGGTCTTATGGTGTGGCCTTGATCAATGCCTGCCCCATGAAATGATCAGTGAAGATATGGATGCTACAGCAAAGTGTGGTGAAGAAAACAGATGGTGCCTGGCTATCAGAAAGAATAGTGTCTGGAGTCCGAATGACTTGTCTTGCAACAAGCAGCCATCTAAGTGAGGTATCTACTAAGCCCATATGGAAGAAGCATGCCATCAGTGTGATCCAAGGATTGTAAATGATAAACACCTGAGGAGGGAATGGTATGAGAGCCCAAATTCCAAACACCCAGATTTCAGAGGCTATGAATGATGGTGAAAGCTCAGAACCCATTGGCAAGGTCCTCATTCTGATGAAGCCGCAGGTGAAACCCCTGTGACCAGGAGGGAAAAGCCTCGTTATCAGCCAGAGGACATTGTTGGGTAGATTACTGCAGTTGGAGTAGGTCCTAAGGTGACACCTTGTCATTGAGCTCCTGGTCTTGATCCAATGTATAGTTGTTCCAGTTTTTAATAGTTTCTACCTTGTTTTCAGGGGAGGTTTTTCTGTTTCCTTATTGTTGTTGGGCTGTTTGTGTTTCATTTTCACGTGGCATGTTTTTCTGTATCTGAAGCCCAGGATGGGTAAACCGACAGAGACAACAATGAGACTGATAGTTTCAAAGGAACATGGCAGGGGAGGTGGGTGAGAAATAGAAAGTTAACAACAAGAAGCACAAGGGCAGAGAAACACCCAGGAACCGATGGTGGTGATGGTGGCATAACTCTTGTGAATGTGATTCAGCGACTGAATGTCTGATATGCGAATGGTATGGCGGTGAACCTGTTAAAAATAAATAAATTAAATACATTTTTAAAAGTGCAGTGTTTACTCAAGAACACAGTTCAGAAGGTTAGGAAAGACGAACAGAAACAGCAGACAAAAGGAGGAGCTGGATCGGTGGAGGCACATCGAGGGGATCGCCAATGAAACGATCGTACACTGTTGAATGTAAAATTGACGATCTGCTCTGTAAACAGCCACCTAATTCACAATGAAAATTATGTGGGTGTGTTTTCTCTTCTGTCCCTGAGGCTCTGTTCAAAGGCAACAACCTGCTCTGCTTTCCTTCCCCACAGAGAACACAGACCTACATTATAAGCAGATCTGAGGGCTCTTGGCCTCAGCATCCAAGGAAGCTGACCCCACCCCCAGCCTCAGAATTGATGGCCCTTGGGAGAGTAAAAAATTCCCAAGGCACGCTTAAGATGTAAATCTTATCCACAAGTCCCATTTAAATCAGTTCACACCGTAGGAAGTAAATATGATGGTTGTCTCTCAATTTCCTTGTTCCTAGACCTATCGTCTAATTCTCTGGAGCCCACTTGTCTTTCCAGGTATAGCTACATCTAAACCTGGTGCAAGTCTTGCCTGAATTATCTCACTCTAGGTTACTATCCCCCTGGCTCCCCTTCACATCTCCCCATCCTCCTAATTACCGGACTCTGCCTGCCTTTCAAGACCACACTGCCATGATGGGAACGGTGGGGCATGTCCTCATTAGACTATGGGCTCCATGAGGGCAGGTCCTCATCTGATTGTGTACCACTGGGTACTCAGGGTCTAACCAGAACCTTACCATTGGAGGCACTGAGTACACAGAGATGGAACGAATGACGGAATGGATCTGTACTGAGTGTCCAATCCCTCAGGTAGCCCCTGGGTTAATCCAATCAGAAGAAGCTTTGTCCGTGCCACCCTGTGGACACATCTGAGTATGGACCACTACTGAACACAAAGTCAAATCCTGTCTTGTCACCACACGCCTTTCCCTACCCCCTCACAGTAGTATCTCAGGCTTTGGGGAAACACCCAAGAGGCACTATCTCCTCAGGGTCCCAGAGAGACCTTTGCAAACTGCCCATAGAGTGCCACAAGGGATCAGGTGGATGGCTGCTGTACCTGTGCCTCCTTGGGCCTTCCCTCCTCCCTGGCCCAGACACCCCTCCTCCAGAGTGTGAGGGAAATGTGAGTGCAAGCATGCTCTACCCACTGTCTGGATTTTCACTCCTGTTTCTGCCTTTCCCCCATCCTGTAATCCCCTTTATCTCCAAACAAAGGTGATGTAGGCATCTAACAAATCGGCACAGACCCTGGGTTTTGTTGTTTGGCTCTTTCCTCCTTCGGAGCATGGTCAGGTTCCCCCTTCCTGCATGTCCTTTTGTTTTGCTTGGTTTTCCTGTGTGGTGTGTCAGGCCCCATCCTGCAAGGTATCCCTGAGGTGGGGATGGGGTGGGGTGGGGGGTAGTGGGTAGGTGGGGGAGCAGGTGGAAAAACTAGTTAACTCTTTCAATCCCTGGGGTTCAGCTTCAAGACATTATTGCGTCTCTACCTGGCAGGCAGGGAGACCTGGTGGTGTAATGGGTAGCAGAACCAGCCATTCAAAACCACCAGCTGCTCCGTGAGAGAAAGGCAAGGCTCTCTGCTCCCCTAAAGAGTTATTGTCTCAGAAACTCTCAGCGTCAATTCCACCCTGTTCTGTGGGGCCACTATGAGCCGGGATTGAATAGATGGTGATGAATTTGGTTTTGGACCTGGCAGGCAGCACAGATGGGATACCTGTCATGACGTTGTTACAGTCGTTAATTCAAGCATAGGTGATGGATCTTGCCTGCCTTATGACAGGCACGTATTTGCTACCAAGCTCGATACAATGTCCGAGTTGAGGTGTGGGGGCAAAGCTAAATGTCTTAGCTGCTTAGGTTTCCCCCAATTAATATGTGATCCACCTTCTTGGGGTTTTCCTTCCAGCAGGGAAGAAAAAAATCCATAATGTTTATTTTAAAATGTAAAGAGAGATAATATATAAATGTCATTGGGGAAAAAACAAAACAAAGCTAAAAAATCTCCATCACAGTACACAAGGAATACCAGTGCCAGGTTCTCTTCCTCCTCCACCCTTGGTCCTTCACAGATACCTGCTGTGAGCACTTCGTGTGGGTCCATCCAGATAAAAGGGACCTTGAGGCACATTCATGAGCTCACCTTTTTAGTTGACACAAATGGAATCCCAGAGGACATTCTGCAGCTCGCATGTATCAGTCTAAGATAGTTAAATTTCTCGTGCATGGTAAAATATAGGTAACACTGGAGTTGGCATCTTGACCCTCTGTAAGTCTATAATGCAGTTACATCACTTCACAGGGTTTCGGCACCATCAGCACTGTTGCTGTCACTTGTTTTCCTCACTCCAAACACAAATCCAGTGTCCATGAAGCAATAACACCTCTTTACCCCCTCTCCCATCCTGGACCCTAGTCACTAGTAGTCACTGATGGACGTCAGTCTCTACAATACGTCAGATGGGGAGGGTCATATACTATTTGTCCTTGTATGATTGACTTAACTCTATAACGCTGAGCGTGACATTTTCATAACATTTAATTAAGTGTATATATTAATATACATATTGATAACTATGAAAGTAAAGAATAAAAACAAACAAAAAAATGTTTCCTGAAATTAAAAATTCAGGCGTTAGAGCGGTTAAGGAAGTCTTGGTGGTATAGTGGTTACACACTGGGCTGTGTTTAACGAACCTCAAGATCAGCAGTTTGAAACCACCAGCCTTTCCAAGGGAGTATGTGATAGTTAGGTTTACTGTGCCAACTAGGCCAATAGGAACGATGGATGGAGTTTAATCAGCGGGTAACTTGATTGGAGGGCAACGAGATAAAGGAATTTCTAAAGTCTACCCCCATGTGATCAGACCAGTGTGCTGTTGCTTGAGCTAGTTCTTTGCCTCAACTGTGGGCCAAGCCAACCTGTGGATCCTGTTGCTAGAGTTTGAGGCTCCTTTGAGACCTGCTTTGCTACGCTGCTGTCAAGTATAGTTCTGGAGCTTGAGGCAGGTGGATCCTGTCACCACGTATCACTTGAGTTTGAGATACATCCCAGCCTGCTTCCCTAAGCTCCTGTGCTACTAACTGTTGCTGACCCACCCAGCTGCCTGCTGCCTGAGGGAAGACTCTGTCTGTTTCCTTGATCTTGAACTGGCAGCCATGTGAGTTGAAGGACTTTCAGTGTTAACTGTCACATGAAAGTGAATTGAACTGAGCCCTCTGTGGATTAGCTGTTACATTCTTTCTCATTGTAGAGGCCTATCCTTTTATATAGATATTCATAAGTGTCCCAGTTTTGTTTCTCTGGAGAATTCTGCCTAACACAGAGTCAGACCAGGTTTTCAACTCAGAGAAGGAGTCACAATTTCAGAAATCCCAGGAGCAGTTCTACCCTGTCCTAAAGGAGCCCTGGTCTCCTTTAGGTTATGTTTGGCCTGTGATCTGCAAGATTAGCAGTTCAAAACTGCCAGCTGACCTGCAGAAGAAAAATCAGGCTTTCAACTCCCATAAAGAGTTCCAGCCTTGGAAGTTCACAGGGGCAAGATCTGCCTCATCCTGCAGGGTTGCCATGAGTGGGCATTGACCCGATGGCAGTGAGTTTACCTTTGGTATGACTGACTTAGTTCACTCAATAAAAACAGTGACTTTCTTTAACATAAAAATGTCAATAGCAATAGATAAGTGTTTACTAACAGCTGCATAAAATATTTAGATCAGGGTTCTATAAATCATGATATGTTAAGTAACAAATGCCTAGTTAACAGTCTACTGTCCTTCTGACTACATGGCATGCTTTTATAGGATGACAATCAAAGTTGTCTTCGTGTCTTGCTGAGTCTATTAATTAAGCCAGAAACTTCCTGTCCAATGAGCACTGGAGTGGACTTTCCTCTTCTTGGCCTTGGACTTATCATGGAGCAAAAGTTTCTAGAGCAAGGCTACTTTTCTTCCTTCCTCTCTTAGTTCTAGGTTCCAAACATCCAGGTACCAGTTTTGAAATGGAGACAGGAAGGCCTATGAGACACTGACCTCTGGGCATTCTGGTGATAAGGATGATACAGTTGCTATATAGGAGAAGTAGGAGTGTAGACTCTTTCCAATTTGAAGTTCAGTCTTAGAACTTCAACTTAGAACTTGTTCTAGGATCAATTTGGAGATCAAACAAAAAATTAGAAAGAAGGAGCATAAAATAAGTAAAATCTTAGGCCAAATAACTGATTTTCTTGCTGGAGCGTCTTACACCCTGTGAACAGGCAGCATGTCCAGAACTGAAGCAACCTCTTCACTTCTTCCTGCAGGAAAGACTGACGCTGGATGTCCGGAGCTGAGACGCAGGCGAGGAAGAACATGATTTTGGTTTCAGAATAGCTCAATTCCTTCATTGCTGTATAGGACAAGGACTGAAGAGTCTACTTTTGATCCATATTCTCTTTCAGCTCCAGCTGTTTCAGCCTCTCAGCCTTCTGCAATGATTACTCTCCACATACTGCCCATCACCCCTTTGTTCAAGCTGGCCTTCAAAAGAAAAGGTACTTTTCTCTCTCCCAGCGGGGGATCCTGGACTCAAATGATGGATGATGCTAAGAGTGTCCAGAACTTCGGGAGTACAAAACCAAAACAAGTCCATGGAATGGAGATAGTCCCACATCTACTCTCTTCTCCCAAAATGCACATTGTGGTTTGGAATGAAAGGCAATGTGATTTCGTGACACTCCGTAAAGCTCACCAACACGGTTAGACGAACCCTGCTGGAGCTGGAAGGGTACTGGGATGCTTTAGTGTCCCCAGGTTGGGAAGCCACCATCCTCAGACAAAGGAGCTGGCACGGAACATTTGTCAACTCGTCTGTCATTAATCCTTTCTGCACCACCCTCTGTGCAAAGTCACGACTGTAAGGGAGGAAACAGGACCTGGAAAGATGTGCAGACTAAGAGGAGGCAGGATGTGACAAACAGCAAAGTGATTTCCAAACTTTATGGCTTCATTCATCCCTTCTTTTAACAAACAGTAACCTGCAGATACTGATCCAGATGCTGACTTGCAATGGTCAAAGAATAGACATCTTCCTTGCCCTTATGAAACTTACAGTCTTGTGGGAGCCCAGAGAAAAAAGTTATAATCAGGTTAAGTGGAATGAAAAATCAGAGAGTAGCCACGAGAGTATGTGGAGGATCTCATTCACACAAAGGGGCAGTGGTGACTCAGTGGTAGAAATCTCGTCTTCTTTGTAGGCCTGGGTTTAATTGCTCATCAATGTACCTCAAGCACAGCCAAGACCCATCAGTCAACAAAAGCTTGCACATGGCTGTGATGCTGGGCAGGCTTTGGCGGCTCTCTTAGACTAAGGGTCGCTCAAAGGAAATGTCTGGGAAGCCACTTCTAAAAATCACCCAGTGAAACCCATGTGCAAAGCAAAGCAAAGCAGAGCATGTGGGTGGGGCAGGACCAGATGCCATATTGTTCTGCTGAGCATGGGCCTGCCGTGAACTGGGGGACAACTTGATGGGAGCTAGCAACAGCACCATGACAATTTACATTAAAGGGGTCATAGGTTCTTTGAAGAAGCGATGCTTATTCGTGATCAGGATGTTGTGTGGGTGTTGTGCAGAGTTGAGAAAGCACATTCCAGGCAGAGACAAGAGAAGAATAAGAGTAAGGTCCTAAAGACGAAAAGTTTGAAAAACTGAAGCAAGGGTGGTAGAACACATCCAGTCTCTAAGAGAGTCTAAAATTATTAAATCATGCTGCTACAGTAGGATGCTTTCTTCAACCAGGATGTTTATAATTCTATCAGGAACCTTATCTTGGTTTTTAAACTTTCACTTAATCTTTAGTGACTATTTAAATATCCAGTAACTTTGAAGGTACTTAATAAATAATGACAGAAGAATGGTTGACTGAAAAAACTCTCACTATACTAAGTTCTAGGAATCCTTGTGGTATAGTAGTTGTGTGTTGTGCTGCAGTCTACATGGTCTGCAGTTCAATACCACCAGAAGCTCTGAGGGAGAAAGACTGGGCTTTCTACTCCTGTAAACAGTTAGTTCTTGGAAACCACAGGTGCGTCACTATGAGTCAGCACTGACTTGATGGCAATGAGTTTTGGTGGGTTATTTATTATTATTATCTTGGTATAGTAAGTTCTGAAGAATGTAAATTGGAACTGAATGAGATACTCTCTACCCACAAGAATCTCAGTCTTCCCTATGAATGATTTCTTGGGGACAATAAGGTCAGAAACAGTTTCACTGTCCACAATAACTTAATTCAAACCACATTCTAATTTTATTTGAGGATTAGATGTCTCTTGGTCTTAACATTATGAAGATGAGAAGGACAACATTGAAGTAGTCATTTAATCACCAAGCAATTACCCCGAGCTCTACAGAGGGGAAGTGGTTTGCCTACGGCCCCACAGCTAATAACAACATGTTTCCTAACCCACAATCAAACAAAGCAAAACAAACTCCCTGCCATCGAGTTGATTCTGACTCACAGTGACCCGGTAAGACAGAGTAGAACTGCCCCTGTCAGTTTCTGAGACTAAAACTTTATAGAAGTCGAAAGACTGGGGACCTTCATGGCCCACGGACCACTGGGGGCTGTGAAGTTGACAGTGTCCAAATCCTCGCCTATTAGCTTAGTGATTTGGGGCAAGTTTATCTTCACCTAGAGTTCCTATTTTTAAAAATGTGAGTGAAATGTTTAAACGTGTTGTATGTATTAAATGAGGTATTGTGCATTCAGCAAAATGGATTTGGGTTTCCCTCCTTCCTTACTGTGATAACTCACTCCAAATGCATAGCAAACCCACAGAGTAGACAGAGTTGACTGTCCAATACGATTTTTCTTGGCTATAATCTTTACAGCAGATTATTGATGGCCAGATCTTTCTACCAGGGAGTTAATCTTTACTCAAAACTCACTGTCATGAATTCCACTCAGACTCATAGCAGCCCTATAAGAAAGACTGGAACTGGCTTCTAGGACTATACATCTTTCCCAGAGTAGAAAGCCTCCTCTTTCTCTTAAGGAGAAGCTGGTGGTTTCGAACTCTTGACTTTGTGGTTAGCAGCCCAATACATAACCCACTACTGTTGCCATCAAGTTGCTTCTGACTCATAGCAACCCTATGTACAACAGAACAAAACACCACCGGGTCCTGCAGTATCCTCACAATTGTTCCCATGTGTGAGTCCATGTGGCAGCCGCTGTGTTAATCCATCTTGTCAAGGTTTTTCCACTTTTTCATTGCCCTTCCACTTTACCAAGCATGATGCCCTTCACCAGGGGCTGGTCTCTTCTGAACACATGTCCAAAGTACATGAGACAAAGTTTCACCATCCTTGCCTCTAAGGAGTATCTGGTTGTACTTCTTCCAAGATAGATTTGTTTGTTCTTTTGGCAGTCCACTTCAGTATGCTTTGTCAACACCATACTTCAAATGCTTCATTTCTTCCTCAGTTTTCCATATTCAATGTCCAACTTTCACATGCATAAGGCAATTCAAAATGCCACGGCTTGGCTTAGGTGCGCCTTAGTCCTCAAAGTAGCCTCCTTGTTCCTCAATGTGCGAAAGAGGTCTTGCGCCGTCCATTTACTCAATGCAATGTATCGTTGA
>NW_022111256.1:3062016-3080790 GCF_000313985.2 Echinops telfairi | reverse complement strand
GATAGTGAAGATTGTTGGTTTCTTTACATTGAGTTGCCATCCATGCTGGAGGCTGCAATCCCTGATCTTCATCAACAAGTGTTTCAACTCTTCCTCACTTTCAGCAAGCAAGCTTGTGTCATCCACCTATGGAAGGTTGTTAATAAACCCTCTTCCAATCCCGATACTGCTTTCTTCTTCCTATAATCCAGTTTCTCTGATTATTTGGTGAGAATACAGATTGAATAAGTATGATGAGAGCAACCCTTTCTTGATTGTGAATGTAGTATCCTATGTTCTGTTCACACGACTGCCTCTTGATCCACGTACACGTTCTACATGAACACAGTGACATGCTCTGGACTTCCCATTATAGTTTATTATGGCCCACACTATTGAATACCTTTGCACAGTCAATAAAACACACATAAGCATCTTCGTGGTATTCTCTGCTTTCAGCCAACATCTGTCTAACATCAGCAATGGTATTCCTTGCCTCATGTCCTTGTCTGAGTCTGACCAGAAGTTCTGGTGGCTCTGGCTGTCAATGCACTGCTGCAATCATTCTTGGGTGATTTTCAGCAACATTTTACTTGCATGTGATATTAAAGATATCATTCAAGAATTTGAGCATTTTGGCAGGTCAGCTTTCTTTGGTATGTATACCAATATGGATCTTTTCTGGTCAGTTGGCCAGGTAGCTGTCATCTGAATTTTTTGAAATAGAAGAGTGAGTGCTTCCAGTGCCTCATCAGCTTGTTGAGACATTTTAGTTGATATTCCATCAGTACCTGCAACCTTGTTTTGGCTAATGCCTTCAGTGCAACTTGGGTTTCTTCCTTCAGTAACTTTGGTTCTTGACATGGTTGAATGCCAACCAGTTCATTTTGGTACAATGACTCTGTGTATCTTTCCATCTTCTTTTGATGCTTCCTGCTCAGTGAGTTAGTTTATTGTGCCAACCTGGCCAATAAACAAATATGAGATTAATTGAAGGGCAGAGGGATAAATGGCTCGGTGAGCCTCGTCTTTCTAGTTCTTGGGTCTCTTGCTTTGTGATGGTCACACCAGGGTGCAGCTGGCTTAGCAGTTCTCTGCTTCACTTGCAAGGCTGGCTTCCTGCAAGGCATCCCCAAGGAGAAGCCACATGGACCTACCCCGATGCCCTGGGTGCTGGAGCAGCCGTGTGGAGACCCCTGCCAGCGCTGAGATGCTTACACATTCACTGACTCAGCTTTCCTCCTGTAGTCAGAATCATTGCCTCTGTTTTGTGAGATGGAAGAGGATTTTGTGGACTGGTGTTGGACATATGGGTTAATGGGTTAATGTTGGACTTGCGGGCTGGGCAGCACTGGGTTGGGATGTTTTTTGATGCACGCTTAACCTATATATAAAACTCTCTTATTTATGAGTTTCTGTGGATTTGTTTCTCTAAAGTACCCAGTCTAACACACTCAGTCAATAGTTTCCATAGAATCTTTCACTTTGAGTGATCCTGCTGGTATTTGAAATACATAGCTTCCAGCATCACAGCAAGATACAAGCCACCAAAGCAGCGGTTCTCAACCTGTGGGTCGTGACCCATTGAGGGGGGGTGTTGAACACCCCTTTCACAGGGTTGCCTGATTCATAACAGTAGCAAAATGACAGTGATGAAGTAGCAGTGAAAATGGTTCTATGGTTGGGGGGTCACCACCACATGAGGAACTGTATGAAAGGGTCACAGCATTAGGAAGGTTGAGACCACTGCACCAGAGTATGATACACAGACAGCCAAGTGGTGAGGGAGCTACTCAAATCAAATGAAATCAAACTCACTGCCATTGAGTCATTTCTGACTCATAGTGACCCTATAGGTCAGGGTAGAACTGCCCCTGCGGATTTCTGAAGCTAGAACTTTTTATGGGAGTAGAAAGTCTCCTCTTTCTCCCATGGAACAGCTGGTGGTTTTGAACTGATAGCCTTATGGTTATAACTTCAACTCATAATGACTATGCCACCACGGCTCTGGAGGGAGCTACTAGGTGGTTTCAAATAGCCAACCTTTAGCAACAGCCAAATGCTTAACTATGACACCACCTAATTCCTTCAGGTAGAATATAATCTGGTTCATATCTTGGGCTGGTAGATTTCCCAACTCATTTTATTTAAAAGAATCCAGAGCAGTTAATTGAAGGTTGTTTTATTTTGTTTTCTATTTTTAACCCAATTTCTTAGATAGCTATGGATTTCTCAACTCTTCAAGCCAACATTTAAACTCCTTTATTGATGTATCTTCTATTCTTTTCTTTATGCTTCTTTTGGGCAAAGTATTTCCTTTTCTATAGTCCAAATGGTTCTTTCCTTTGGTAAATCCAATACTCTGCTACACTTTTTCAAAGAGCATTTTGCTTAAGCAAATCAACTTTATTGCAACAGTTCTCTATGGTGCTCTGGTCCATAACATTCTAGAAATGGAACGTTTCCTTTATTACGAACAGAAAAAACTGCCATATTTGGAGAAACATGAAGTCTTAGGACTTACGTGTCTATCAAAGAGAGAACTCTATCATTTTAAAGTTAGCTTCATATTTAATACAATGATTTCATGCTGAAAATTTTTTGATGGCTCTTGGTTCTTGGTTTCTGTTTCTGCCTTGAGTTGATTCATCTTAACCTCTGTATTTTGATATGTGTGAAGACCCTAAGTGATTCAGCCACTAAAACTCTGCTTTCTCTGGTGTCTAATATAGGACTAAAATGAGATTTCTCTGCTTGGCTCTTAGATCAAAAAATTCATTGTCTCTTTTTTTCTCCCAAACAGTATGTTTGGATCATTAAGTAGACTTTTGGCCTTAGAATGTCAAGTATAATGTTCTAGAAATTTTGAGTCCTGACTGCTAAGCTCCACATCAATCTCTTCTACTGGGAAGAACAGAGCTTAAAGTAATTGTGCTTAGATGTTTTTAGATCTAACATATATATCCCCAATCCTGGTGACGGCCTCCCAGCTATATCCCACATACCATTTCTTCAGCATACTCCATCACATAGAGATCTCCGAAGCAACTTCTGTCATCTCTCAGGTAAGATAAATTGGTTCCATCTGAATTTTGCTAATTTTGACTCACAGCAGGGAAGGGCCATGCCTGCAATATGAGGTTGATAGCAAAGCAAGCTAAGGAAGAGTAGATTGGGAGATACTCAATGTCGGTGGTTTTGGTTACATCCTGTTCTTGTTGAGTTATATGAACAGTTGTGTGGTTATAGCTGGGAGTAGGGGCTGCGGAAGAGTTATTAAGTCATAGATGAAAGTAGTTTACTCAAGACATAGCCTTGCTTAGCCAACCTCAGATTACATGCTGTTTACAGCCTTAACATCCTTGTTAAAATGGGCTTTCAGGAGCAATTTAATTTATCCACCGTCTCCAGGTAGAATTATAGGTAACATGGACCAACTATGTGGGCATTTCTTTTGTTCTTAAAGATACCCAGAGAAAGTACACCATAATCATTCTTGTTGATCTGCTAGTCTCCAACAAGTCTATTGTAAAGTACATCTGGGTTGTTTCTTTTATCCCTCTTGGAACAACATAGCCTATTCTATTTTGTCTTTGGTGTAAATGAAAACAGCTGGTAACAGGCCACCCTTCACATAATAAGATATGTATATGTATGTATGTATATATATATGTGTATATATATATATATTTAATACATTTCACCCTACTTTCAGTTGTTTTATCTTAGTGATGTTGAGCAGTTATGATACATTCTAACCCTCCTGTGATCGTGTCCTCTTCCCTGCTCATTTTCTACTGAAGATTCAACCATTTTCTGAAGGAGTGTGTCCTATGTTCTCTTTAGACGCTCATAGTTTCTGCTTAACATTTTAAATCGGTTCTCTCGTCTGCTGGCTCCCAGCTCTGCTTTGATAGTTGACATTTTCCAGCCCTAGACTTTCCTCCTTAATTTACAGTGTTTAGGGATAGTTACTGGGAAGTCCACTGTCTCCCCTTTCAGCACTCACCAGGGCTGTCACCCTTTGTCCCTTGCAGATTGATGTGAAGGAGTGAATTATTTCTCAAGTCGCACCTGTCTTTCCTAGAAACAGGGATTATGCTGTTCTTGGTAACCCCCAAACAGCAGGCATTGGAATTACCCCATGTTGTCACCAGAGAGGCTACCTTTTCTTATACCAGTATCAATTGCTATAGCTCTGCCTTAACTAGTATAACTAAAGATCTACTTGGTCCATGAAGATATTCAAGTGTCTTGGATTCTTAGGACAACTCAGAATGACTGGCAGAGGTTGCATGAAGTAGTGTTGAGATGGATTCTGAGGCAGTATCCTAACTTCAATGGGAGTGTGCATCATGACTGGTTTCAGATATCTACTTTGCCATCCTTATTTTGAAGTCTTTCTAACTAATGTACAAGTGTTCTTGGAAAAAAGTGGAACACACAGCTTATGGATCTTCCCACACCAAAAGCACCAAGTTCAAGCACGTATTCAGTAAACACTTATTTACTGAATGACTGCCTCATTGACATAGGTTAGGGAACATGGTTGTTTAATGCCTTCAAGAAAATATGGCCAGGGAGATGAGTAAAGTCCTTGCCAACCATTCTGCGCCCATGGAGGGAAACAAGTGCCTTCTGCTAGAGAAGGACTGGGATATGCCTTGTGTCAATTTGTGAGCCACTCACTGAGCCCATCACTCTTTGGCCAAATTTCTGATGATTGAATTTGTTTTTGAAGTTTTGATCTCTGCCTAACCTCAGAGCCAAGTTACTGTACACTCAAGCTATCTGAATACAATTTGGTGTGGGGGGAGGTCAGATGCCCAGGCATTCCCCCCCACTGAGGGCAATCAGTTGCCAGACTGCACTGGGCCTGCTCCCTGCTGCTGGAGACAATGGGCTACTTCTCTCTGAAGCTTGGGACCATTAGCTTGGTTCCTGTAGGAGGGGTTTGCACCCTACTGATAATGGTTCCAATGGAGACCCAGGAGCAGGTCAAAATTAATCTGCCATCCTAAATCTAGGATCCACCCATCTTGTCACATGTATACCCCCAATCCCTCCTCTTCCTATTGCGTGCATGTCCCTAGACCACCCCCTCTCATTACTGTATAACCTATAGTGCAACCCCTTCCTGTGACGTATGTCTTCACCTGTAATTATGGGGCTTGCATGTCCCCAGAGAGGATAAAAGCTTGGGAAGCATTAAAGTCCCTCTCTCTCCCTGGTCGCTCCCCTCTCTTCCCCCTCTCCTCTCCTGTCCTCTCTCCCTTGTTCCCTTTCCCGTCCTCCTTCCCCTCTCGCTCCCTCCACATGGACCACCAAGCAGGGCTGCGGTGAGCAATGCTACCATAAAATGTGTCTGACTCCATTTATTTCTATATATCTCTTTTATCGCTCATGCTCTCTAACTTTAATATTTACTTATTATCACTGTATAATTGAGCCTACCGAACCCATAATGATCGTGCTAGGAGCTGGTTTCTCCTGGCAATTTAGGAAGGCTTTCTAGCAAAGACTCAAATTGTCTTCAATATAAGTATCCCACAGTTAGGCAGTCCTCCCTGAACCACCTTCTCTATCAGTGGGTTGTTATTTCATTTTCCTGTTTCTTATTTCCCATTTTTTCTCTTTTCCTATTTCTTTCCTTCTTTCCTTTTTTAAAGATCATTTTATTTGGGGCTCTAACAAATCTTATGATAATACATCATTCAATTGTACTAAGCATACTTGTCCATATGTTGCCATCAACATTTCCAAAATATTTTCTTTCTACTTGAGCCCTTGGTATCAGCTCCTCTTTTCCCTCCCCATCCCTCCCCTACCCACCCTTTTGAATCCTTGATCAATGATATATTATTGTTGTTATTTCATGTCTTACACTGTCTGTTGTCTCCCTTCACCCACATTTCTGTTATTCGTCCTCTTGGGGGTTGGGCTATATATCAACCCCAACCCATCCCCAATCTGCCCCCATGATGCCCCTACCTTCATGATATTGGTACTCCCACTACTGTTCCTGAGGGTTTTATCTGTCCTGGATTCCGTGTGTCTAGAGCTCTCATCTATACCAATGTGTGTACATAGCCAGATTTGTAAGGCAGAACTAGGTCATGGTATTGGAGGAGTATTCAGGAACTAGAGGAAGGATGTGTGTTTTGTTAGTGGTATACTACACCCTGGTTGAATTGTCCCTCCCTTGTAACCCTTCTGTTGGGGATGTCCAATTTTCTACAGATGGGCTTGGGGTCTATACTCTAACCCCCCTCATTCACATCGATGTAATTGTTTGTTTTGGATCTTTCGATACCTGATACCTGATCCCGTCAACACCTCATGATCACACAGGCTAGTGTGTTTCTTCCATGTGGGCTTATTTGCTTCCCTGCTAGATAGCTGCTTGTTTAATTTCAAGCCTTTAAGATCCCAGACGCTATATCTCTTGATCACCAAGCACCATCCACGTTCTTTACCACATTTGTTTATGCACCCATTTTATCTTCAGTGATTTTGTCAGGAAGGTGAGTATCAAAGAGCGCCAGGTTATTAGAACAAAGTGTTCTTGTGTTTAAGGAGGCCTTTGGTAGCGGTCCAAAGTCCGTCTGCTACCTTACTACTTTAACATATAAATATGTGTATACTGGCCTCTACCCTAGTGGTTCTCCCCTTCCTAATGCCGCGACTCTTCAATACAGTTCCTCGTGTTGTGGTGACTCCACCAACCATAAAATTATTTTCGTTGCTACTTCATCACTGTAATTTTTCTACTGTTATGAGTTGGGTGACCCCAGTGAAAGGGTCATTCAAACCCCAAAGGGGTCGCGACCCACAGGTTGAGAACCACCACTGCTCTATCCCTTTCATTATAAATGAATATACTTACATATATACATGCCTATAGCTATACCTCTATAAGTGGCTTTTGCTTCCTACTTCTTTTCTCTATTTCTTTTCACCTTCTTATTATCCTACTATCATGCTTGGCCTCCACTAGGCTCTCAGTATTTCCTCTTGGATACAATGCACTTGGTCAAAACCCACCAGGCCTCCTCACCATCATTTTTAGATCTCTTGTTGTTCCCTTATCCCTGAGTTTATTGGCTCTCCACTCCCACTCCCTGCCCCATCCTCTCCCATGTCCCCCAGGACCACTGGTCCGATTGTTTTCTCCTCAGAATTGTCCTGCCTATCTTATATAGATAGACATAGGGTAAAACAAAAAAAAGAAAGAAACTTTCACTTGCTATTTTTTCCCACTTAGCAGTTGACTCCCAATGGCTTCCCTTTCAACATCACCATCAATCCAGGAACAATAATTATCAGCACACAATCCCATATCCGAGCTTCCTTTTCATTTTAACAGATATAGCAGTGACTTGAGGGTGAAGCAGAATGTACCAGTAGTTAGCAAAAAGCCCAGAGACAAGAGTTAACTGTTGGCCCAATTCTTCTTCAAATGAGCAAATGATTGAGTCAACATTCTTTATCTCATTCTGTGCCTAATTCTCTGTTGAGTGTTTTGCAGGAATTGAAAGAAAATGTGAACTTGAGCTTTTTGTGAAGGGAAAAAAGCTGCCTAAACAGAATCATGGGATAGGTGGGCATAGGCGATTTAAGAATTCTTGTTACTATTTCTAATGGATAAATGTTACTATAGCTTACATTTTAGGAATTGGCGTCTCCTCTGGATCAGTGGTATATCCCTGAACACATTAATTCACCTTTAAGTGCCTCAGTTAGGAAACTAAAATAATATTAACCAAAATATCAAACCGATTACTGTTGAATCAATCCTAACTTCTAGAGACCCTATAAGGCAGTAACAGAGCCACCTCAAAGGGTGTTCAAGGCCGTAGTATTGATAGAAGCAGACTGGCACATCTCTTGTCTACAGAGCCACTGGGTGTGTGTGTGAACTACCAACCTTTTGGTTAGCAGCCAAACACTTAGTTAGTACATCATTAGGGCTCTTTTAAATAATATTGGTGTTTATGTTATAGACTAGAGGGTCAGTGAAACAGAGGAAGACCCTCCCCAAGATGGGTTGACACCATGGCCCAAGTATGACAATTGTGAGAATGTCGCCCAAGCAAGCATGCTTTATTCTGTTGTCCATAGTTGGAATTGATTTGTCATCACTTGACAACATCACTTGACACTTGTCATCACCTGAGAAATAAAGCAAGCCTGATCTATACCTTTACACTCTATAAATACAAATGTTCAATAGATACTATTAGTAGTAGTCAGATAACTTTTATATCAACCCAAATAACTCATTATGACTTACGAAAGTATATGGTCAGGTATTGATATTGGCAGCTAACGTTAATATGAACAAGCTAAATTCAGAAGCAAGCACATTGCTTCATGCTAGCTATGAACTTCTGAACATGACTGCCATCAACCACAGCTTGGCTTCTGCCTTAGAATCAATTCAGAATTTATTCAGAAGTTATATTTTCAAAGACCCAGGCTGGTGCAAACAATTGACACACTCAGCTGCTAACAGAAAAATTGGAGTTCGAGTCTACCTGGGGCACCTCTGAAATAATCATCCACTGAAAACCTGTGGGACACAATTCTCTGGCAACACATAAAGGTTCACTCTGAGGCAGAATCGACCCCTCGGCGATGATTTAGTTTATGTCTGGACACTTTCATAAGAGACCCCCACACATTTAAAAGCCAAGTCCAGCATTAGACATTTGGTCATCATCATTTCTGTAGGTAAGACCTCTTTTGTTCCCACTAGGATGCATATATATATGAGCTATATGTATAGTTTCCCTCCTAGGTTCTTTAAATTAAGCATGTGGGTGCCCAAATGGGAGACTTTGTTCCTGTATCTGATTTGGAGGATCGGCTCCTCCAGGAACTTTCTTGGATGGAACGTGTGGTGGTCTTGAAAGACTGCACTTCCCTGGAGCAATAGAATGTCTCTCTCTCTCTCTCTCTGTCTAGGTGGTTTCTCCACATTTTTAAGCAAATGGGACTTGTCAAGCTGCCAAGTAACCCTCAAATCTGTCTCCCCTTGAAAGGATGTGCACCACCAAAGGGAAGGAAGGAATTAGTCAGAAACCACAAGGCAATTAATGGCTGAATCATCGAGAATGAAGTATTGCCTACCAGGTAATCCACTTGATTCTAGTTCAGCTGGGACTGTCCAAAGAACACAGCACATGGCAACTGCTTTGGTTGGTTGAAATGGCCCAAACCCAGTGTTCTTGTATGTGTGTGTGTGTGTGTGTGTGTGTGATTGTGTGTACATGTATGTGTGTATCTGAGAGGAGGGAAGAAGGGAGAGAGAGAGAATGAGAGAATATGAAATTTCATTTACATATGTGACATTGATATTTTCTTAATGGAGAAAATGCTATTCAGCTCTGAAACAACTAACAACAGACACTGTACCTTCCTACTAAGAAAGAAAAGTCTACATAGATAGTTGTTCCAGTCATTGACCACTTCAGACACCTACCTGTGTGGAGACCAAAGGTCAGATGTAAATGTTTCCTTTAGCTGGATGACTCTGGATTCCCTTAGCATGTGTGCACTTACCACCCATGGGAGGAATCTTCTCATAGAAGCCCCTGGAACGGTCGCCTCTCCTCCTGTGAAGTCTTATCCCTCCCCACCGGCAGATGAGCCCGCCTGACTGAGGAACTCTGCAAGAAAGCACGTGCCACAAGAATGTCAGGCTTCCTCCAGGCAAATAGCTTGGTAAACCCCAAACAGCAGGCTTTGGAACTCGCCTTCTGTGTTTGAGGGGCATGATCTTCATGTCAGACCCCACTGTCCAGTCCCAGTTTTCCAGTGTGACCCCAGGATGGCGTCCAACTTGATTAGGATTTGCAGACTCCACTGAACACCAAGGTGCTCCACTGATTTTGAAAACAAAATCTCTGACTCATTCTAGCTGTGTGTGTGTGTGTGTGTGTGTGTGTGTGTGTGTGTATACATGCCACGTGTGAACCAAGGAAGCATATTTCACCACAGTGAGGTCTAGGATGTTGTTACCAAATCATACTGTCTCCAGTTTTCAACTCCAAATTCTATGTTATGAAAATTACATGTGATAAGCCCTCCCACCTATTTTATACTTTATTTATTCTTCAATGGGCCAGAACAAGGAATCTTGGCTTCATTTTCTTTCCAAACCACAAGCACTGCAGTCTGAAAACATTTACCAGGCTCCATGACAAATAACATTCAAGAAGAATTCTTTAAGAAGGAAGATCAAGTTAACCTCAATCAATATCTCATCTCTCTTATAGTATCTCAAGACTCATGGAAAGATGCCTGCCAAAGATGAATTTTCTGAGAGTCCTAACCTAGACCATTCATGGTGGGAAGGGCTCAATTGAGGCCAAAGCCACAATGTAGGCTAGTGATAGTTTTATTTACTTATTTACTTATTTAGTGGTTTAATTTTTTTTATTAAACAATCATTTTATTAGGGGATCATACAACTCATCACAATCCATACATACATCATTTGTGTCCAGCACATTAGTACATAGGTTGACTTCATCATTGCTAGTGACTTTTTAAACCCCCAAGCATCTCCTTGCTATGTTACGTTGATACGGTGGATTGCTAACATATGACTTTGTGAAAAGGAGAATGGAATGCTGTTTAGTGGGCATTCACTCAGCTTGACTGAGGTTTTGTTAGTTTAAGAAAATGACAACACAAGAACAGGGAACTCAAGAGAATTCTCTCACTGCCATTGCATCGATGCCAGCTCAGAGCAACTCCATTGAACTGGTAAGCACTGCCTTGTGAGTTCCCAAGACTATAACTCCTTACGGAAAATGAAAGCCTGGCTTTTCTCCCTTGGTGCATGTTGGTGGTTTCAAACTTCTGGCCTTGCATGAGCACTATGCCACCAGGGCCAGGAGCATAGCAGTTGCCTATATTGGGACTCCTATTTGCCACATATAGGCAAAAACTGACCAGGCTAAAACCATGTTCCTGGTTGTCACAATCCAGTGCAAGGTCCAACCCTTGCTTCATTGAAGGAAGACTAGAGGAACTAAGGGCCCCCAAACAGCGTAGATAATGGATGACAGGTCCTAGGAGAGTGTCAACCAAGTCCTTTCATTTAACAGGTGTTTCTTCTCTGTAGGACCTCAGAGAGAGGACTTCATGCACCCCGCCCCCATGTCGTCAGCCACACCAGATATTAAGACTGCAAATTCCCCTTGCTACTCACAGCTATGAAACAGTCATCTTCTCCAGATGGATATTATGAAAATCTTAAGAAGAAAGACATTCTGAGAGTAGGATCTGCTTGGGCAACATTCCAGTTTAAAACCAACCCACCGACCAAGCAGCCACTACCAACAAAAAGCCCACAGAGCGCGTTCTACTTTTATATCCCAAAATAAGAGCTTCAAGGAATTTTAGAATCATTTTGCCTGAAGAACAGAAAGCCTCAAGGCTGACAGACTAGAGCTGAATCATGATGTTCCACGTTACAGAGTAAGTGTATTCCCAAAGAATGGTCTCTATTTACAACGAGATGACCTGAGGTTAAGCATTAAGGAGTTTGGGAGCTCCAAGACATACAGTGTGTTATGGTAGAAAGCTTCAGATTGGATTCTTTGGCATGTCAAAGGAAATGACTGGCTCTTCATCTCTAAATGATTGGGATGGGTTAAGTGAGTTTGTGAGGCCCCTCGTCCGGGGAGTCGCTTGTATTTTCCACATGTTCCTCTGCATACAGGTTAAAAGGCAGCCCCAGTAGTGGTGTGGTGTGTCGTGCCAAGCGTCTCCTGGAAACATCAGGGGACAATAGGGTCATGGGAGTTCCCGGGAGAAGCAGGGGAGTCTAGCGAGGGATGAGTTGGGAAAGCGGCAGGTGCGGAACAACTTGTAGGACTAGAGGGTGTATCACTCCTCTGTAGAAAGAGAAGGCCGGGGACAGAGGAAAGGCTGACGTGTGGGCCGGTTCTGTTGGTTGAGACTGACCGTGAAGAGGAGAGTGGTGGAGGGGAAGCCACGCCGAAGCTTGATTCTGGAAGTATTGGGAGATCATTAAGACCAAAGCCAAATAAATGTGGGTCTGTTTGTCACCCCGGTGTGCCATCCAGGGCAGCCTTTGCAGGGTGATCCTGAGTGGCCAGAAGAGTTCAGAAACTTTTCACTCAAGTCTCTTTCAAAGGCAGCCTGGATGAGGCAGGGCCTAGGGGCGTGGGGTATGATTTTGTCAAGAAACACACGACACCTTTCTTTAAAGTCTTATTGTGAGCCTCGAGCCCCAAAGTCCACTCATACTTTTGTCATGTCATATTTTTTGTCCATGTCATAGGAGCGTTTTAAGCAGGGACAGAGATTTCTGCTATCAGACCACTTTGGTGTCACTGTAGAAATCGGGGCAAATGTGGGGAAAATGTGAACAAGCGGTTAGAAAGATGTAGAACACAGTTCCTTCCGAGTGAGATTTTCCAGGTAATGGCAACTGTATCCTCGCTGGACCCAGTCCCGGGAGGAGAAGGAGTGGAGGGGAGCTCATTTACTGGAGTCACTTTGGAGCAGCATTGGTATTGAATAGGGAAATGATTTCTGCTTTACAAAACAGGAAGGAAGGAACAAAGGAAGGGAATGACATTTCACCCTTAGATGCTGAGGTCTGAGTTGAACAATCAAATGATTTAAGATCCCCCCCCCTCCCGCAGACTGTAAAGCGAGAGTTGGGAGACCAGAAACCACTTGCCACTAGAGGGGGTGCTACCTCCACCCACCTGATACAGGTGGGTCCTGCAGGCTCTCCCTAGGTGAAATACATGATAATGCTAAAGTGATTGCTTATCAAAGACTTTCTGAATACAAACAATCACTGACCTCAAATAGTGTATTTATGGGATGAGGAAGAGGAGCTGGGAAAAACCAATCTCCCAATACCTGAGGAAAACTTGCTGGGAAAGGCAGTGAGCGAGTCAGGAATTTTCCAGAATCCCCACCGTTTTCGGTAGAAACAGTGTGTGGGTTCTCTTTTCATGGAAGTTACCAGATTCAGCAGGGATCAGACCAGATCTGATGTAAAGCCAGCTCTGCAGGGCAGCTCCCTGTGTCCCCAAAGGGAATTTTGGTCACACTTCACCCGTCTGGTTAAGTTAGGTTTCTGGGATGGTTTACCTCGGTGTTTGCTTCTCAACGCTGGAAGAATTCACGCAGCAGAAGCTCTTTGGTAAATCCAAGTAACTTTATGAGGGAAAGGGGAGTTTCAGGTATTATAGTCTCAGATCGTAGTATAGTCTCAGATCGGACATGCTATTTCTGGACAGGGAGACTGAAGATGGCCACTTCAGGAGAGCGTGGAAAAACCACGTGAAAGGAGTGTGCCGGAACCAGAGAACAGCACCAGAGTGCAGAACAAGAACAGAGCAAAAGGGCCAACTGCCCTTGCTCCTGCCTCACCCCCCTCCTACACTACTGGAGGGGGCGTGGATGAGGGTACTGGCTGAACCTGGTGGCTGAGTTCAGGCACACCTATGACTGGAATGTTGCTGGGGCCTAGTCGGCCAGCCTAGGTTGCCCTTCACCTGGGCTTAGGTGACTTGTGACTTTGGTCTGAGAAGGCCCAGCTTTGGATCGTCGCCATCGGGGTCTACTGTGTGCCTGATTACCTTGTAACCCCTGTATTGTGGTCTGGCCAGCTAATCTTCAGACAGCGGGAGGCATTCGGTGGAGACAACCCCCTTTCTCCCTCATGTTTCTACCTTTCGAGCTTCACCACTCAGGCTCTCTGGAGACCTCTATGGAACCGGGTGTGAGAAGGGAGAAACTGCTCACAGACAGAGCAAGAGGGAGCTAGCAGCCACAGGGAGCAGGGATGGATTGAAGCTGCCACTCCAGGGTGGGGCCTCCCCAGCTCCCTCCTGGCTGGCTGGTGATGCCGTGAGGGGTCAGCACCTCTGGGCAGTTGCTTAGCCACGCTCTCACAGCTTTCTGCTCTTCTCCCTAGGAACCCCCACTCCTTTCCCCCCTTTGATTTCACCTAAACCACCCCAAAATGACCCCACTGTTCATTAGAGGAGAGAGACACGGAAGCGTCCTCTCTTCCCTGCTGTGCAAACCCTGATGATGCACGCAGTCCTCCCTCGGGACCGGGCTGCCTTGTTAGCGGGGTGCCCCGCACGCTGACACGCTGTCTAAAGGCACCCCGTGATCATCCTGGGGCCCCACGGACACGGCGAGCGGGCTTCGTGCCCGTGATGGATTGCATCTCCACAGCAGGGCTTTAGTGGTGGGTCCCGCCGCCGTGCCGAAGGTTCAGCCCCCGGTCTCCCGGCACTTTAGAAAATGAACCGCTGTAACTCAGCTGTCCCCATTGCTCGAATATGGCCGCCGGCTTGGCCACTCCCCCTCGAAGCAAGAGCGGGGTTTCTGGCTGCTGGTGCTTGTTACAAAAGCAGAGCCTGGGGTCTGGGTCTCCAGGACAGGAGTGGGGACCAGGGACGGGAACACTGAAGGGCTGTGCTCTCTGAGTCGCAGAGGGACTTAGCAGGACCTGGGATTCTATTCTCCCGATGAACACTGGTCTTTGTAACCTCGTGGATCTAATTTTCCTGATTGGGTGTGGGGGAGGGGAGCAGAGGCCTGGCTGCCTCTCTCCCGCTACACCATCCCTGCTCTGAATGCAGAAAAATAATGGCCCTTATGACTCCCTACGGGAGCCCTAATGCATCACTTCTAACTAATTTGATGGTATCCTCTTACCAAACCAAACGGAACCCACTGCCCCCGAGTCAGCTTTGACTCACGGAGATTCCAAGGCTATACATCTTTATGGGGACCGACGTTCTCTCTTTCTCCTGCGAAGCAGCTGGTGGGTTCCAACCACCAACCTCAAGGTTCCACGGTTTCAGCAAGGTTCCTACACCAAAGGTAGATGGCCTTAAAAAGGATGCATTTCTATAATCATTTTGTGAGTCAGTAGTATGCCCAGGGGCTTAGCTGAGAGATTATTCTGCTTCACATAGCATCAGCTGGAGTCAGGCAGGGATATTTATCCAGAAGGTGGGCTGGCATGCAAAGTATAAAGTGAGATCCCTCACATGATGGGAGTCTTGGCAGAGACAGCGGAAAGACCAGGGCCCGTAGCCCCAGCCCAGCTCCATGCTTCTCAGGGACTCTCCTCGTGGGACCTCTAGAGCACAGTTTCCCAGAGTGAGTGAGATCACCCCCTGGGGAGCACTAGAATGATGGGGGGTGGAGCAGTGGTGGGGTGGGGGTGCCAAAGCAGATACCTACATTTAATCTTGAATTATGGGCTATCGTACAAAACTTTTTCTGAAAGCGGGGGGGACAAGGAAGTTTGAAAACCTTTGTTAGACATTTTACAGGACAGCTTAGGTCTTAGAGGCCAAAGACATTGCTTCCAGGCCTGGGAAAGTCCAGTCTCCAAAGTCTGCACAGCGGAATTTCAAAGGCACGAGGGTTCTGGGATGCATTTCCTCTGTTCTCGCTTCTCGTCGCTGTAAGAATTCACGCAGCAGAAGCAGTTCTGTAAATCCCAGTAACGTGAACGAGGGAAAGGGGGGTTGGGGGAAATACAGTCTCAGGTAGTATTCACTGTCTCAGGAAAGCCAGCATGGCAGCAGGGTAGGGGCTGTGGGGAGAGTTTGTAGCTGCAAGTGGCCACTTCAGGGGAGCACAGAAAAGCACATGGAAGAAGTACAAGCACAAGAGGAGACCTTAGAACCAAACGAACCCCTGGACTGAAAAATAAAGAAGAGAGAGAGAGAGAGAGCCCTGAGAGGGTACCCACGGAGAGATCCCACCCTGTCACCTGCAAGAGAGAGTGGCCTGCCCTCAGCCTGTGCTATTTATCCCCTCCTGATCCCACCTGAGTTCAGGCACACCTGTGACATGATGTTGTTGGTGCCTAGTAGGTATGCCCAGGCTGACCTTCGACCTTGGTCTGAGCATGCCCAGCTTTGGATGGTCCCCATAGGTGTCTCTATGTGCCTGATTTTTTCCCCAACCCCTTTGTTGTGGCATGGCCAGCTAATTTTTGTTTAGCTTAGGCATTGGGGGGAGACAACCCCCTTTATCTCTAATCTTCCTACTTTTCAAAAGTGGTCCCAGGTCACTCAGATTCAAACATTGTCTGATAGGACAACGAACATGTAAACTGAAGACATCTTTAATCTGCCAAAAGGGTCGATGTATTGATTGGAGATAATGAAATGGCCAGAGAAGAAAGACAGGATGACAACCCATAGGATAACTCTTACGTTTGGGGTCTGAGGCAAGAGCACAGCATGAAGTCTGGCGTGCTGGGGTGCACATGCTTGAAAGAGACGGTATAGCCAATATCAGAAAGCCCATCAGAAAGCCGACCTAGGCGGGGAGGCCCGCCATGAGCAGAACAGAAGGCCCAGCTTTAGGTTTTGCCAGGCCTTTTAGGCTAGCTAAGTGCCCTTTGGATTTCTTTTCCAACGTATCTCCCTTGAAGTCTATCCATCTCTCTTTTGTGCTAAGAATCCTGCCAGATCCCTCCCCCTATCACCTCTTCTCCCTTGCCAACTTCTGCCTCGCTACCAAGAAGAGTAAGCTTTATGTTCTTCTGGATTATATAAATAACCTTATCTCTGTTCTTCCTATCAGACCACTAATTAGGTTTGGGGATTTGACTGTGATTTGTTTTATTTTACTTTTTACATTTCCCTGGTATGTAGAATTACTTTTGGAGAATTTTATATAACCTGATCCATAAAGACTTTTTTCAAAGAAGTCATTCTATATTTTTTTCCTTTCACCCACTCAACAGATGTTGACTGAGCATGTGATGTTTATGGTATGTGATTTTCCTTGTCTACTTGGCTATGATGTCTCCCAGGGTTATCCGGATATTCTCAGAACTTCAACCTTAGAGCCAGTGTGGTTGAGCCCAGAAGACCGGTGCAGGTAAAGAACATGCTGGGGCAAAACCTTAGGCCCTAGATTTTAGGGACATTTTATGAAACACGAGGATCTCATTGGCTGAACTACCCTGGCAGATGGTAGAAGGAGACTGATTCTGTTTGTTATTTCAGGCACTAGAAAGAACGCTAAACCAGACACACCTAGAGAAAAATTTCTGACAAGTATACATGGTTCGCCATGGGCATAAGGGAAGGCCTTTCTCCCACAGGCCTGGCACTGCCTCACCTTGGGCATCCTTTCAGTTGTCAGGTGAACACGGCCCAGGGGCATCCTTGGCAGTTGCATTCTAAAGACTTCCAAAGTTCTCTGACTATGCTGAAAACTCCCTCTTCAACTACAGATTCTTGCAAATTATTCAAATAGGATGCAAATGCATGGTCTGCTCTGAGCAGCCTTCAACTTTCATATTTTCACAATGAGAAGGCCTACCATCAGTTCACTTGGAGTTCAATCCAAGCTGTGCCTGTCCCTGACATTTGTTCATTCTTTATGCAGGTAACATTTTGAAGAATTTATAAAGACGTCATCTTTGCACTTCATTCCCTACTACTCTTCAAAGCAATCCTAAAAAAAAAAAGAATGAACGAAATATTTCAGACATTTGTTGCATGTATAATAGCTAGAACATGGCTACCTTATTTCCCATCGCCTCAGTTTCCAAATTGACTCCTCTAATCCCTCTCTTTGGCAAGCCATTGTCTATTTCTTTCCTGATATTTCAGGGGTAGAAATTGTCTATTTGACTTGGGGGATTAGAGTTTCAAAGCAAAGCAGAGTCTGTCAGATGGCTGAGCTTGGTTGCTGTTGGAATGAATAGTGGGAGATCAGACTCGGCTGATGACAAGGTGCTTTTGAATGAAGAGGAAGAGAGGTGAGCTTTCCTGTGCGTTCATGTCCCCTTTCACGGTGGGAGTTGCAAGTCCATTCACTCCCCAGCGGAGCACATAGCTCAGAGCCCCACCTTCTCTGCACCTGGGACCTGCCTGAAAGAAAAGCCAAGGGGGTATGCCTTGTGCACTGGCTGCAGGTACCGTTCAAATTCAGCTCAAACTTTCATTTCATGTTCTCACAATATGTACATGTGTGGATATGCATGCACACATATGCATACACACAGAAAGAACAATCGTTTCTGCTGAGAAAATTTCCACTTCTGGCAACTCTATGCACAACAGAAAAGCGCATGGCCCGTCCTGCATCATCCTCATGCTCACTAGCATTTTAGGTCTGTTGCTGTGACTGTGGTGCCAGTCTATGTCACCGCGGGCCTCCCGCACCTTGGCTGGCCCCTCCTTCACCAAATAGGATGTGGTCCTCTCCTGGCAGTATTTCCAAAGCAAGGAAACCAGAATATATTGTTTTGAATCATAACATTTTTTAATTGGCTCATTTGGAGAAGTAGAGCTTTCACCCCAGTACATTTTCGCCTGAAAGGTCTGCATTCTGTGTGGCCTTGCTGGTATTTGAACTGCAGGCGTCTCCCAGCACCACAGCAACAAGCAAGCCACCATAGTTGCACACTGATCAATGATGGGCGTGGAGCAGACTGACGGAGATGCACCGTGAAAAAGAGACCCAGGAGGACAAGGAGGAAAGGATTTTATTACAGTTGGCTGGACTCAGCAGAATAATTTCCAAAGGCTGAGTCCTGGATTTCATAGTTACAAGACTTATAAAGGTTATATCCAAGCGGCAGGACAGTGACAAAGCATTTTCTTACAAGGTCAGTGTGTTAGTTTGGGTTGACGAGAGAAACAAATTCAGACACTCATATGTGGATAAAAAGGAGCTTTATATAAAAGAGCATTTGTATATTGAGAAAACATCCCAGCCCTGTCCAGATCAAGTCCATAA
>NW_022111256.1:3059298-3060388 GCF_000313985.2 Echinops telfairi | reverse complement strand
GAGAAGGATTTCTCTCAGGAGAGCTCAGGCAGCTTCTCCTGCCTTTTCCGTTCTGGTTGGGAAGGCTTCTACCCACTCCGAGTAAGTGCATGCAATTACTAACATGTATTTATAGCCGCCAACCCTGGGCATTTCTGTGAAGCCAGTCAGGATGTTTTGGAAAGGCACTACCCCTGTTTCTTGTATTTCTAGGGGTGCCATGGGGACTAAACGGGGTGGTTTTGGGTTTTTCTCTTTCTCACACAACACACAGCTCTGATGAAGGGCCAAATCAAACTGTGAAAAAAAGCAAAACAAAACTTATAGCTTCTGGTAATCTGGAGGCTAAGGCAATGAGGCATGGTATATAAAAACACTTGTTGAGACTTTCAATGGTGGTATTTTCCCCCAGATATGCACTTTCATAAAACTGTTTTACTATACCTGGGCTGAGATGCTTGGGCACTGTGGAAGTTACATAATCTGTCAACTTGCAAAGGGGTGAAGTTTAGCCTGTCAACCAGGTCACAGCCATGGCATGGGCATAGTCTTCTCCTGAGGATTCACGGAACTCTTATATTCCTCCCTGGAGGCAGGAGACACTCTCTGCTTCATCTTCCTGTTGACAAGCCACATGGAGCTACACTGATGCAGCCAGAGCCCTGGAACAGGAGGAGCCATGTGGAAACCCATGCCAGTGCTGAGATGCGTCCACCACTGGATCCACAAGACTTCCCATCCACTGGCCGGTGAGCTTGCATTCAGCATCATTTCCTGGCTGTGTGAGTCTAAAGAGAAATTTATAGACTAGTATTGACATATGGGCTAACATCAGACTCATGGACTCGATCTGGACAGGGCTGGGATGTTTTCTTAATTTACAATTGTACTTTTATATAAAGCTCTTTCTTTCTTTTAGTTTTACATTTAAAAAATCATTTTATTGGGGGCTCATACAACTCTTATCACAATCCATACATACATCAGCTATGTAAAGCACATTTGTACATTCATTCCCCTCATCATTCTCAAAACATTTGCTCTCTACTTAAGCCCCCGGCATCAACTCCTCATTTCCCCCCCTCACACCCCGCTCCCCCCTCCCTCATGA
>NW_022111256.1:3013898-3056914 GCF_000313985.2 Echinops telfairi | reverse complement strand
TCTTTCTTTCTTTTAACTTTTTCCCACTCCTTTTTAGTTGGCTACCATATGTATCCCTGGATTTGGTCTGGCCCCTGCCATGCTACCTGGTCCTCATCCCAGGAAGGTTTGTATACAGTTGCTTTTTCCCTATGCCCCTTTTGCATTTTTTTTTTAAGCTTACCTCAGTGGACTTATGTTGTACTTGTCCTTTTGTGCTTGGCTTACTTTGCTTAATAAAGCTCTTTCTTATACATATATGAGTGTCTGAATTTGTTTCTCTAGTCTACCCGGACTAACACAATACAGTACCTTGGGAGTGGGGTACTAGAGAACACGAAGAGTGGGTGCTTGTTTGACCTCTGTCTCATGGGAGTTCTTCTGATTTGGTTAGCTAGAGGACAGACATGGCCATGCAGTCTACCGGGTTGTGATCTGGAAAGAATATGAGAACTTAAAGTTTTGATTCCTAGAAATTGTCATTGGTTCATCCTGTCTGAAATGGTGAAAATGATTGTGATAAATGTGCATCTTGAGCTTGGGTGGCAAAATCGCTTCTTGAATTTCTCAGAGACCATGCTGCTAAGTGAAAATGACCGACAGAAGGTCAAAATGTCTGACAGAAAGCCTGGCCCTGGCTTGATTCAGTCATAGGCCTAACGCCATATGGGATAAATTTAGATAAGGATAGAATTTGATTGTTTTAAGATTGAGTTTAGGATCTGGCTCTCCTAGGTTTATACTGTTTTCTTCTGCCTATTGTTATTGATATAATGATTGAAAGAAATGGTTATAGGTAAGTAAAAATAGAGAGTTTGTAAGGTTTCTTGCCTTGAGCCAGTAAACTGGAATTTAAATGGGTTAGGACAGGCATGCAAAGAAGGCTCTGAATGATAAGCCCCACCCAGGGTCTTGAGAATTCCAAACATTCAAAGGTGAAGAGACTTGCCTAGGGGGTTGTTGACAGATTGAAGAATAAAGGAACTCTTTGGCTTTTGGGATTTTGAACTAGTGTTTTTTGTCAGAAGCTGAAAAAAATTTGGAGTCATGAAGAAACTGTCTTCTCTAGGACTGAATGTTAAAGGGAGCCTGTGGACAGGCTGAAATGCTTTCTAGGTGACCACCTGGATCCACTTGTTGAGTGGAAGTGAGAGACACGCAATAATAGAGAGATGGGTTGAATCTGGCCACTAACACCATAGACCTGGTTCACAGGGACTGCAGGAGAAGATGAGAGTGGATTGACTGGTCTGAAGTTCATGACGTAGCACAAGGGGGCTAGGGTTGTTGAGAATTTGTGATGGGGCTTATGGTCAAAAGGCAAGGCAGCCAATGGGCACCCTGGTAAGGCTAAATGAGGCAGCCCACACTGAGTTGACCAGAACCCAACCAGATGAAGAGAAGATTTTTGAGCCTGTGAACTGATGCATATTGCTGCTGACTTTATGGATTGCCTGTCCTGATTTGATTTTGCTTATGGATGTGAATTCACAAGGTTCCAACTACAAAGAATTAAAGAATATGATTGTCTCCTGGGTTGATGTAAGTGGGCACTATAGAAATTGGATACCCAAAATTGGGAGGATAAAGGCATGAAGTGGCTGGCTTACAAACTTTCTTAGGTGGGGGAATATATTCATAGTATTATGGTACAGGTATTCACTTAACTGCAATTGTTAAGCATAGAGAACATCGTTTTGTTCACTTACAGAATATTATGTTTACATGAGGATGACACATGTTGAATTATATGCTTTTTAGTTTTACCCTGTTAGGTACAGATATGATGCTATCATTGTTTTGTTAAAATTATGTATGACTAAAGAGTTGTGTAAGAGTGTCAAGTTGACAAGGGGTGGGCTGTGGCAATTATATAATCTGTCAACTTGTGAAGGGGTAGATTCTAACCTGTCAATCAGGTTACAGCCAATGAGGTCTCTGTGTGGGCATGGCCTTTCTCCTAAGGATTCATAGAACTCCTGTATTCCTCCCTAGAAGCGGGAGACACTCTCTGATTCATCTTCCTGCTGACAAGCCACATGGAGCTACACTGATGCAGCCAGAACCCACACCAATGCTGAGATGCTTCCACCACTACTGGATCCAGAAGTGCTTCCACCACTACTGGATCCACCCACTGGCCTGTTATCCTCCTTCAGCATCATTGCCTGGCTGTGTGAGTCTAAAGAGTAATTTATGGACTAGTATTGACATATGGGGTAACATTGGACTTATAGACTTAATCTGGACTGGGACATTTTTCTTAATGCACAAGTGTACTTTTATATAAATCTCTTTCTTATACACATATGAGTATCTATGAATTTGTTTCTCTAGTCTACCTAGATTAACACAGGCATGACAATCTGATGGGCCTGAAGTATGTGCCACCCTCTGGAGGTAGGCATAGCTGCTTCTGCTTCTTCTTCTCCTCCTCCTCCTCCTCCTTCTCCTCCTCCTTCTGCAATAGAATAATTTCGACTCCACTTTGAGGGGGAACTGGGAACAAAGGTGCTGGCACACATAATGGAGGATTTGGGGGGGGCTACTTTTTTGCTTCTGTATCTGCTTTTTGGTTTCCTTAAAGCATTCTTTCTGATGGCCTTAGCAATTCATGACAGACACCTTTTTAAGTGCCCAAGCAGCTTCGAGCAAATTTAGGATTTCTGAACTGCAATACACATGGTCAGCAGTTCACAACCACCAGCTGCTCTATGGGAGAAAGACTGAGCTTTCTACTCCCATAAACAGTTACAGTCACAGAAACACACAGCGGGTCACTATGAGTCAGCATTGAGTTTGGTTTTTGGTTTGAGGACTGTGATGTTTTTTGCTCCCGAAGTTATTAGGAGTCATTCTTTCTAGTGCTGTCATGGGCATGGAAGTTGGTAAAGACATATTTCGAGTCAGTGTAGATAGGGCCTTTTAGTCCTGCTCCTAGTTGTAGTGACCTGTATAAGGGCTCTACACTCTGCCTTTCGGGTGAGCTATCTTTTGCCAGTGGTTGAGCTTTGATGATCTGCGTGAGGGTGAATACAGCATATTGAACCCCTTTGGAGAAAACAGCTTCCATATGTGTCATAAGTTACGTCGGCCTGGGGTAAGGGAACATCTTTTAGATCTGGCCTGCTGGAGTATATATACTTCATCCACTGTTGGGATGCAGTCACGGTTCACCGGTCTGAGCTGTAAAAATAGAAGGGTTGCAAGGTTTAGGGCCTGAGAAGTTTCAAAATGAACTCAAGGATTTTCACACAGCTAAGTTGGTACTTTTCCATGAGGCTGTTTGTGAACCAATAGTTGCTTTTGTATTCCATTAAGGTGATTCCTGCATGGGAACTATGATATAAAGTTCCGGTCCCAAGGTTAGTTTATCGGCTTCGGCTAGCAGGAGATCATGCAGCAGTGAACCATAGCACCGGAACCACCCTTTGTCTACTGTATCCAATTCCTTGGAAAGATATGTTCCAGGCTCATGTCAGTAGCCAAGTAGCTGAGTCAATACTCTTATTGATACTCCTTTTCATTCATGAACACACAAATAAAATTATTTTTCTACATTCAGCAGTCCTAAGCTGCATCAGTGAACAAAGTCTTTTTGATAGTTGGAAAGGCTTGTACAGCTGGGCTCCACCACAGAGGGTCTTTTTCATCCCCCTTTGTGGCTTCATACAGAGGCCTGTCCATGATGACAAAGTTGGGGATCCAGATCATGCAGAAGATGGCTGCTCCCAGGAAGTCTTGCATTTCTTGGTGGTTTGCTGGTTCAGAGATCACACAGACTGTTGACTTGTGGCTCTGGTCTAGGGACCTCTGTCCTTCGGATATCTGACATCCTAGCTATTTCACTTACTGGGCATAGATTTGGGCCTTGCTTTGGGCCACTTGGTATCCAGCCACCCACAGGAGATGCAATAAATCTCGGGTAGCTTCCTGACCCTCTGGTTTTGAGGTGGCACAGGTTAGTAGGTTGTCTACATACTGCAGGAGTACTTGCTCAAGGAAAGATTCAAAGGCTTCTAGATCTTGGCTTAAGACTGTTCCCAAGAGGGTAGGGGCATTTTTGAATCTCTTCTGCAGCAGGGTCCAGGTCAGGTGTTGTTTTCAGCCAGTTTTATCTTCCCACTTGAAGGCAAATAGGGTCTGCCTAACTTAGGCTAGGTGGAGGAAGAAGAAACAATCTTTTAGATCCAGGAAGGTGAAATGAGTTGCTTCCCTGAGTATTATTTTGAGCAGCACACAGGGCTTTGCTTCCAGTGAGTGTAAGGTCTTGTTAACTGTGCATAGGTGTTTAACTGGTCAGTATTCCGAGGAGTTGGACTTCTTGACAGAGAGGAGAAGAGTATTCCATGGGGACTGACATGAGTGGAGGATGCCATCCTGCAGTAAGTGGCCAGTATGCTACCACTGAGTAGCATTGCCTCTAGCCGTATGAGATAGTCATGGTATTGTGGACCAAGACTTACTGGATCCCTCAGGGCAACTCAGACACTCATATGCACACTCTTCTCAGTTTTCAAATTCAGGATCAATTACAATTACAGTTACAGTTTCACAGTTACAGTCACAGGACTATGGCCCAGGCAGCCAAATAGTCAGGGGCACTTTGGTTTGAGAAGTGATCAGTCTCCCCTTCCTCCCAAAGACGGTCTCATTTCTCCCAAAGGAAGCCTCCCAAAGAGGCTTTACTGGGCAGACTTACAGAGCTCTGCTGTCTCTCATCCTCACCTCCCAGGGGGTTCAATTTCCTGGCAACTTGAGTCTGCTCAGGCTGATCTTCCCCGTTAACAGAGCTCCAGACAGGCCTTGTGTGCTAGTTATTGAGGTGAAATGTGCCCTCCTTTTTCCCGGCTAATGCAATGTGTACTCCTTTTCCCAGCCAATGCACCAGAAATGTAGCAGATGGACAGAGCTGCCCCATGGAAAAGAGACCCAGGAGGAGGAGGAGGAGGAAAAAAAAAATTTTGTACAGTTGGTTGGACTCCCTGGAATAATTTTCAAATGTTGAGCCCCGGGCTTCACAGTCACAAGTTTATGTAGGTTGCATTCAAGGGGTGGGGCGGTAACAAAGCATTTTCTTACAAGGTCAGGGTCCAGTAATTCAAGTGGAGAGGGCCAGTCGGCTCTTAGGATGGGTGACTCCTCTTACATTTGCCTTCTTGCAATACTCTTACCACACTGTAAAACCAAAACCAAACTCACTGTTATTAAGTCAGTGCTAACTCATAGCGACCCCCTGTGGGGTTCTGAGGCTGTAATTGTTTACAGGAATAGAAGGTTCAGCCTTTTTCCCACAGAGCTGCTGGTGGTTTCAAACTGCTGACCATACAATCACAGTCCAATGCATAACCGCTATACCATCAGGGCTTCCCCTTACCGCACAGTCAGAGTTAATTCTTAGCAACACCCAGAGTTAATTTTTAGCAATCCCCAACGTTAGTATACAGATAAACTTACCTAACTACATAAATACACACACCAAAAAACCAAACTCACTGCCACCAGCTCAATGCTGACTCATAACGACCCCTTTGGTTTTCTAAGATTGTAAATGTTTATGGGAACAGAAAGCCCAGTCTATCTCCTGTGGAGCTGCTGGTGGCTTCCAACTGCAAGACCACGTGGCCGCAGCCCAACATGTAACTACTGCACACCAGGGCTTGTGTGTGTGTGAATTTTGTTGTTAAGTGCCATGGAGTTGGTTCTGACTCATTGCAACCCTATGTACAATAGAGCCAAACACTGCCCAGTCTGGTACCATCTTCACAATTGTTCTTATGTTTGAGCCCAGTTTTTTTTTAGTCACTGTGTCAACCATCTTATCGAAGGTGAGGTAGTTAGTTGATTGTGCCAACCTGGCCGATAAACACATGTGGGGTTAATTGAAGGGCAGAGGGATAAATGGCTCAGTGAGCCTTGCCTTTCGAGTTCTCCAGTCTCTTGTTTTGTGATGGCCGCACCGGGGTGCAGCTGCCTTAGCAGTTCCCTGCTTCAGCTTGCAAGATTGACTTCCTACAAGACATCCCCAAGGAGAAGCCACATGAACCTATCCTGATGCAGCCCTGGGTGCTGGAGCAGCCGCGTGGAGACCCCTGCCAGTGCTGAGATGCTTACACATTCACTGACTCAGCTTTCCTCCTGCAGTCAGCATCGTTGTGTCTGTTTTGTGAGATGGAGGAGGACTTTGTGGATTGGTGTTGGACATATGGGTTAATGGGTTAATGTTGGACTTGTGGGCTTGGGCAGCACTGGGTTGGGATGTTTTCTTGATGCACACTTAACCTATATATAAAACTCTCTCTTATACATGTGTTTCTGTGGATTTGTTTCTTTAAAGTGCCCAGACTAACACAAAGCCCTTTCCCTTTTCCCAGGTCCTCTACTAAGCATGAATAGTCTCTCCTAACAACATGTCCAAGGGATGTAAGACAGAGTCTTGCCTCTCAGGATGATTTGGCTGTCCTTCCTAAACAAATTCATTTGTTCTTTTGGCAGTCTATGGTACTTTCCATATTTTTTCTAGCAACACACTTCAAAGGCATTGATTTTTTTGTTGTTCTTCCTTATTTAATGTCCAACTTTCACATGCAGATCAGGCAATTGAAAATATCATGGCTTAAGTCAGGTGGACCTTGGTCCTCAAAGTCACTTCCTTGGTCTTCAACGTTTTAAAGACACCCACCACGGGTGTGTCAGCTTTTCATACTGTGGTGGCTTGTGCGTCCCTGTGATTCTGGAAGTGACGTCACAGTTATTTAAAATAGCACCTGTGGTCAACAGGCTTCGGCAGAGCTTCCAGATGAAGAACAGACTGTGAAAACGGAATCAGACATTCACTTCTGAGGACTTGGGCACGGAACACCTCATGGACCGCAGCAGCACATTGTCAGTGGCTGCAACAATGGCTCGAGCATAAGAACAACGGAAAGGAAGGGGCAGCAGTGGGCATCAACAGAGCTTCCTTCTGTTGTGCGTTGGGTCTCTGTGAACTGGAACCAACCTGATGGCACCCAACAACGACAACAGTATATGATCTGGACATCTGGTGGGATACAAATAATATAACAGCTGGGTCGATGCCCCAATGACTATTTTAGGTATATAAAAAAAAACTACAGAGAAAGCAAATCTGTTGTTTCCTACAGTTAATACTTAAATAAGAACAATAAAAGAGGTATACAACACTAGTTCATATTACAAGAAAGAGTTTTAAAACAATGAAAAAATATTAAATAATATCTGACAAAACCCAGTAAAACTATTATTTAACGTATTTCCATATTGCATCTTGATGGACTCTCCTCACTTGCAATAGTTTTGCTTTTATCTGCGCATCACCATCTGGGTGATTTATCATCAACTATCTTTTCACTGTGGGAGTAGGATCCCCTCCCTTTGGAGGCAGGCCAATTAGGCAATAGTCATTGTGTTTGATAGATTAGAAACAGGTGACTTCTCTCTCTGAACATATTATGTCCATCTTTGAAACACCCCTTTCCACTCCTACTGAATTTACAGCAATTATTCTAACACCATTTTAAGTTCTTTGAACACTTTTCAGGAATGGCATAATTCACTCATACCGTCTTGTGGGAATTGGAGGTGGACCACAAAGGTGAAATGAATGAGTCACCCTCTGCTGGTTTTACCCCTTTACATTCTATGCTTATTTCCTGAAGTAACAAAGGTAAGGGAGTAAAAATGTATTTCATCAAAGTATAACAAATTTTAGGAGATGAATAAGTAAATATTGCATGTATAGTGCTGCCTTACTATTTTATACCTATGGACAGAATGAACATTACTATGGGCACTTAGAATATGCTGTTTGTGGGATACAAAAAGACTGTTCCCCAGCTTGACTCCCCCCCAAATATAATGTTAGACCTAGGACACTGCTTGCAACTAATGGTCAATGATTGTCAAGTTATCTCCCTGCAGACTCCAGCCATCCAGAGCAAGCAGGCACCATTGCTTCTCCCACAATAGGCAGGGCTCACTCCCTGCTGTCAGGGTCAGTGGATTGCTTCCCCTGAAGCTTAGACTAAATCAAGTCTCCAGCTCTAGGGCCATCAAGATTAGGCTGCCGTCATGAATCTAGGGCCCACCCATCTTGTCACATGTGTACCCTTAATCCCTCCTCTTCCTATAGCATGTGTTCCCCTAGATTGTACCTCTCCCATTACTGTATTAGCTATAGTACAACCCTTTCCTGTGACATATGGCTTTACCTGTAATTAGGGGGCTTGCATGTCCCCAAAAGATATATAAACCTTGGTTAGCAATAAATCTCTCTCTCTCCTGCTCTCTCTCCTGCCCAGTACCACCAAGAGGAGCTGAGGTGAGTATGCTACCATGAAATGTGTCTGACTCTTTCATTTTACTATCTCTCCTATCCCTCATGTTGTCTATGACTTTACTATAACATTTACTTATTATCGCTGTACAATTGCGCCCACTCGGTCTGTGATGATTTGTTAGGGGCTGGCTCCCCTGACAGCTGTTCTTCAGAAAAGTAAAGAATGTAATTTGCCATTTCCACATTGGGTGGCTGCCTGCCCACCCACCTGATCCCTGATTATAAGCACCATTTTAACCATTGTTCCTTGAACTTAACAAAAAATTAGGTATCTATTTTGACAACCTTATGTGTGGCAGTTACGTAATCTGGTGTCAACTTGAGACTATTAAGAATGAAGGGGTGAAGTTTAGGCTGTCAATCAGGTCACAGCTTGATGACCTCTTTTGGAGGCAGTAAGGAAATAAATAACTCATTGGAGGCCAGACCCACTCTCTCTGCTACACATCCCTGTTGACAAACCCCATGGAGCTACACTGATGGAACCAGAACCCTGGAGCTGGAGCAGCCATTTGAAGACCCAGTTCAGTGCTGAGATGCTTCCACCACCACTGGATCCACAAGACTTTCCACCCGCTGGCCTGTGATCTTCCTGTATACTGCATCATTGCATGTGTTGCGTGAGTCTGAAGAGGAATTTATAAACTGGTATCTGGCATATGGGGTAATATTGGACTTATGCACTTGATCTGGACTGGCCTGGGATGTTTTCTTAATATACAACTACTTTTTGATATAAAGTTCTCTATTATACACATATGAGTGTCTATGAATTTGTTTCTCTAATCAAGCCAGACTAACACACCATGTGAACTGGCTGAAACCCACCAGTGATACAGACATGCATATATCACACACACAACACATCTGCACACGTGCATATACACTCTTTCCACATTATGACCAGCTCAGGAAGAAAATAAAGAAGAAATTGTTACGGTGACTAAAAGAAGTGGGAAGAAAATGGGTATAGAATATGTGTCAGACTTCTAATTACGCCTCCCAAACGTGTCTATTTGTTTTTCCTGAACTCATGTCCATCTCCCTAGAGCTACCCTCCCGAGCTTTTTTGGCAGTGAAATGTGAGTGGAATTGTTGTGTGTGACTTCTGCCGCACTTGCCCGAATACTTCACTGCTGTCTTGGATCTTATTTCTTTGATTTTCTGTAGTCTGGACTGCTAATTGAAGTGCAATCCAATGTTGGCCAGGCAGAGCTGGAAAATGGAAGCCACTGGAGTGCCTGAGTAAGCCTGTGGAGAGCAACTCTGTAAGTCAAGACTGAGCTGCGTGAGAAAAAGCAAACTCTCATATTGCTTGTTAGGTTTGTTGTTGTTGTTAGTTACCATCGAGTTGACTTCCCCACTCATGCTAACCCCACGCAGCATCCATGAGAAATGCTGCCCGGTCCTGTGCCATCCCCATGGTCACTTGTGGATTAGACCATTGTGACCTATAGGGGTTTCACTGGTTCAGTTTTGGAAATAAACCAAGAGGTTTTCTTCCTAGTCCTTCTTAGCCTATATGCTTCACTGAACCCTATTTAGCAGCACAGCATCTTGCAAGCCTGACAGATGACACAGGAAGTACAGTGATTAAGAATCGCATCTGGGTCTCCTGTGTAGAGAGTTAGAATGCTACCCCTGCACCACCACCCCTGCTCCCTGTGATCTAAACACACAGAGCTAGAGTCTGTAAGGAAGGGGAGAAGGAGAGACAAACTAGGACAACTACGGAAAGAAAGGATAGCACTAAAATTTCAATCAGTTAAATAAATAAATAGAGATAACAAGGTGGGATATTATTGATGGGAAGGCCAGGTTCTGGGAGAATCCTGGGGAAATGACAATATTTCTGCAAAGCTTCTCTGTCTTAGTCACTCTGAAAGGGGGCATTACCTGATAATCCTGCCATCTCTTGAACAAAATGGTCACAAAGACGTCGCCATTTACCCAAGTGCCTCAAATACCTAAGGATTGCAAATTAAAGTGATAGATACTGGTACCGGTAACAGTTTACTCATCAATTGCAAACATTTCCCAGTGGGATAGATAACTTAAAGAGTAATCTATGCTTATAAAAAGGCCAGCCTTACTAATCTGAAAGGGACTGGCGGACCTTCTGTCGCCTTCCAGGTCTAGAAATGAAATCACTCCCATCATTCGAATTTAAAAAAAAATCATTTCATTAGGGGCTCATACAACTCATCACAATCCACACATACATCAATTGTGTAAATCACATTTGTACATTCATTGCCCTCATCATTCTCAAAACATTTGCCCTCCACTTAAGCCCCTGGCATCAACTCCTCATTTTCCCCCCTCCCTCTATGCTCCCTCCCACATGAACCCTTGATAATTTATAATAATTGTTTTGTCATATCTTGCACTGTCCAACATCTCCCTTCACCCTATTTTCTGTTATCCATGCCCCAGGGAGGAGGTTAGATGTAGATCCTTGTAATTGGTTCCCCTTTTCCAACCCACCCTTCCTCCACCCTCCCGGTATTGCAACATGATTTGATTTTTAGACAAACAATACACAGGTCTATAAAGGAAACAATAAATGTTAACGAGGTGTGCACACCTGAGAATGATCAACCATTTGAGATCACAAGGGCAACTTTTATCCAAAGACAAAAATTCGGCAGGGTTATGAAAGAAGAATGAAAACAGGAAACACAACAAGGAAGTGGGATACGTGATGTCACGGTGTGGGGATTGCAATCAATGAGATGAAACAGACAAGCCAACAAACAAACAAACACACAAACAAACAAACACACAAACAAGAATAGCCCTGCATGCTTATTTCTGAATGTGAACAGCAGAAGTAGAGTGAGCATCTTTCATGAACACCGTAAAAGGGAGTCCCACTTTTCTCTATCATTTGACTCGGTAACGTCTAAAGTTTCATTCTACTCTAAGATTTTCCAGAGAAGGTTTGATTCAGAAAAATTGAGTAGTTTTTTTAAGAGTCAGGTGAATTATTTTTGTTTTACCTCACTATTCTCTTGGGAGCAGGCTTCCAACACGTATCAGCTCTTAAATCTGCTAAATAACTGGATTCCATGTACTCCCTGGGTAAGTCATAACTTCACTATGAATTGTCTTTTTCCTACGCACTATAGCGCAGTGCTTGCTTCCTGCCTGGGAGCACAGAGGCGATCTCAGCTATGCCAAGGCAGGTTAAGGCTAGCTGTGCCGCCTATGTGTTTTCAGACCTGTTGGGAGTCCCCATTCATGAAAACACATTTCTCACTGACATAATCACAGATGCCGGAGATGCCTGAAATTCACCCATTCGTGTTCATGCCTATGTACAACCGAGGGTCCTCCCTGAACAGTTCTTTGTAAAATGACACTTATTCGCAGGTAATAAACTAAATGCGTGTTTAAAAAGCGGGATGAAGGAAGGAACGTTGCGAAGAGGACAGTGGCAGTGAAAATAATTTATAGTTTTCATGAACCTGGATCCACAGTCCCTCTTTGTACCTGCTGCAAGTACAGGAGAGAAACACAAGACGACCCTTCTGTGGCCTGTCATCTCCTCCCTCCATGGCCTCTAGCCACACGTATACACTGCGCCAATACAGGATGGCGAGCTGATGGGAACACCCAGCCAGAAGAACCAGCTGGCCTGCCTGCCTTGGCCAGACCTCTCTCTCCTTACGTGGAGCAGCCTGGGTCCTGGATCCTCACACATGATCTTTTTGCTCTGAGTGTTCCAACAGTTGGCCAAGCCAGCTCTGTTCATTCCTTTGTGCCCAGGTCATCTGAGGAGAAAGGGGACTCAGGACCGGTAGGACTTTATTGAATAGAAGGGGAAGGCTAGTCTCACCGTGCAATGAGGGACTGTCTGGGAGGTGCAGGCTTGGGTGGAGGGCCTGAAGCACTTGACGTGACAGAAGGTCACTGGGCAATTGGCAGAGGCCAAGAGCAGGAAGCCAGCTGGAGAATAAAAGGGAAGAAAGGGCGAAAACAAACCTGGATACGCTGCCATTTTGCCATGTACCTTGACAATGATAAGAAGATTCCGGTTTTGAAAATATATTTTCTTACACTTTTAGAAAGCATGTTTCGCTTTCGGCCAGGCTATTTCTGAGCACGGAACTTAGGGCTCCCTGATATTAGAGGAGAATTTGGTTTTGTTCCCAGATGCTTTGCTCAGCATAGTGGGGAACCTTGGTTTCGTGTTAGGCTGCCAGGCACCTTGAGCAGAAACATAAGCAAAGAATGCGTTCCGAGGAAAGGGAAGGTAGCTTGCCTACAGAAGAAAAGACTGGTGGTCAGTAGATACATGAAGAAATGCTAGATTGCTTTCCATGCAAGAGATGCAAATCAAAACAACTCTGAGATACTAGCTCACACCTGCATCGATAACAAAATTAAAATCAAGCCAAGCAAATAACCCAGGAAATAACAAATACTAGAGAAGATATTGGAAGCCTCATCCATTGATGGTAAAACTGGAAACCAGTGGAATCACCATGGTGGAAATCGGCATGGCCCTCCTTCATACAACGGGGAATAGAATGACAGAGGGTTCAGAAATCCCTCAACTCAGTACATACCCTAAAGAAATCCGGAACCCAGCATGAATAGAGATACATACCCACCACGTTCCCTGCAGCACTAGTCACAATGGGAAGGAGATGGAAACAACCTAGATGCCTGTCCCAGGCAGCATGAACACGTCTGGGGACAGACGTATAGTGGAACACTGCACATCGCTACCAAATAGGGAGGAAACTGTGAAAGGCCTCATGCCCTGCATAGCTTGGAAGGCCATCAATTTGAGTGACGCCAGTCCATCACAAAAGGCGAACGATTGTATGAGGCCATTGTTAGAAAAGAAACAAACTCAAAATAAAGATTTTTCAGGCCTCAAGAAACAGGCTTTGATGGCTACCAGTGGTGGGAGGAGCAGAAAAGAAGGGGCAGCAATAGACTTGGAGAGCAGAGAGGTGTGAACGTGGGCGAAGCCAAAGATACCATCCCACAAGAGGGAGAAAGGAAGAACGCAGGAGGAGGGAGGAGGCAAGCTATTGTCAGCTTAGCTAAGTTGTCGAAGGCAGACATGATGGTTTAGACTATAAATCCCACCTCATTCACAACGAATGGTCCAAAAAGAAAGAAACGAAGAGGGGAGTGGTGGTTCCGTGGTAGAATTCGTGCCTCCCTCCCATGTGGGAGCCCCGGGTTTGATTCTTGGCAAATGCACTCTTTGGGTAGCCATCACTGGCCTTACAAAGACTTGGTTGTTGTTAATGTGTTTCACCAGAGCTTCCAGTCTAAGAAGAAAGGCCTGGCAATCCATTTCGGAGATCAGCCAAAAGCCTGGTGGGTCACAATGGTGTGGTTATGGGGTAGCAAAATACTGGGCAACCTTCCACTGCCACCCAGGCTCAAGTACCTGTTGGAAAGTAGCTAATGACAGCAAAGGGGAAAGGAAGGGGGAGGGGGAGTATCGCAACAGAAAGTTACATCGGTAGGAGAGAATAAAGCTGACCGCATGAGAACGTGTCAGGATCTAGGCTGCAAGGAGGGAAAGAGCCATCAGTCCATGCAACTCGTGGCACAGACATGGGTGTTATAGAAGAGGTGGTGCTACATGTGTGTATTAAATGTCGTAAATGCATGAACATTCATGAGCCTGACTCTGACGTTTTTCCTACCGAAGATCCTTACAGTTAAGATGCCTGGCAGGACATTCTGCCTCCTAATGGTTTACAAACTCCCATCACCTTTTAGGTTATGAATTCTCTGATGGAGAAATGGAGTAACATATTCATGTATGGTGGCATCGTGTTTGGGTGGTGGACAGCTCACCATAAGGTCTGCAGTTCAAAACCACCAGGGGATCTTTGGGAGAAGGGCAAGGTTTTCTACTGCTATAAAATGTTAGAGTTTCAGAGATCCACAGGGGGCAGTTCTGCCTTGTCCTATTGGGTCGCTATGGGTTGGAATAGATTTGATAGCAGTGAGTGACCACTTCACTCCATAGCTTGTTGCTTTCTACCAAACACTCTATCTTAGCTTCCCGGCATTTCCAGCCTCCATGTGTTTAGACGGCGCCATCTCATTCATCTGGCCCGTGAACATCCTGAACAACATACATGGTGGGTGTCATTTCTGGGTTGAAGGAGAGAAGAACGAGAGTGTGAACCTTCAGCTGGTTCCTTCACCACCACATAACCTGTAGCCATACAAGGCCCTGGGTGAAGCTTTAAGATGACAGATCTAGCAGCCAGTGTGGGCCATTGCCCACTCACTAACCTGTGATGGAAACAGACCCTAACTGATAGAGAAGCTTGTGTTGCCCTTGAGCACCTGAAGCTTGGGCAATAAGGAGATGTATTTGTTACTGCAGAGTAATTGAACTGATCGTGACTCATAGCAGTATCTTCAATGAGTTTTGTGACACAATTAATAAATGCATGACATGGGTAGGTGGAATGACCCTAATAGGGTATTGATGGGATTGCCAATGTGGGGGAATTGTTTCATTACCCACCACTTCATGTTCTTTTGTTTCTCTGTCAATGCCCTATTGCTTTGGGCCCATGCCTATTGGCAGTTAGCGCCATTCTTTCTGTCCTAATAAAGCATGTGGACGCTTTCGGGAAAAGGCTAAATGTTGTACTCAATAAACTACATTAAAATACATGGAGCATAAACTACATTAAAATACAATAAACTACATTGAGCTTCTGGGGTCCAAGGCACAGTGCTAAAACTGAGAGTACAAAAATGGGTAGGACATGGCCCCTGCCCTGAAAGGAGTCAGAATCTAATAGGAGAGACAGATAGCCAGCCAACTACATTACAGGGAGAAATGTAATAAATGTCAGCACCAGGCAGCTGATGTTCACAACAGCACAGAGAAGGGGTGGCACGTAATCCAGACTGGGACTCCCAGGCTAAGGGGACTGTATGTGACAAGGCAGAGATAAGAGAGAGCAGGCCATGTTTGAGAAACTGCTTATGGCTTAGTGTGACTGGTATGACGGGAGAAGATGGTACAGAAGAGGAGCCACGAAAGATAATTCTAGAACAGCGAGCAGAGGCCAGATTAAGCTTGGCCTACATGGATAGATGTGGGTTGTAAAGTATATAGAGGACATGGTGTCCCCATTAGTCAGAGACTTGTGATATGAAAACTTTTGACATCTCTATAGGGATGGCAGAGAGCTGTGGAAACATTTGAAGCAGAGGTGTGGCGTGATAAAATGAACACACTGAGCAGGGGTGTGGAGAAAGGACTGAGGGGCAGAGGAGGGGGCGTCGGGACTGCTCAGCAGGTAGTTGTGTGATCCACATGCCCTCTTGACACAGTTCCCTGGGTTGATGAGGGCAGGGTTAACGGGAGCCCTGCTGTTTCCAGTACTGCAGTCTTTGGGAGCTTACTTGCCTGCTAGCCACATTTCTGCCCTGTCAGTGAATCCTTCAGATCAACTTTGCATACTCAGAATTGGGACCATGTGAGTCTGGTTTTCCCGTTCTCCAATTCAACAGAGCTGCTTGATATTTTAGCATGAGACTGACAGAGGTCTTCCATGGGACCTTGGCTGGACCCAAGACTTCCAGGCTGCCTACTTCCAATCAGACACTTAAGAGAAACTTTAATATATTCTGGTGTTTCCAAAACTCTACCCAATTTTCCTGATTCTATCCTTTCTGTTGAAGATAAGATCGACCATCAAAATTTCATTGCAGATATCATATTACTGATTAAAATTTGAGGTACTTAGTTTATTGTGCCAACCTGGCCAGTAAATCAATGTGGGGTTAATTGAAGGGCGGAGAGATAAATAACTCTCTGAGCCTTGCCTTTCAAGTTCTCGGGGCTCGTGCTTTCTGCTGGTCGGACCAGGGTGCAGCTGCCTTAGCCAGTTCCCTGCTTCAGCTGGCAAGGCTCACTTCCTGCAAGATATCCCTGAGGACAAGCCACATGGACCTACCCCAATGCAGCTCTGGGTGCTGGAGCAGCCGTGTGGAGACAGACCCCTGCCAGCACTGAGATGCTTACACGTCCACTGACTCAGCTTTCCTCCTTCCATCAGCATCATAGTTTGTGTTTTGTTTTGTGAGATGGAGGAGGACCTTGTGGATTGGTGTTGGACACATGGGCTAATGTTGGACTTGTGGGCTTGGGCAGCACTGGGCTGGGATATTTTCTTGATGTGCACTTACCCTTTATATAAAACTCTCTCTTATACATATGAGTTTCTATGGATTTGTTTCTCTAAAGTACCCAGACTAACACAATATTAAACTATTTTTTCCAAGTATTTTCCCAAGATAGTTAAAACCAGGCCCATAAGGAACAGGTACTACTTACATAGGCATATGTAGGTTGGTAGTGGCTATTTTCTTTTGTCAACTCAAAGTGACTTCTTGAAAGAAAAAAAAAGGAAAGGGGGGAGTTTTCCATTTTTCTCTATTTTTATTGCATGCTGAATTGAAAAAAAAATACATTCCAGGCAGATTAAATAATGAAATCATTGCATTCCACAGATTAAGTCACTGAACCGGATTCTTCTTAAAAACTACTAGATGCCTGTATTTGCATCAGGAGTGAACCAGAGGACTCTTACACGGGACCACAACATTCTGTGGTGTGTGTGCGCACGCGCACGTGCACGCATGCTTGCTTGGGAAAGATGTTGAGAAGATGATCTAAGGGTTAGGAATGATCTCCTGGCCTCGTGCAGAGCTTCCATGGGATTTCCAGTGGCAGAAAACAACACTCGATGGAATAAATCCAAATCAAACCAGAAGCAATAGAAACCTCTTCCTCTCTGTCAATCTATGCCCAGATGCCTGTCTAGGGAGGCTCGTGTGCTCTGGAGAAGGTTGTAGCCCACTCCACACATTCGCTTCTTGGAGAGAAGTCCCAGGAGAAGGAAAATGGCTTTGCTTCGCTGGGCCCCCTCCCCAGTCTGAGGCGGGGCTTGGGCTGGACTGAGAATACCTTTTCCCTCCCTGTTCAAAGATGGCACACATGGTGCCTGGCTGCAGTGGTCCGTTTGGCACACACCATCCCTCCCAGCACCATGTGCTGGCAATCTGGCTCTGTTTCCCACCACCGCCACGGAGCAACATAGATCAGGCCCTTTGGAGAGCCAGGGCTGGGGTCCAAGGCATTTACACCCCCTGTGGGGCCCTTCTGCCAACCCTCCTGTTCTACACAGCAAGGGCACAGCTGGGAGCCTGCTGCCTTTGGGCACGGTCTGCCTCCTTTGACATTTGGGGGCCCACTCTTGTTGGTTTTCATGACAGGTTATGGCTGATGGCCTGTGGTGTCGGGAGGCTGCTGATGCAGCGTGGATGGAGAGGTGTGTTAGGGTAAGAAGCAGGGTGCTATTGGAGGTCTAGATCAGACACCTGAGCAGCACGTTTGTAACTCTGCCAACGGTGAGGGACCCAGAGAAAGAACCAACAGAAGGCTGAGAACAGGTTGAGGACGGCTGAGTGGGTGGCGTACAGATCATCACTCCTGACGGTGGAGAGTCTTTCCCATCTTACACAGACTTTGGACATGTGATCAGGAGAGATCAGTCCCTGGAAAAGGACATCATGGTGGGTCAAAATAGAAGGGCAGCAAGAAAGAGGAAGTTCCTTGGCAAGATGGTTCGACACAGTGGATGCAACCAGAAACTCGAAAAGGAGAGCCATTGTGAGGCTGCAGCAGGACCAGGCAATGGGGTTTTCTGCTCTGAGCCGCAACTGTGATGGTACCTAACAACAAAGCACTTTCCCATTTGCTAACTACTCAAGTTCTCATCACAGTTGCATGCAAGAGTAGGCATCTCACTTTGTAGATTATGGATCTGAGACACAAAAGAAGGCACAACTGAATAATAGCGTTAGGCATTAAGCCCTGATCGGGTGATTCCAAATGCCATGCTTCCTCAATACGTGCTCTGCTCTGTTCTTCCAGCCCTCTCCCCTTGCAGCCACCTCCTGACATGAAAGTTACACTTGTACCATCATGGAGCCCAGGGTCCAGTGCTCTCACCTTCTCTACCGTTGCCTTGTATCTTCTCCCACGACACAATGAGGCTCATTTACACTAAGGTGTGAATGGTTGAGCAAACTGCCCTGCTCAGAGAATTGACATTTTAACCACCAGGGAGGATGAAAGAAACCTCAAGTGAAAAGGATGAGAAACGAATGAGAAGAGCTCAAGTATTAGCACAGTGGTTCTCAACCTGTGGGTTATGACCCCTCTGGGGGTCCAACGACCCTTTCACAGGGATCACCGGTTACATAACAGTAGCAAAATGACAGTGATGAAGTAGCAACGAAAATAATGTTATGGTTGGGGGGTCACCCCCACATGAACTGGATGTAAGAGCCGCGGCTCTAGGAAGGTTGAGATCCACTGTATTAGAAAGTGATAGCTTTTGAGGGAATTGGGCCTTCCCGTTTCAATCACGGTGGTTGTTTTTTGACCAGAACAGTTCAACAATGTCAACATGGGCCATTCAATGGAGGATCTCTGGTAGTGTAGTGAGGTGTGCATTAAGCTGCTCACCACAAGGTCAGAGGTTCAAAACTACCAGTTTGCTCCATGGGAGAAAGATGCAGCTTTCTACTCTTGCAAAGAGTGACAGTCTCAGAAACCTAGAGGAGCAGTTAGACTCTGTCCTATAGGGTCGCTGTGAGTAGGAAGGCAGTGAGCTTTGAGAGGTTGACCTGGGCCAGGCAGGGTAGCTCTTCTCTATCAAGGATCAAATAAAGGGAAGGGCCAAAACATTTTCAGGTATTAAAAATAAAAAAGCTCTTAGTGTGGAATGACCAGGCTTGCCAAGAACTGAAGAGGACAAAACCCAAACCAAAATTCTCACTGTTAGAGCGTCGGTTCTGATTCCTAGTGGCCCTAAAGGACAGAGTAGAACTGCCCCTGTGGGTTTCTGAGACGAAAACTCTTTATGGGAGCCCTCAGAGTGGCTGGTGTTTGTGAACTTCGGTGGGGAGGTTAGCAGCCTAATGTGTAACAGCTCCTAAAAATACCTTTCATTCCCTGTCCCTTGATGCCCAGACTCAAAGCCAGGAGCATTTCAGAAGCGATAGGTGCTCTGGGGACCTTTCCCTACCCTTGGTGATGCTGGTGAAGGATCGAGCGCCACAATGTGGTCACTGGGCAAACAGTGCTGCCCGCGTCTTTTGCAAGCTGCCCTGTCTGTTTGTAGGCTGCTCCCTCTGTTTGTTGGCCATGTTTCTAGGTACCAATTTTAGTGCATCACGGAACGAACAAACCCTGCCAGGCATCCCTGAGCCGTGGGTCAGCGGAAAAGACACAAGGACTCTGGTTGCTGGGCGGCTGGTGGGCCGTTCTGTCTGGGCCGCCCTTTGCTGTGCAGAAGAACGGGCAGGAGCCCACAGGGTACCAAACATATTCTGGGCAGCAACTTGCACATGCCTTCATGTTTTCCACATACAGGCCTGCTGTGGCAGGCTCGCATTTTATGGCATGGAGCTACTTATTATAGGCTGGTGTAATGGGTTAACAATTTCCTGCTCCAAAATGACGGGGTAGGCTTGACCCCGTGTGTTAGTTTAAAGAAACAAATCCACAGAAACTCATGTATAAGAGAGAGTTTTATATAAAGGTTAAGTGTGCATCAAGAAAACATCCCAATCCAGTGCTGCCCAAGCTCACAAGTCCCACATTAATCCATATGTCCGACACCAATCCACACAGTTCTCCGCCATCTCACAAGAGACGAAATGATGCCAACTGCAGGAGGAAAGCCGAGTCAGTGAGGGTGTAAGCATCTCAGTGCTGGCAGGGCTCTCCACATGGCTGCTCTAGCACCCAGGGCTGCATCAGGGAAGGTCCGTGCAGCTTCTCCTTGGGATGTCTTGTAGGAAATGAGCCTTGTCAGCTGAAGCAGGGAACTGGCTAAGGCAGCTGCACCCTGTTCCTACCACCAGAAAGCAAGAGACCCAAGAACTCAAAAGGCGAGGCTCACTGAGCCATTTATCCCTCTGCCCTTCAATTAACCCCACATGTGATTATCAGCCAGGTTGGCACAATAAACTACCTCACTCAGGCACTCAGGGCTGAAGCCAGAAAAAGAGTCAACAAGAGACCTGCATGGAGATGCTGGCACAGGACTGGGAACAGAGAATCCAGGGGTCTCTTTGGTTCTTTAAGGGAAGTGCTTCTCAAAGGGAGCAATACCACCCCCTGGGGTGCTGGAATAATTCAGAGGGGATGCAAAAGCAGACATCCACACTCTAGTCTGGATTATAGGCTGTAGTACAGAATGTTTTACCTGCCAGGGGGCACTAGCAACTTTTCTTTTTTCTGGAAAGGGGCTGTATGCAAAATAAGTCTAGGAACCTACTCTCTAAGGCAACACTACTTCTCCATTTTTTTTCCTACAGCGTTCCCTCATCTCATGCTCATTCTACCCCTTATTCCTGGGTCTGCTAGGAGTCTTCCTAGAGCTTTCTTCAAAAGGATAAACCGTTAGCCAATTGCGGGGGGTGGGGTGGGGGGTGTGTGTGGAGGCGGGGAGTCTCTCTTCTTCCATTATCCCAATGCCAAATACACACATTTTAGTGTAAAAAGTAGGAGATCAATATTCAAAGAGGCCATGCTGACCTTACTCACAAAGCGAGTAGGAGCCCAGCCTTGGTCTTTCTGAGGTCAGGCCCCACGACTCTTCGTTTCTTTGGGGTTCATTACATGCTCTCCTCTAACAAGCTTCAGGGACAAATTTACTTGAGGATTTGAGCACAAAGAGGAAAATAGAAAATAGACCTGGTCTAAGCGGATGTCTTCAAACGTGGGGTCTAGAGAGCAGTAGTGAACGCTGGGGGGTGAGACGGTGATGACGATGCAGGAGAATCGGAGGGAGCAGCCCAGGGCACTGTGCACCTGCTCACGGTTCTTCCTGGGGCTGGTTTGCTTCTTCTGACCATAATCTGGATCTGAGTCAGAGGCCTTTGTTGTCCGTGTGCTCATAAATAAAAATAACTCACAAGACTGAACTAGAAGGGGCTGGGATCCTGCATCAGGAAGCCTAGGCTCAGGTGTGGGCTCTGCCAACCACCTGATGTGTGTTCTTGAGGAAGTCATTGATGGGCCCCACACCTTGGCTGAGGATGGCCAGGCTAGATGATCTCTGGGGCTCAGGCCTCTGATCACGGCTGGCCTCTGTGCTCTTGGGTGAGAGAGAAGGCTCCGGGCACAGGCACTGACCCATCATACTCTACAAGGAGGGGATGGAGGGCACGAAGAACTAGTCCCCCCTGGTTGCTTTATGCACAGGCCTGGGCTGTGAGAAGCCAACCGGAGAGCTGTAAATAGTCCATGAGCCTCAAGGGATCAGCAAAGCCTCCCCCGCAGGATCTCTAAATCGAGCTGCCGTGGGAGGTGTGGACTTGGGCCCTGCTGCCAAGCTGAGGGCCACAGGACCAGGGAAGGCTGTAAGCTGGGAAAGGCCCTCTTTCACCGATTGCCAGAATCATAATCTCTCAAATTTGTTTACAGCCTTATCATCTCCTTCTTGTCTTTGATCCTCATACTACAAGTCCTTCAGGGAGGAGGAGGGTGGGAGGCTGGTGACTTCTCTACCCCTGCTATGGAGGAACTGCAGGGACACATCATAGGATGGTCCCCCCAGGCCCTGTCCCCCACCACACACACAGTGAGAGATGGAGAAAATGTCTAGAGCAGTGGTTCTCAACCTTCTTAATGCCGTGACCTTTTAATATAGTTCCTCATGTTATGGTGACCCCCAACCATAAAATTATTTGTGTTGCTACTTCATAACTGTAGTTTTGCTATTGTTATGATCAGGCGACCCCATGAAAGGGTCACTCAACCCCCAAAGGGGTCACAACCCATAGGTTGAGAACTGCTGGTCTAGAGAGAGAGAGAGCATTCTCATTCCTCCTGGACTTCCATAGGTTCTCCGGCTAGGACTTCTGTGAGGGAATTCTGACTCATTTTGCCCTTATCCCTTATGGTCAAATTGTGAAGACAATGTAGATACACCTGTAGAGTGGTGAGCGTCTCTCCTTGCCTGGCTCTGGACCACCTCAAGTCCAAAGTGTCCAACGTGCTTTCATACATGAATTTAGGACTTTTGAGGAGGTTGCCATATAATCATGTTGGGAAAAAGCATTCTCCACCTGACCTCTCAGTTATTTCTCCTCTTAACTAGAACTGAAGAAGTCTTGGTTGTCCAATGGTTAATGCAATGGTTGGCAGTTCAAATTCACCCAGCGACTCCATAGAAGAAGACCTGGCAATTTGCTTCCAGGGGAGTTGAGAATACTGAGCACAAACTAGAAGGCATGTTCTACAAACGATTGCAAAGATGATTGCACAACTCTTTTTAATAAGTTCAAGCTATTGAACCGTATGATATGTGAACTATATGTCTGTTAGCATTTAAAAACAAAGATTACCGGTTAGAGAATCCTATGGAGTAGCTCTCCTTTGTCACTTGGGGTCACTGTAAGTCAAAAATCTACTCAAAGGCATCCGACAATGACAACACCCAGAACCTGTTCCCTCCCCACATGGCAACCCTCCTCTTTCTTCTTGTCTGGACAGCCGACCCCACCTTTGGATTATGGCGTGTATGTGGAGAATCTTGTCATGCCCCGTTTGAGGTGAACAATAAGTCACTCATTGTGTTTGCTATTCCTTTGGGGCAGAAATCATAGGAGAAGAGGTTGATTAAGGCTGGGCCAACTTGGCAATGCCTGGGGTTTCAATCTATAAAGAGCAACAAAAGCATTTCTCAGGAAAGTAATGAGACAAGGAAAATGATATTAACAACCACCTCTTCCAGAGAAAGCACTGCAGGTTACAGATAATTCTTTTTTAAGCTCTGGGGGTAGAGGCGGGCACTCCAAGAAGGGCTCTAGCATCAACCAAGGCATTGTTTACTCAGCACAAGGCTCGGGCTTTGCTGATGAAGAAGCAAGTGTAAGGATGGAACAGATCAACTCGGGGCCCTCCAGGAAAAAGGGACTCAGAACACACAACCACTCCTTGAGTGGAGGCTGGGCAGATGGAGAAAAGCAATGTAAAGGGCAACAAACCATTAGCCTCAGGAAGGAGTCCACCTGCTGCTTCAGTGTGGCACCACTTGGGATAAGGGTTGTAAAGAAAAAGCACAGCCTGTAACAAGACAGGACGACTTCAAGGAAGACAATGCCTAGAAAGCAGCCTCTGCATCTTTGGTCTCAAGATCAAAGGGCATCCAGATCTAAATACCCATGGAGAACAGTTATTCCTCAGTCATGTGCCCCATGACTTTCTTTGTCCCCCAGAGAGTTCCCAATCAGGAATGGAGAACAGAGGCAGTGGCTCAGCCAAATGACCTAGCACCCCACGATGCGAGTCTGCCTTCTATCAAAAGCAAGAAATCCGGTCGTGTCCTCTGTCTCAAAAACTATATACCTAGCAACGCATCTTCATCAAGAGAAGTCAGAGTTGAGGAAACCAGTTTTCTGGAAAAGAAGCGAGAAGTTTCTACATGTGACATCCCTCTTGGGAAGTATTGCCCCAGGAAGCCTTCATAAAAGACCAGTGAGACCACGCACCTGGTTCAAAGGATGAGCAGGACGGCAGAAAGGCCATGAGCAGTGGGTGGGAGGGCAGGATCTAGGCACACGGAGCTGTGATAGGGAAATACAATAGTAGGGAGGAGACTTATGATTGTGTAGAAGGCAGCTATGCTATTAGGGACTGCTGGTCTAGAGTGCATTCTTTGAGCAGAGAGTTTGAGGAAATGCTCTGTGACATGACATTGAAGAGCCTCTCTAGGAAAGTAGGGTGTCCAGAGAGAATGGATTCCCATCGCTTCCTCAGACCCATTCCATGGACTTCTTTGGTCTGTCCAATTAGTTTCCTTTTCCCTCTCACCTTACAAAAGTGGAGAGAACACTTCCCACTCTAGAGCTCCGCCAAGATAGAAACCTAGCTCAGTCCAGGTCTCTTCTTCAAGTGAATCTTCGGGTAGAAATCTAAAGGCTTCCTTGTCTAGAATCCGATTTCCCATCCCACATCACCATTTTCCAGTGCTTCCTACAGGGATGGGTTGACAGGTGGCTTTGTGTAAGCAATGAATGTTGAACATTGAAAGGGGGCCTCCTGCTGGTTGCCCCCACACCGGACAGCTGTGTAGAATCTAGTGGTACCATCTGGCTCTCTTCCCACATATGGCCTCCTGGAGAGACCCCATCTTGCCTTCGGGGCCCCCAGCCTGTTCATTGCACCCCTTGGAGCTCCCAAGTCTTGTTAGGACATTTGGATTTTCACCCTGGAAGAAGATCAAGACTATATTGTGAATTTGGCTAGGAGGGGCATGCTCCAGGTGTAGGCAATCACCTCCCCTAGATGTCTCAGCATTTTACAAGGATTCCCCTAACAAAACTTTTGAAGGTCACCTCTGTGATGGAGGATGGCCATACCTCCCGGTCAAAAGTGGAGCTTGGCCCTGGCAAACATTGACTGCCTTGCTGAAGCCACAAAATGTGTCTATCAGGACTCAGACAAAAGGAGTCCAATCTCTCTGCTGTGTACGCTATCCACTGGAATTCATATCATCACTGAGAAAGAAGGAGAATCCACCTGAAAATGTTAAGCTCCTGGAGAATTTCCAAGGTTGGAAATTTACAGGCCAGCATCTTATTTCCCTGTCTATATCAGAGCAGATGAATCCCCCATTTCCTGGCCAGAAGTGAAAGACATGAATGGCCAGAAAGCCTGTCAAATACAGGCCTTCCTTCTAAATACTTATTTTATGTTATTTTCTGCCCATCTTCCCTATCCCTGACCCCGAGAATCCAAGGCACATTATCCAATTCTCGGAGCAAACTGTCCCTTGGCTCATCAAAACTCTCTTGTCAGATACCAACCTAATGCCTTCAAGGAAATTAGTGTCACCCAACCTAAGAACAAGGAAAGGATTAGACCCGCAGGCGGACGCTCTCCCCTTTCTCACCCATTGTCTCTGTTGTACAAGACGTACGGCCCCAGCTTTGGAATAGACCTCTGCCAACGCGCAGCATGCACAATCTGAGCGCCACCCTCCCTTTGCTCCTTGTACTTTTCGACAACCACTGGCCTTGTCAGGCATGCTGAGTAGTCTTCAGCGTTGCCAAATGGCCTTGGCCCTGGGCCACCGATGCTTCCTGATGCAGACGAGATCCTCAAAAACAACTAACCACAGCGGGGAAAGAGGACTGGCCCCCTTTTGAGAGCCATAACTGCCTGGCTGAAGCCACACAATGTGTTAGCTGACACTCACGCATAAGTGTCTTAAGTAGTTTCATTATATCTCAAAGTGGACTCTTTGGATTCTAATTTTATAAAATGGTAAAAAGAAACACCACTTGCTGATGGCGAATTAATCATGGCCCCAAACAGACGGTACAGTACCCTAACTGTGCCTGTGCTTTATGGACTATGCAAAGGCCTTATGGATCATCACACACTCTGAATGACACTATGAAATACAAACACCCCCACACCTGGACCGCGAAGCAGCATTATGAGAAACAGAGGGCAAGGTTGAAGTTGCCAAGCTTTTGATTTTATGTGGGTCCACGACTGACACCAATGGAAGCAGCAGTCGTGCAATCAAACGATGCATTGTATTGGGCAAATCTGCCACAAAAGACCTCTTCGAAGTGTTACAAGCCAAGATGTCGCTTTGAGGACTGAGGTGTGCCTAACCAAAACAATGGAATTTTCAATTTCCTCATGGAATGTTGGACGTGAACAGGGAAGAATGAAGAAGAATGCGTGTCTTTGAATTATGGTGTGGGGGAAGAATATTGCATGCTCCCTGGACTTCCCAAAGAACCAAGGAATCTGTCTTGGAATAAGTAAAAGGGTGACAGGGGAGACTTTCTCTCGTGCACTTTGGACATATTATCAGGAGGATGACATCGCACCAGTTAAAGTGGAGGGTCAGCAAAAAAGGGGAAGCCCCTCCCTCAGTCAGGTGGAGTGACACGGCAGCTACAAGAATGAGTTCAAACATAACAAAGACTATGAATTTCCTTCAGTCGATGAAGAGCCAGTGTTTCCTTTATGACAGTATAAAATCAATATGAGTTGGAACCAACTAGGCAGCACTTAAAAGCAATGACAAGTCTTTAATATGAAAGATTCCATAAGGACCTGATAGAAAAATACAATCATGCAGGATTTCTTAGGTGTGCTTGTAAATGGTGGTCAGTACTGCTCTTTGGTAGCATCGCTGGTGGACACAGGGGTGGGTTAGTGACTTCTGAAGAAGCCGTAGTAAATTACCAGTCTCGTGGTGGTTGAATGGAAAGTGTTTCTGAAAACACATCCCTCCATGTCTGCAGGGGAGAAAAGAGGTACAGTTAAATAAGTTTATGAATTCCTAATAACTTGGACGATGTTTCCAACGCCGTAAGTTTGGGACTGTCAGTGAATTGCTAATAAATAAATAAATAAATAAAATTCACTGTGATCGAGCTGATTCGGACTCATGGCAACCCTATAGGGCGGCATAGAACTGCCCCTGTGATTTTTCTGAGCCTATAACTCTTTTTTTCCACACTAGCAGGAATCAATTTATTTCAAAAAGCCATTATTAGAGACCTTGTTTCAGCAATGTTTTTCTTCTTTTTAAATCATTTTATTGGGAGCTCTTACAGATATTACAACAATCCATAATTCAATTGGATCAAGCATATTGATACAATTACTTCCACCGTAGTTTTCAGAATATTTTCTTTCTTCTTGAACTCTGATATCAACTCTCCTTTATCTCCTCCCTCCCCCATCCTACCTCCCAGGAACCTTTATTCTTATATAATATATAGTTTGGATTTTTTGGCCATATCTTACACCATCCAATGTATCCATTCACCTAGAATGGGGTTATACAGGCATCACTGCTATTGGTACCCCCTTCCCTTTTTCCCCATCTTTCCTCCCCATACGCTCAGGGAATCAGTGTCCCATTATTATTTCTGAAGAGTTGTTTATCTTGGATTTCATGCATCGAACGATCTTCATTATACAATGAACATATGCAGATCTAACAAGATCAATGAGGCAAAACTGGGAGCACAATAGTAAGGGTAGGACATATTAAAGGATGAGAGCAGAGGTTCTCAACCTTCCTAATGCTGCGACCCTTTAATACAGTTCTTCATGCTATGGTGACCCTGCAACCATAAAATTCTCTTTGTTGCTACTTCATCACTGTAATTTTGCTACTGTTATGAATTGGACAAACCCTGTGAAAGGGTTGTTCGACCCCCAAAGGGGTCGCGACCCACAGGTTGAGAACTGCTGAACTACAGGATAGTTATGCGTTTCATCAGTGCTATACTGTACCTTGGTTATATCATCCCTTCCGTGCGTCCCTTATGTGAGGACTGTTTAATTATCTTACAGGTGGTCTTTGGATCTCCACTTTGTCTATGCTCCTTCACATCAATTTGGTTGCTTGATTTTGAACTTCTGATACCTATTCCCGTTGACACCTCTTAATCACACAGGCTGGTGTGCTTCTTCCTTGTGGGCTTTGTTGCTTCCCTGCTAGATGGCCTCTTGTTTAACTTCAAACCTTTAAGATCCCAGATGCTACTTCTTTTAATAGCCAGACACCATCAGTTTTCTTCACCTCATTTGCTTATGCACCCATTTGTCTTCAGTGATCATGTCAGGAAGGTGAGCATCACACAATACCACATTATTAGAACAAACTGTTCTTGCACTGAGGGAAGATTTAAGTAGAGGCCCATCTGCTTCCTTATTGTATATGTATACAATACACAATATATGTTGTATATATATATACAATATTGTATGCACACACATATAGTATTACAATATATGTTGTATCTATGTATATATATGTGAGTATTGCACACATATATTGTATTTACATATATCTATATTAATACACCTATATTTATATATTTGCATATATACATATCTATGTTGATACCTATATATGATTACTTTCTAGTAATCTACTTTCCTCTTTTTCTTTCCTCCTGCCCTACTATTATGCCTACCTATCATTCGTCTCTCAGCTATTCCTCTCCAATACATTTCAATTGATCAAACATGATCCAGAACACTGCTACACCCTTCTCCCCAATGATTTTAGATCCCTTGCTATTCACTATCCTCCTTGTTGGTTCCTCAATCCCCACCCCTACCAGCACATGCTTCCTTCTATCCCTCCAGCCCTTCCCTCCTCCCCCAAACCATTGGTCCATTACTGTCTCCTTGGGATTCCTTGTCCTGCCTATCTTATATAGATAGACACCAAAATAGAAAAGAAAAAAAGACCATATAAATAGTTTCAAGACTAACTGTTGTCCTGACCCAGAGTAGATCACTATCCCTCTATTAAACAGAGACCAGACCCTGTTATAATCCATCGGTGGTCCAATACTCTTTTCTTTCCAGGATCCCTCTCCCAATACCCTTTCAGTTCTCAGCATTGATGTCCAAGGGGCATACCTTCTACACGACCCCATTGCTCTTCTCCCAGTGTGGCCCCCTTGTGAATATCCTCCAACCAGTTCAGATGAGGTGCCAAGTGCTGCCCTCAGAGTCATAAGTCTCCCATTCAGCTTCCTCAGGGACTTCATGGCTTTGCTCCCATTGCTGGTCCGGCACACTCCCCTCTTGGTTTACCCCATGTGGGCAGGTGAGGCTGGCTGCACTCTCTGAACTGTATCTGCAGCGCTGTCCTCTGCGGTGCTGTTGTCTAGGGAGGCATGTGATGTCTCCTGCTGACGCTGGCCCTGCAGTCCTCTCTGTGATCCAGCTGCTCCTAGCAAGACATTGCCCTCAAGGATGGCACACCAGAATGAGATCTACTCTCTCTCTCCCTTTCCGGTGGAGACATAAACAATACCCTCCCCTTGGGTAGATTAGTGCCCTGTTCGCCCATTACCATCTTCCCCCCCAACACCCCTCTGTGGGCTGTAAAGTCATATGGGGGGTGGGGGTGGAATGTCTTTCCGCACTAGTGCTATCTGCATCTTTTAAATTTTATTCTTTTATTGATTGATTGATTCATGATGTATACATAATTGCGTGTGGTCTGGTTCTTGCCAGAGTAGCTGGTCCTCTGCCCGGAAACCGTGTGATGCATACATTTCCCTTGTGCCCTTCTGCTGTTTGGAGTGACCTCGGTGGACTCAGGTTGCACTTGTCCTTTAGTGCTTGGCTAACTTCACTCAGCGCAATGTCCTCCAACTCTTTCCGTGAGACAAGGCGTTTCATTGTTTCATCACTGTTTTTTAAGGATATCGAGTACCCCATTGTGTGTATCTACCGAAGTTTTTCAATCCATTCATGTGTTGATGGCAATTGAGGCTGTTTCCGATTCTTTGTGATTGTGAACTGTGCAGCGATGAACATTAGAGTACAGAGGAGAAAGCCTTCGCTTTCTCCAGCGGAGCTACTGGGGTTTAGGAGCTGGGATAGCAGCCCGGTGTGTCCCCCAGAGCTGCCCCAGCCTCCGAACAGGAGGAGATGAGTCCTTATGCCTTCAGGTGAAAGCTCTTCTGGCTGTGTGCAGAGCAGGACCTCTCTGCTTGAATAATGGCTATAGAGGTAGCCCAGGGTAAGGGGCTCTTCTCTCCCCTCCAGCTTAACTGTTAGTGAGCTAACAGAGCGGAAATCCAATACGTGTTAGCAAAAATACAAAAGAGAGAGAGAACAAACGTCCTATCCATAGAACAACATGGATTAATCTAAAAATCATTCTATTAAGGGCAAGGAATCAGACACAAAACCTCATATGGTGTGTTTCTTTTTATATAAAATTGAAGAACAGACAGAACTAATCCATGGTGACAGAAATGAGAATAGTGGTTGCGTTTGGGGGCTGGGATTGTCTGGAAAGTGGCAGAAAGGGACCTTCTGGGTGATGGGAATGTTCTTTATCTTGGTCTAGGTGATTGTTGTATGAGACAACCCATTGAGCTGAAGACTTAAGATCAGTATGTTTTAACCTATGCTATTATACCCGAAGGAGCCCTGGTCGCCCTGCGGTTTTTAACATCTGGCTGGTAGCCTCATGATTGGCAGCTCAAATTCATCAACTGCCCTGGGGGAGAATGATAAGGCTATCTGCTCCCATAAACATTTTTTGGCCTAAAAAACCCTACATGGGCAGTGGATTTGGCTTTTGGGTAATTACGTTAAAATAAAGGATAGGTAGCATTTCAAAGAAATCACTGTGTGGGACAACCAGTTAATGTGCTCGACTGCTAACTCAAATATTTAAGTCTACCCAGAGGCTCCTCAGAAGAAAGGCCTGACAATCTACTTCCCCAAACTCAGCCGTTAAGAACCCTATTGGGCACAGTTCTACTCTGACCCATATGGAGTCACCACGAGGAAGTCAACTGGGCTGCAGCTAGAAGTCATGTTCTCTGTGCATCCAGGGGCCCATGCCCTGAACATGAACTGACTGTTGTAAACACGGGTCAAGTAGTCCTTCACACCATCTGATTTCTACTTGGTGTTGAAGTGTCACGCACACACCTAACTCATTCTTTGTTTGGTTTCACGGGATGCCTTGTCTTGTCTCACTGGGCTAAACATGCAGAGCGCTCATCCGAGAAAAGGGCTGTGATCTCTTTCACCCCTCTTCGACTCCTCTGTGCAGGACCGGGAGGGGGCAAGGATCAAGTCGTGCTAAGGGGCATCGATTCCATTTTTATCGGCGAGAAACTTGTTTAGAGACTCAGTGGAGGATGTGCTAGGGATATGGATTTATTATTTGGAAAAGGGCTTCAAGATAGTCTAGAAAACACGCTATGATCTTTTCCTCCCATTTTCCAGGAACTTTCTGAAGCCCCCTCATATTTCCATCAAAGCGCTAGTACCTGCCCTCAAGTGTTCTCAATCTTTTCTTTAAAACCAATTTAATGTGGCCAACAAAGAACCCCTTTCTGATAGCCCTTATTCAGTGTCCAGATTAGAGTTTCCCTGTCACCCAGAAGTCTATGTTTTGACTAAAAAATTCCCTCAATACTAACAAGGGTAAATGAAAGGGATTGTGCTTTGATTTCATAAATTTGTATAAACTGCCAAATCTTGTATGGAGCCTAGCCTCATGCTGAGGAGCCCTGACGGTATATGTTCATGAGTAGTGCTGCTGATCGCAAGGTCAAGGTCAGCAGTCTAAACCACAAAGATACTCCGTGGGAGAAAGATGAGGCATGAGGCTTTCTACTCTTCTAAAGAGTTACAGTCTCTGAAACCCACAGAGGCCAGAGGCCATTGTACCCTGTCCGATAGGGTTGCTATGAGTCAAAATCGACTGGAGGGCACTGAGCTTTGAGCCTCATGACAAGGATCCCTGCTGGTACAATACTTAAGCACTCAACTGCTGACCATAGATCGGCTGTTCAAACCAACTAGCCACTCGGCTGTAGAAAGAGGTGACAGTCTCCTTTCATTAGACAAAACAAGCTCATTTCCATACAGTGAATCCTGACTCAAAGCAACCATATAGGACAGCGTAACACTTCCCACTAGTCTTTCCAAAGCTGCTCATATAAAGATTTACAGTCTTGGGAGCACCAGGAAGCCCTCTACCTCTGTCCCATTGAGCCACGATGAGTAGCAATCAACTCAGTAGCAATGGGCGAGGCCTTGTGATTCTTCTTTTTATTCATAATGACAAGCTTCAAACATACGTATTAGCTCACTTATGCTCAAATAACAATGAACTGTGTTCTATGCAGGATGAGGCTAGGATTCCTACAAGTGCCTTCCAAGCAGTGGCCCTGTTTCTTTCCACGCTGACCACACTGTGACTGCCAGCTGCCACCAAGTCCATTTCAACACAATTCCATGTGACACATAGGATTTTTTTTACATTGTCACCTTAAGGAAAAAAAATTCTTTATTGTGAATGAAGTGGGTGTTTTTGGAACCGATCATAGCATTGCATTCAACAATTCATACATATTCTGATTTAACTCATTCATTTCAACACTCTCGACGCATCTTTATGGAAAAACGATTCTCAGGGCCTTTCCTTGCATAGATAGCTTCCAGGTATGTTGCAACCACCAGCCGTTGTACCACCACTCTTGTTGCTGACCATGTGGTTGTTGTGGGCCGTCAGGTCAACCCCAACTCACTGTGGCCCTGGATGACAGACTCAGACGGCGTCAGAGGGTTTCCTCCTAAGTGAGCAGATCCCCAGTCTTCTTCTTCCAGGGTTGCTAGTTCGAACCGCTTTTCAGTTAGCAGCATTGACCATACTCCTGCTATCCTGTCTTTTCCTAGCCTTTTACCCCTCTTAAAATGCTTAATGCCAACAACCCGCATCTGCCTGTCTTTCTTTATGATCATTACAGTTTTGTGCTGACTAGAGTGGGCCAGGATTCTCAGTGATGTGTTGTTAAAACCTAGGAATCCCCTGTGACATCTGTTCAAGAGTGTAGCCTGCTTCCTGTAGAAGTAGACAGTGTAGATAAGCTTGCTTGCTTTGTTCTGTGTCTGGTCCCTGCATTTATCAGTTAACTCCTGACCTAAACCATAAAAATCAAGCTCACTGCCATTGAGTCCATACTGACTCATGGTGATCCTATAGAACAGGGTAAAACGGTCCCTGTGGGTTTCTGAGCCTGTAACGTTTTATGGACGTAGGAAGCCTCATCTTTCTCCCACAGAGCAGCTGGTGGTTTCAAACTCCTGTTCTTGCAGTTAGCAGCCCAACACATAACCACTATATCACCAGGGCTCCTCAGCTGCCTCTTACTAGGAGGAGATAACTCTTCATGCCTTCTGGTGGACATGTCTATAGCTGTAACCCGGTCATTATGGTGTCGATGCTTGAATAATGGGTAGAAGAACTTGCTGTGAAGGAGGTCTCCTCTTCCTTTTTTCTCAACTGCAGGGACTGTCAGTGAGCTAAGAGGGTAGAAACCAAATACTTCTTAGTAATGAAAAACGAATAAACTTCCAGTGCAACAGCATGGATCGCAAAACATTCTATTAAGGGAGAGGCGTCAGATATAAAAATCACATATGGTGTGTTTCTCTTTTTTAAAAAAAAGTGTTATTGACCTATAATTCACATACCATACAATTCAGAGGTTTAAACATATTAAAGAGAACTGAGCAATAATGACCATGATCAATTTTGGAACATTTTCTTAATCATCATCCCCATTGTTATTTTTAGCTCCCCATTACAGCCCAACCTCTCCTGTCACATTCCTAAGGAAATATTAATCTAATTACTGTCTCCATGGATTTATATATCCTGGATTTCATATAAAGAAAATCATACAAAACCCTCAACAAGGACAGCACATTAAAACAGAAAAATCTCAATCCAAGAGAAAAGTAGCAGATAATAGAAAATAGTGAAAAATGAGTCAAAAGAAAAAACAAATACTAATATGTTAAATTCTAAACCAACTATATCTGCAGTAATCCACCTTCCAATGCACTAAGTCTGAGAGCAAGAATTTTCACATCCTGGTCAATGGTCTGAGGGAATCCAAAGGAGGCTTAATCCATGCTAGGATTCTGCAAATAGATGTTGGGCTTTCACTGTCATCCACAGCCTTCTACAAATCGGGTGCTCAGAATTAAAGCTCTAATACAGTTCCCCTCCTCTGGCTTTGTATTTTATTATTTATAATTCTTGGATCACACGTGCTGGGACGCTTCTTCCATATGAACTTAGCTGACATCACATTTAGGTGGCTGCTTATTTCAAGACAAACCTTTAACATCCCAAGGCTATTCTTTCTGATAGTTAGCATGTGGTGTATTTCTTTGTAAATAGAAGTTGAAGACAGGCAAAATCAATCCACTTCTGGTGCTTTGGACTTGAGGCAATGAATGGCCTGCCATATTACCTACCAGTCGTTGGAGTCATCCGTCGCCTATCACCTCACTTGTCACTCTTGAACCCATTCCCCTTTAGAACCACAAGCCTGCCATCTTCTTGCTCATCTGTTTATTTAGAGTCAGGCTTCTGGCTCATGACTAGTGTTTGTCATTTTTTTCCTTATTTTTTTAGTCTGTGTGTTTTCAATGTTTTAATTTATTTGATATAATGAAATATTTACTATTTTAATCATTTGGAGCAAACAGGTCAGTAATATTAATTACGTTAATACTTCTGTCTAACCACAATTCATTTTCAGATAGTTTTCATCTGTCTAAACAGAAGCTCAGTAATAATAATGCTCCATTCCTCTCTCACTCCAAACCCCAACCTCTGGTAGCCACTAATGAGCTCTTGTCTCTATGTAAGGTCACACAATATTTACCTTTTTTTTAATTGAGGCAGTTGAAGCAGACACCACTCCTAGACAGGCTATCACAAATAATTGAGAGCATTTAAGTTGAGAGCTAAGTGGGAGGAACTCTGGTGTTATAATGGGTTACGTGTTTTGCTTGCTAACCTTGAGGTTAGCAGTTCAAAACCACCAGATGAGTCTTTCTACTCCCATGAAGAGTTACAGTCTCAGAAACCCACAGGGGCAGTTCTACCTGGACCTATAGGGTCACTATGAGTCAGAATCTACTTGATTGCAGTGAATTGTTTTCGTTATCCTAAGTGGGAAGTGGGAGGTGTGGCCTGGGAAGTGAGCTCATCGCCCTTCTCCTTGGCAGATAGTCAGTTAGTAGCTTTGTGGACTCATTATCAGGGAATAGGATACTCTTAGGGGAGGTAGAAGATGAGGAAGGAAGAGAAGGCAGCATTCAGCATCTCATAGGCAGCAGGTGGGAAGGCTGGCATTTGAAGAGTGGTCTTTGGACTATTCTTTCCACTGGATCTCCTGAACCAAGAAATCAATAAAGCCGAAGAGGCGCTTGGTGGAAAGAAGCAGAGGATCTCAGTGGCTTGGCTTGGGGATGCATTAATGTGAACCCTTGGGGATAACACATTTGGGGAAAGAGATGAAATGGGTGGAGGTGCAAGCATTAAGTGGGCCAACTATAACTTTGGCAGAACCCAAGATCATGCACAAGTGTCTTTTTGTTCAGGGAGTGTCCCAATGCTAGTGCTCGAGGGAGACAATTGATGTAGCATGACCATGCCAGGAGAAAGAGCAGGAGCTGGGGGGCTGCCAGGCCCCTGCAGGGGGTAAGCTGTTAGGCAAAGGGGGCAGATTAGCTCTCTTTCAGAGGCTTATAATCCCCCTACTGCCCCAGGACACTTCAGCTTCCTCTTCTTTTCAGCCAGAGACCCCTCTACCGGCCTTTGTTCTTTTCTACCCTTTGGCAGTCCGTCCCCTGTTTTCTAGAGCCACCTCCTGCCCTCCTTCCCAGCTAATTGTGTTTGGAGAAGCTGAGTCAATTGAGATGAAGCTGCCTGAAGCTACAGACCCCTGATTACCTCCTTCACTAGGCTGCCACCCTTCTTCCTGGCCTATCACGTCTCAGTTAGAACAATGGGATCCATACAAAGACGAGGAAAACCACCTGTCCCTCCTCTGTGTGACTGGAGCGCATTCTTAGTTAAGGCATGCCACTCAGGGATTGCTAAAGGGCTCTTGGGCTGTCCAACAGTCATTTAGTGGCTGAGTCATTAAGTCATGATTTCTACAATCAAGAGCTGGCTCTTTCTTCAATGATCTTCCTCTTGGTCTCGTTCCAAGTCAACAACACCTCACTGTGCCAAACTCTCCCTCCGCCTTCCCAAATACATTCATGGGGAGGCCTCCTCATGGCCAGATTCACAACTAAGCTACAACATGCTGTTTGGGACATCTCTTGTGCCCTAGCGCACAATCGTCAGGCCTACATTTTACCCCAGCCCTTATGGTGGCACCAGACTTCCTGAGTGTTTGAAGTGTGAGCCTAACATGCATACCTTCATAGCCTGGACATGGGGGGAAGCTTGGCCAGTGGGGAAGGGAAGTTATGAAATGTCCTTCTCTTCTATCTCACAGGTGGATGATCCTAAGGTCTATGTACAGTTCTTAGACAATCCTAGCAGGATGGAGCTGTAGTTGCCCGTAGCTGTGACTACTAGCTTGTGAATGTACGGTGGCATTCGCTGACCTCCTTCCCTGCTCCTCGGGCCCCATTTCTGTTAACTTGTGATTGTTCCCCACCATGAACTACCAGCACATAAGGCACAGCTTCTGGGACTCATTATTAAAATTTCTCTTTTAGAAAAGAGGGGACTGAGAGCTGGCAAGTACTAAGCACTTCTAACTTGAGTCTTCTCAAAAGTCTTGCTTGTCTTCTGTACCACACTGCCTTGAACTTTGCAACTTCTGCAGCACCTTGAAGAATACTTTTATCGGAGTGTAAGTGGATAGATGGACATGCCTCCATCTTTGCCATGTAATACAATTCTAATTATGATACAAACACAGGCTTCTGAAATATGTGAGGGCATATGAATGACAGCAAAGGAAATAGAAAAAGAGAGCGAGAGCGAGAGCCCACCACTTTTGCTCATGAGGACAGCTACAGGAAGTAGGAGCCAGGGTTAGTGTTCTGTCAAGAAATTTTGCAACTTCCTTACTTGAGGATTTTAAAAGTACGTTGACCATGATTATAGAAGATACTTCTTGTCGATGTGTCCATGCCAAGCTTTTGAGGGCTGGCACCTTGGCCTTTTTGGATGACTGTCCTTGGGCGACTAGACTTGCTACATGACAATAGTTGGAAATACTTGCAAGTTTACTCTTTCTCTCTCTCTCTTTCTCTCTTGCTCTCGCTCTCTCTTTCGACCCATGACCCTGACCCATGTAGCTTATAACTCTGTTTCCTTGAGGAACAAAATCTGATATGTCATTGACACTTCAGTGATATCTACACTGTAGAGTCATACTAGAGCTAAGCTTCCACCTGAAATCATATTCCCCATCCCCTTATCAACTACTCTCCAGATTGCTTCCTTAGATCACTGTGAAGGAATCTTCTTCCTTTTAGTGTCTGGTTCTGCAGCATCAGACCTAAGACACCAATCATCTTGCTAATGATCAAGGATCCAGTCCCTTCTGGATGCTCAGTGTCTAGCAGGGGAGAAAGATAATGGAATTATTACAGTAAGGTCGAATGCATGCTGCTGTATTGGAACAATCGGACAGTAAGTTCCTCAAGAGTTTTCAACTATCGCAAAGTAGCTGAAAGTACTGGATCAAGAGGCAGGAGAATTGGATTTCAAAACCAGAAAGGCCTGTGCTTGAATTTTGTCTTTGTCTCCGACAATCAGGGTGCTCTTTGCCATATTCGGTTTCTCTGATCACCAGTTTCTTCATCTGTAAAACAGGTCTGGTAGCTAGCTCTCATAATTGCTAGAAGGGTGATTTCACTTATGAGGAAATAATTGTTACATATGGGGCTCTTACTCAACTCACAACAAGAGCTCACCAATGGAAGCTATTTTCAGTGGGCATTGTATGTTGTCAACATGATTGAGCTGCCTCGATATCATGCCACATAGCTCACTGATGTAGTCCTTCAGGCCTCCCACATGCCCACTTGTGAACATGATGTCATTCCATCTGTTCTTAGAACTCCAAAAGTACCAGAGGGGACCACAAAAGAAGGGTCCTCCTAATTTTCTGTTTGGCTCTTGCTTCCAAAAAGATTGGAACTCCTGCTCCATTGACCCCAGGTTAACCTCTAAGTGTTGCTCTTTCATTGGCTGATCCTAATTGAGTGTTCCTCTTCAGATGAGATTTTTCACCCTGAAAGCATAACATTCTGGAATACCCCCTATATTTGGCACCCCAGGCTCATGAAAAGCTAAATCCAGTTGTGGCTCTCCAAAAGAGAGTAAATCCCAGCCTGCCCCCAAAGAAGTTGCTGTCATATTTATAACTCCTTTTGGAAGGAATTTTGATTTAATCACCTTACAGCGAGATTGCACTATTTTCTTGGCCAAAGTTCATTCCAAACTGCCTTTGCTATTTCCCTCCTGGTCCATAGACATGGCTCCTTTTTGTGTTTGTTAATTTGCAGGAAATATCTAGTGGTTTCAAAGAAAGGTCAAGCAGATGCCACGGGGTGGCATTGACACCTTTTGCTAGAAACATAGGGTAAGAGAATGAGCTCTTCCCTGCTGACCCCATCGGACCTGTTCCCTGTACCACTAAGGGCTCCTGGAAGAGCCAGAGATGGCTTCCGCCACTGTTTCTCAACTGATGATACAGAGATCATCTAACCAGCGCTTCTTAACCTGTAGCTTGTGACCCCTTTGGGGGTTGAACGACCCTTTCACAGGGGTTGCCCAATTGATAACAGTAGCAAAATTACAGTTATGAAGTAGCAATGCAAATAATTTTATGGTTGGCGGTTACCACACATAAGGAACTGTATTAAAGGCTCATGGCATTAGGAAGGATGAGAACCATTTAAGTAGACAACTGGCTCAGGTCTCATTTTTGTTCTCTCTCTGTCTTACTCATTCATGTTTCTCCTCCCCAGTTTTCACTCCTGTTCTCCAAGCTCATCAACCAAGGGCTCAGGTGGCTTATTAGTGCGCCGTGTGCTTTGCGCTGAGTCGCAGCACAGACCTGTCGTTCCTCACTGCCCAGCATCGTCCTAAGCCACACGCGGGACTCTGAGAGAGGGCAGTGTGGCTCCTCTCCACAGCATCTAGTCTGTGTTGTAGGGACTTCAACAAAACAAGACAGAGAAAGATGCGATAAGCGATGATACGTGGTAAGAATTGCCGCAGCTAAGTGGGAACACAATTGTTGAATGTAAAACTGTGATCAGCACTGTAAACTTTTCATCTCCTTCACAATGAAAAAAAAGTTGATTTAAATTAAAAAAAAAGGAAGACGAAGCATGTGAGTTGGGACACGTGGGGGCTGGGTTGTAGACTCCAGAGAGAAATGAAACGGATTTCTGGTTGCCTTCGAGAGAACTGAGGCATGGAAAGGAAGTCCTGACAAGGAAATGGTCGAAGCGGAGGCATCCCTTTTCTGTCACCCCACCTGCGCCTCCTCAGAGGTAAATGAGGGAGGCAGGTTCCTTAGTGGGCTTTGAACACCAAAGTGAAGATTTCGTCTGGTTGTGACAACAGGAAAATGCCCTGGGGAGAAATCCTTCTAGGTTTTATTAACCAATACCATCTTTGATCTGGATCCACATTTCCTGGATTCCGGCATCTGGCCACTAGTGAAGCCTGGGCAGTTAGCTTCCACTGGGGGAGCCCAGCATGTCCCTTCATAAGCACGAGGGATTCATGAGCAGGGAGGAGCCAGATACAAACAATGTTTTGGCTGGATCTCTCAAGCAGGAGCTCACAGAGAGGGGGCAATGCCCTGAGTCCTAGCAGGCTGGCTCTGAAATGTTTCAATAGGTCCCGCCTGAAGTCCACTATGGGTATGCAGATGAAGCCCCTTTAGATGGGAGCTTATGGAAGCACTGGTGGTACCATGGATTAAGCATTCGACGGCTAACCCCAAGGTCAGTGGTTCAAACCCACAGCTGCTCCAAGAGAGAAAGATGAGGCTGTCTGCTCCATTAAGAGAATTATCATCTCAGAGAAACCCTACAGACCAGTTAGACCCTTGCCTTACAGCGTGGCTGTGAATCAGAATCAGTTAAATAGCAGTCACGTTGGTGTTTTGTTTGTTCATTTGTGCACCCTTTAACAGATATCATTATCCCAGTCTTACTCTTGCTGAGCATAAACACCAGGACAGCTGGGCTTGTGCTGTCCTTGTCTCTTTATCCTTCCTCAGCCCTGCTACAAGACCTGGTCCCGAGCTTATGCTTCCAGTTCCCCAAGGGGCACATGTCACCTTTTCTCGGTCACAGACAACTTCTCTGTGCCTATCTTTAATTAATTCACTCACGGATCGAGCTGTCTTGAAGGCTCACAAAGGGTGGGGCTGTTCTCCTTTGTCCTGTGTGGTTCAGCCCACAGAGGAGCGGTTCATTCCCCAAGACAGAGTAGGCTCCCATCATTACACACAGCCACAGCAGTCAGCCCTGCCCTGTGGGAGCAAAGCCTGGGAGGGACCTGTCCAGGTGGGTCCTAGAGGGGCTTGAGAGTGGTTATTAATGGAGGACAAAGTAGTGCTCTTTTGGAAACGGCGCAAAATGTGCTGAGGCTGCCAAAATGGAAAATGCCTGTTAATAGCAGAAGAGACACATCATAGATCACTCACAGCAGACTAACCCGGGTGCTGTCTGAAAGGATGAAGGCTGCATGCTAATGACACCAGCTAGAATAATGTCTCAAGAAGCCACCCCCTCCCAAGCCACGTCCCTGTGGGACACAGCAGAGACAACGGTCCCCAGATTTCCAACCATCGGGAAGCATTGGTACGGAGCCTGGAGAACCATCTAACCTATAGATGCATCCTCTTGCTTCGACTCTCTATCAGTTACACCTGAGATGATGAGTAAAGGAGACGAGATGGATGAGAACACTTGACGACTCTCCAAGGGCTCAAATTGGGAATGGACTAGAATTGCTATGCAAGCAGCCTCTGGCATGGTCACAGAAACTCACTTTCAGATATAGTGAAAAATATATGGTGGAGACTTAGTGGCATATGGAATTTTCGTGATGTCCCTTCTTTGGGGCCTTTTGTATTTATTTTGTTCATTAAAAACAATTGTGGTGACTATGTATGTCATTTCCAAATGTGTTGCATATAGAGTGCATTAGCTTATCTTCACCATGCTGTCCAATCACCACTGTATTCGTTCTCAAAGTTTCCTCTCATGCTTATAGAAGGTAGTGCCCCTACACAACGAGTCCCCACTTTTCCCATCTATGGTCGCCACTAATAAGCATTGATCTCTCGATACTTATTTTATATGAGTGGGATCATACAAAATTTGTCAATTTGCAACTGATTGATTCCACTGAACATAGTGGTTTCTAAGGTTCCGCATGTTGTAGCATGCTCCCGGACTTCATTTCTCCTTCTGGCTGAAGAGTTTTCCGTTGGGAAATCTGTATCTGTGTGAAGACGTGGGGCACATTTCCGATTTTCAGGAAGGCAACACTGGTGGACACTTAGGGGCTAAGAGAGAGCTAGCATATTGGAGATGTAGTTTAGATAATTCATTCCCTTCCCTTTGTGAATCTCCTCCTGGCCCCGAAAGACTTCCCTGGGCTGTGGGCTTGTGTGTCCACCTGACCAGAGGGCCTCGCTTTTGGGGTGTTCGCTCAGCTTCACGGGGCTGGGTCGTGTCAGTGCGTGAAGCTGAAGGAGGCATTCCAGCCCAAAGCTAAGGGGAATTTCTAGAAACTGTCAAAGCCTTGCTAGCTCTCCTGAGAAACTCTTGTAAGGGACCTTTAACTTTTTGGTGTGTCAGATGGCTGACTAGAATCGTTGACTTCCTGTAACCTTCTAATGATAACAATAACCCTATGATAATAGCCTGGAATCATCATATCAAACACTTTACATGTGTGATCATTTATATTTTAAAATGGTAAGAACCAAAGAGGCTCAGAATTTTTTCTCACTCCAATGTTTCCCCCTCCCACCCAGGGTGCCTACTACCCAGCCTTCCTCACGGCTCTGAAGTGTGAGTGGAGTCGGTGCCAGGTCCCAGGGAAAGCTTATTGGGAAGAAGTTAAGAACCACCTCCGTGGCTGTCCAGGGACAAGACCGCAATGACATGAAGGTGATGTGAGTTCTCTCAGGTCAATCCCTCCTCCCTTTCCAGCCATTCTTCTGGAAAATTGTCTGACTGATGGCTCCAGTATAGACTTAGAGTCTCAGCAAACCCAGATCAGGTCTATGAGTCATAATCCACTTGAGGGCAATGGGGTTGGGTTTGGTTGGGTGGGGTTTCTGAGGGCTGACACGAGTCAGGTTTGCTTCCACAACACCTCGTTGAGGGCAGTGGGGACTCGGTGGTAGCAGTCTCACTTTTCACTGGGGAGACGTAGGGTCGGTTCCCCGTAGGAACAGCTATTGCCTGTCATTCGGGGCTTGCGTGTTGCTAAGGTGCTGAACGATGACGTCCCAGGCTAGAATAGACCAGTAAGAAGGATCTGGTGAGCTGCTTTCGAAAAGCAGCCACTGAAAACCTTCCAGATCACAAGGGGTTCACCTTGCTGTGTTTGGGGTTGCCATGAATCAGGAATCGACTCCACAGAAGCTAACAACAGAAGAGATGGATGCGAGGGACGGATTCTAAACACGAATCTTTGTGGATGCAAAGCGCTCCTGACTAGATTCAAGCACAGCCCACTGGTGGACAAGGAAGACTACTTCAGAGGGGATTTTGTGAACAATTGAGAAGCGGCACAAAGGAAGGGGGGAACAAACATATTCATTGTGTACTTAACCACCTGTCAGATGTGGTTGCAGTTGCTTTGTTGTTTCAGGCGCTGTTAAATCAGTCCCCAGTAACCCTCCTATGTGAGTCCGGGTTGACTAGAGCAACGAATCCAGAGACACTCATGTGCATGTAAGAGAGAGGTTTATATCCAAGAGCAATTGTGTATTTAGAAAACACCCCAGCCCAGTCCAAAGCAAGTCCACAAGTCCAATATTAGCCCATATGGCTGATACTAGTCCATAAATTCCTCTTCAGCAGCACATGGAGTGATGCTGATACAGGAAGATCACAGGCTGGTGGGTGGAAAGTCTTGTGGATTCCATGATTGTGGAAGCAAGTCAGCACTGGATCCTCTGGCTCTCTGAGTGTGTCTCCTCAACAGGAAGGTGAAGCCGAGAGAGAGAGAGAGAGAGA
>NW_022111256.1:2984013-3013798 GCF_000313985.2 Echinops telfairi | reverse complement strand
AGAGAGAGAGAGAGAGAGAGAGAGAGAGAGAGAGAGAGAGAGAGGTGGCGCACATCTCAGTAGAAAGAGAGGAAGTACCATAATTCTCGTGAGAGGGCCACACCCACAAGGAAGCATCACCAGCCCGTGACCTGATTGATTCTAGACTCCACCCCTTCACTCTTAATATCCTCAAGTTGACACGAGATTATGGAGCTACCACACCTACGCATAACAGAACAAAGCATTGCTGGGTCTTGCCCCATCCTTACAATTGTAGTGGTTGGTGCTAAATGCTTAATACACTTCATCGATTCCATACTCCCAAGCAGAGGGAATTGAAATCATGGTGCATGTGGCACAAAAGAGGAAATGGTGACTTATTCACAGTTAGCCAGCAAGTTAGCCTCAGAGACACACTAGAAGCCAAGTCCCTTACCCCTCAGTTCTTTGCTCCTTTGAGTCTATCACAACTCTTGGGAAGATCTTCTTCACCATTATCCCAAATGTATCACTCAGCACTCATCTGTTCTATCTGCCTGAGCTGGTCCTCCCAATCATCATGTAACTACTCCGGGAGGACTAACCACAGAAGTTGTAACCTAGTTTGAGTGAATGTATCACACATGTCCTGGTGGGCAGTTTGGGGAGAAGTCGAGAGAGTGTACAGAGCTCCTATGAGGCCAGCAATCAAGACTTTACTAAAGATGCAAAGGGTGTCTAGGATAAGGAAGCTGGAGACATGCAGGCCAGCTTTGATGGCACTTAAGTCCAGTACTCCTGGGCCTTGCCTTCCTCAGGGGACTGTGGGTAATTGTGGGCCCTCATACCAGGCTTTTGCTTCCTATTGCAATGGGATCCACGCAGGGCTGTATGTGAATGTGGTTTTTCAAGGACTCAGATGCTCATGCGGCCCAGGGCAGTTTGTGATGAACCCCCCAAACTGGTAGCTCAGCCAGGCTAGGTCTGACCCTAACCCTGGTCCTCAGTCATCCCAGGGTCTTACCTAGCTGCCATACATTCGGAGACAGACGGAAAGCTACTTCTAAACTTTGATGCTGGAGCCCACCTCAGTGCCATTGGGCACCTCAACTCCTCTGGGTCTGTACATAGTCCCTACGGGGATACTGCCTGCCGAACCAGCAGAAGGACTGAAACACAAAGCAATCCCTGCCTCCTCTTTCAAGATTCAGCTAAGCCCCAGAGGAGGGAGTGAACTCACTGGGTCAGCAATGATGCTGAAACACAAGAGCAGATTAAAACTTTGCTCTCTGTGCCCAGACATTAGGAGCAAGCAGTAGCATGCTTTTTTTGGAAGAGTGGCCCTTCCCAGGCTGGGCAGATGCTCTGTTGTAATTCTTAATCATTTCTTTAAAAAAAACACAACAAATATCCTTCCATTCAGTATGAGGATTTGACTTGTGCTGGGATTATTTCCATTTAATGAGATGGGCTCCTGTCCAGACAAGAGGCAAGGGAGAGAAGAGGAGAGTCCCTTCAGGGGGACAGGCTTTCAAGTCCCCCCTGCTCAGGCAAAGACAGGTTCGTCTCCACAGCCATGGAGACCGTGGGTGAGCACAGTCTAAGACCAGCATGCAGTACCATGACTCCAGATGGCACCTGGAAGGGGGTAGATCCTACTAGTTAACCCTGGGATCTCCTCTATATTCTGCCTCTCATTCTTTCATGGTCACCAGAAGGTAGTCTCTCTCATCTCTGACCCCCATGTTGGTTCTACCATGCTAGCAGGTTCTACCATGCTAGCAATAAGCTCTGGGGATGGAATAACACAGTGCCTGACTGCTAACCACCAGGATGGTGTTTGGAACATACCCCATGGCTTCATGGGAGGAAGACGCAGCAGTCTGTACTCAGAGAGGTGGTAGGCTGGGGAAGTTCACACTCCGTTGCTCTGGGGACAAGTTCACAGCAGCAGGGACGGAGAGTGTAATCTCGGGCACACCTGGGTGGCTTTCCGTACACTATGCCGGGTGCTCGGTAACGATCTCACCAAGGATTGGGCCACTTGTCCTGGGGCTTAGTACAGATCCATGGGGACACCCATTTTGTGTCTTTGTGTCATGGGGGTGGCGATGAATAGATCAGTTGGGTGAGAGAGGTGCCTGAAAGTTTGGGGCGTCTTGAAACGTATGTGATTTGGGGTGTCTGTAATTCTTGTGTATACAGAACTGAGTGCAGGGGCCTACACAAGGGAGGAAGCTGTGAACTGGGGCCTGAGGTACTGCCTAAGCCCAGGCCCTCCTTAGCATGCTACCTCACACGACAAGGGGCATCTTCAGAGGGGAGGATACAGGAGAATGGAGAAAAAGCATCAAGGTGGAAATACAATAGGAAACAGAGGCACACATTCTGGGGAGAGAGACTCCTAGTACCGTGTCTGCTTGCAGGCCCCTCTCTCTGACCCCTGAGCATTTTGACTGTCTTTATCAAAGCTTATAAACTCCACTGTCCATTTGGCAACTCTCTTCACCCCCTCCCCATGCCCCATTGCCACTTCTCCTGCTTCCCCCTCCCCCCTTGCAGCCTCCAAAATCAATTTCCAGCAAGAGCAGCAGGTGGGGAGCCATCTGGGGCTGCTGGCAGCCTCAGCGGGTTGTAAGCAGCTCAGTCTGTTTCCCGTACACCGGCCCCCGGATTTCTCTGCCACCCCCAGCCCGGTCTTCCCCTCTTCTCCCCTACATGGAGGAGATGGGAGGGTGGGTTTCACACCCGAGCACACTGCTGCTCCTCAGGGGTCCTCTATCCCTGCCAGGCACAGGTAGGTGGGACCCCAGCAGCCAGACAGCAGTCACAGGGCTTCTCCCCCACCTGTAGGGAAGGATGGATAGTTAATGGGCAGGAAGGGTACAGAGGGAGGAAGCTGGGACTGGGCCAGCATCCACAGACACACTTTGTCTTACCTCGGCCGGCTGTGGAAACTGCGGGACTCCCTTCGTGGGGAGAGCAAAGGCGGATACCCAGTAGCGGTTTCTTGTCTGTTTGTGGGGGAGCTGGGAAGACTGGAGCTCCTGATTTTCCCTAAGCGGCAGAGGAGACCTTGCGAGTCTCCAGAGCCCGGGAAAGGCTATTCTGCACAGAGGGAAGTGGGGCTAGAATATTTCTGATGCTGCGTCGTGCTTGCTCTGGGTAAGGAGACTAGCCCAGGATACTTCCTCACTTGAGGCTTCTCTTGGTCTTAAGACCCCATCACAAACCTGACTTCCTGGTTCCGTCTCCCTCACCGTACTCCTGTTCATCCTCCAACTCATCTCTGGAGTGCTCTCCAGGTCTCTGTCATCAGGTAAACTGCCAGCTGCTGCTTCTTTCCCTCAGGCCCAGGGAAAGGATTCCCAGACATCTGGGGAAGCGGAAGTAATGAAATGGGAGGTACCTTGGTCGCATTTGCTCGAGAACGTTCCCTGGGTGTCTGGAAGAGCTCAGACTTGAACTCCGATCTTACAACAGACGCCCTTCCCATTTTTAGGCTGCCAAGGACAAAAACGGAGCCTCGGAGTTATGAATGAACACTGGCATGGGACTCAAGGGACCAGAGTGCTGGTCCTGGCTGGGCCCTCTGTTCTGTGCCCTTGGGGGTCACACCGCTTTGGAGACTTGGCTGCTTCCTCTGTGAAGTCAAGCGTTGTCCTTGACAGTCAAATCATCCTTGTCTCCCAGAATCCACCCGTGTGCCAGCCCCAAGATAAACGCACTGCCATCTAGTGGTTCGACTTGGAGCAGCCCTAGAGGACGGGTACAATGGACCCGGAGGGTTTCAGAGACGGTGACTCTTTAAGGACAGGATGCAGAAAGCTTCATATTTCTCCCTTGGAGAGGCTGGTGGTTTTGAACTGTGGACCTTGTGGTTAGCAGCCCAGCGTGTAACCACTACATCAACAAGGCCCGTGGGTGTCCAATCAATAGTATTAAATGAGTTTCTAGCCAGTCATCCAGAAACTCTGTTACTGTTGCGTTGATCCCAACTTAGGGTGACCCCAGGTGCGAAAGAGTAGACTTTTGCTCCACAGGGTTTTCGATGGTTACTTTTTTTATTTTGTAAATCTCCAAATCTTTATTCCGACGTGTCTCTGGGTGGATTTGAACCATCAAAGTTTCTGTTAGCAGCTGAGTTAGTTAGTTTATTGTGCCAACCTGGTCAATAAACACACGTGAGGTTAGTTGAAGGGCAGAGGGATAAATGGCTCAGTGAGCCTCACCTTTCAAGTTCTCAGGTCTCTTGCTTTGTGATGGTTGGACCAGGGTGCAGCTGCCTTAGCCAGTTTCCTGCTTCAGCTGGCAAGGTTTACTTCCTGCAAGACATCCCCGAGGAGAAGCCACAAGGACCTACCCCAATTCAGCCTGGGGTGCTGGAGCACCCGTGTGGAGAGACCCCTGCCAGTGCTGAGATGTTTACACATTCACTGAGTTGGCTTTCCTCCTGCAGTCGGCACCATTGTGTGTGTTTTGTGAGATGGAGGAGGACTTGGTGGACTGGTGTTGGACATATGGGTTAATGTTGGACTTGTGGGCTTGGGCAGCACTGGGTTGGGATATTTTCTTGATGCGCACTTAACCTTTACATAAAACTCTCTCTTATACATGAGTTTCTGTGGATTTGTTTCTCTAAAGTACCCAGACTAATACAGCAGACGGGCATATTAACCATGTGTACCACCCTGGGACTCCTACCACTGAGAGGTGAGTGTTCTGGTCAGTAAATATGAATTCACTTAGGAAAACAGTGAATGTATTTCAAAGAGTGTTCTTTTAACAAATCCTAGTCAATCAGGTAATTTGGGTGGGATCTCAGTGCTAGAACAGAGGTCTCCAGTCCTGGGGTAAGATGATGCTTGGGCAGGTGACAGAGGGAGTAAGCTTCCTACTTCTCTGGCCCACTCACCCTCTACCCACATTTCTCAGCCTTATGCTTGTCTCAGTAACCGCACTCTCTGAGGGGAGGGTGCAGAGATTCTTTCCTGCTGCCCCAGCCAGCAAGGCATTCCTCATCTAGTACAGGGAGGGGAGTCTGGGTTAGCGTTAGTCTGGGTTGACTAGAGAAACAAATTCATATACATACATATGTGTGCATTAGAAAGAGCTTTATATAAAGAATAAAATTGTATATTCAGAAAACATCCTGGGCCAGATCAGGTCCATAAGTCCAATATTAGGCCATCTGTCCGATACCACTCTAAAAATTCCTCTTCAGACTCACGCAATGCATGCTATGGTGCTGAATGCAGGGAGATCACAGGCCAGTGGGTGGGAAGTCTTGTGGATCCAGTGGTGATAGAAGCATCTCAGCGCTGGTGTGTGCTTCCATGTGACTCCTCCAGCTCCAGGGTTCTGGCTCCATCAGCGTAGCTTGATGTGGCTTGTTAACAGGAATGTTGCACAGAGAGTGTGTGTGTGTGTGTCCCACCTCCATTGAGCTATTTATCTCCTCCACACCTTCACATGAGGTCATCAAGATGCAACCTGATTGACAGGTTAAACTCCACTCCTTTACTCAATAGTCTTAAGTTGACAACAGATTACGTAACTGCCACATGGTCACGGTCATTTCTCTCTGAGAATGTTGCACAAGGTTTAGCTGAGCGACTGCTGGATGCCCCCTCTGCTTGTGAGGGCAAATCTGACATCCCTAGTACATGGTGGGGAGGTTATAGAAGTTAAATCCCAGCTACAAGATCCTAGTGAAGTTGAGGGAACATGCAGATTTTGTTCCAGGAAAGGCCAAAGGTCTTTGGAGAACGTCTTCAGAGGAGGCATCTCTCCTAAAGGACTGGGAGAGGAGAGGATGGGTCAGAGCATCCATCAGGCTCCAGCTCATTGAGGGCTGATGCACTGCCTGGATGTCCCTTGCTCCCAGGGCCATGGCTCTTCTCTGTGCTGAGCCCCTTTCTCACTTCCTGGAGCATCATACACCAAAGTAGTGGCTACCTTCTTAGGTTCTTGTGTGTTTGTTTTAGTATTTGACAGATCATTGCCACGCTTGTGCATTTGCAAATGTTTTTAAGGTCTTTTATGAACGCTGTTGCCTTCTGATTTCTTCCAAAGCATGTGGTTTATGCAGTCACACTACTGACCACACTCACATAACCTTGAGCAGGGGGCAGGTCAAATGGCTGCTTATGGAAAGCTGAGATGGAAATATTTGAGAAAACCAAAGTGTGTTACTAGTTTGGTCTTAATATATCAGGGCATTTCAGATACCAGAGCATTCCTTAGGTTCAGAAAAATAATCCTCTCCTATAATTGTTCAGCACTTTATGTTTTTAGAGTATTTATACAGACAGCATTTCATTTCTCCACTAGCAAAACTCTTGTGTGTGCAATACACAAGAGAGGTATTCCTATTATCCTGATGTAGGAGATTACAAAATTAAGAAAAACAGAGGATGATTATCCAAAATCCTGAAATATCGTATTACATAGGACCAGGCCATGTTTCTTTGTCATATAGAAGGTTGTCATGAGTCAGGGTCAACTTGACAACTAATCTCACACACACACACATGCGCGCGCGCGTGCGTGCGCGCATGCGCGCGCTCGCGTTTCAAGGAGGGGTGTCAACAAGTTTGTGAAATTTCTCCATATTTCTAAATTCTATTTTCCCATGAAGTTCCTGAAGCCCCCGCCCCACCCTCCCCGTTTATTGCCACCCACTGTTCAATTTGTCATAGTGAGGTGGCTTGTGTATTGCTATGGTACTAACAGCTGAGCCTCCATTATTTCAAATACCAGCAGGGTCAGCCCTGGTAGACGGATTTCAGTGGAGCTTCCAGACTAAGATGGATGAGGAAGAAAGACCTACTGACCCTATTTCCAAAAGCGAGCCAATGACAGCCTTCTGGATCACCACAGACTGCTCTCTGCTATGATACTGGAAGGTTAGAAAACACTCAACCCACCACAGTTGCCTTGACAGTAGACGGGAGCCCGCGGAAGACTGCGAAGCTAGCTAAGGGCCCAGCCACGTTATGTTGATCTCCAGGCAAAAGCATTACTACACAATCAGAAACCTTTATGAAACCCAAAATGTCAGAATGTGATGCTATAATTTCATGACATCGCCACCATTCTAGAGATGGCTTCATTCCCTAAAGAATTCTGTGCTCTTCAATTCATACCACATCAAAACTGTAGTTTGACCAGCCTCCAATGAAGTTTCTTTTAGATGTTCTTTGAGTTTGGGGAACAGGGAGACGTCTGGAAGTGTAAGAGCAGAGCTGTTGTGCCTCCCAAGAAAATTCTTAGGACAACCCTTGCTAATTTTAAAGAATGAGTAGATATATTGTTGTGACACTAAAAAAAAATAAAAAAATTGTGCAAATTTCCTTATCTTTTCTCACCGATGCTGTTTCAAGTGAAAACAGAACAATGCCAACCTTTTACTAAGCCTGCCTGGCTTACAGGGATACTGCCACTGTTCTGATGTGTTGGGATCTACAACTGTGTTTTATATGCCCCCGCCCCCACCGCCATGTGTGTTATATGCCACAAATTAGAGAGGGGAAAGCCCCGTGAGCATCCCGTGTCCTTTGAGAAAATCTATCAAGATTGCCCTTTGGGATCCCACAAAACAGCTGCCATAACCCTCTGAAGTAGTGTCTCTGCTTGCATTTAAGTGAATTGAAATTGATTTCCCCTTGGGAGCAGATTCCCCTCTAAAGCCACTGTTTGGAGCGGCTCTATCTTTGGAAGGCACCCCACCACGAGGGACCTTGTCTTCAGCTGACCTACACATAGTGTAGGATAAAAATGATAATGATTAGCCAGCACTTCTTTTTTGTAATTAACCAGCGCTTTGAGTACTGCCATGCATTGAATTATGACCCCCAACATATGCATCAACTTGGCTAGGTACTGATTTCTACTATCGTGTAGCTAACCTTTATTTTGTGATCTGATGTAATTATCTTCCATTTGGGGGCCTCTATGTGTCAATGAGGCAGACGTATATTTGCCAGGGAAATGAGTATTAGATTATGTTTACTACTTGAAGGAGAAAGCATCAGAGTAGGATACAAAAACCTTATTCAGATCACAACCCTGATCCCAGGTAAGTGGAGTTTCTGCCACCTTTTATCTTTCACAAAATCAGAGGAGAAGCAATCAGAAAGAGAAGAACTTGGCCACCACCAAGAAAGAGTGATCAACAGCAGGATGCAAACTTTGGACCCAGAGTCCTAGCTCTGAGAACCTAGCTCTGAGAACCTCCTAATTAATTCCAAAACCCACAGAGCTCTCCAAGCACATGGCCCACAGATGTTGAGAGAAGACAAGGCCTTTATCCATGTTCTGAACCGAACATCTGGCCTCTTCAGCTGTGAAGGAATAAACTTCTGTTTGTGAAAGCCATCCACGGAGGGTACTTCCGTTCAAGCTGCACTGGATCACGGAAGCAAATACCTACAGACGTTATGAATTATACTTCCATCTTCCCATGAGGCAAGCTTCAAGGAGGTTTTTCTGCAGTTCAATAACCAGTCCCATGTTTGTGAAAGAATACCCGTATGTGGCTGGTTCTTTTACTTCACATTCCACCTGGACAGCTGCTGGAGTCTGACTGGTCCAGGGTCCTGTAGCATCTGCCATTCCTTGAGGAGTTGCAAGCCTCAGCCTCCTAAAGCTACTGTATCCCTACCCCCCCCCCACCTCCGTCCCCCAGTTCTGGGCTCAGATTGGACTATGAGCTTGGAGTCCTCCTTCACCTTGATCCCATCGGTCCTATTCTGAAGATACGGTGGCTTTGAGAAAGATATCCAGTGACCATATAGTCCTGCCAGCCCAACTCTCTGTGTTGGCAAGTCGAGTACTAGACTAGGAGAGGGGCTCCTGGTCTCTACTAACTCCATTTGCACCAGCAAGTGCCGTTGTATGCCCAAGGCAACCCCAGGATCCTCTAAGTAGAAATTCTTAGATGACTCCCCCCCATGGAAAATCAGTACAAAAAATCAATAAAACACCAAACTCATTGCCATCAAGTCAATGTCAACTTACAGTGAGCCTTTAAGAGCTGGTCGAATTGCCTGTGTGGGTTTCCCTGAATAGAACACTTCACAGGAGTAGAAAGCCTCATCTGTCTCCTGCAGAGTGGCTAGTGGTTTGAACTGCTGACCTTGCAGCTAGCAGCCCAAAGTATAACCATTATGCCATCAGAGCTCCTCAAAAAGCATTAATGTCAGGGTCTAAGGATTACGTGGCCGGGTCTATCTTCAGAAGATCCTGTGAGGCTTTCAAATCCTTAAATCCACTTCTCCTAAAGGAAAGTGAGAGAGGAGAAGCACAGATTTCTTCTGCCTCCACCGGATAATGTGCCTAATTATCGTTCAGGAGAAGTGTCATACTAAGTAGAATGTAGGGTTACTTTAGTAAGGAAGAAAAGAACAGAAAGTTAACCCAAGCTATTATTTCCTATAGAGAAGACTGCAGAGCCCCCTGAACATATCTATTAAAGACAACAGCCAATTCCTTGTCTAACTCCCCGCCCTATGCTCTACCCTACACACACACACACACACACACACACACACACACACGGAAACTCTTCTTGCCCACCTGAATTAAAGTGACCCTGGTGGTCACTGTGGCACTTTAGAACCTAATGAATTAGAAAGGACTTGAATATAAATTACTCAATGGATGATGCTTGCGGAGCCTGAGCCCTAAAACCAGCCCTCCTTTCAGAGATAAGGAAGTCTGGAGTTCAAGTGTCTCCTACTGAAAGGTTGCCTTCAGCTGTTTCAAGTATTTCATGGTAGCCATCTCTCCACGACTTGTTAGTGAGGTCCTCAGGGTCAGAGACAATGCCTCGCACTTCTGTAACTCCCAGTCCCCTAGCAACATGTGAGGCACATACATGGAAGCAGCCCAATAGGGGACCTCTGAGTGTCTGAAATGGAATGGTAGTCACAGGAAAAGTCTGAGGGACACCCCATTCACTTCTCTGGGTCTTAGTGATTTCTCTGTCCTAACACGCCTTCAGGTTGTAGACAGTAACTTTCTTTAAAGACAAGACAAGCCAGGAAGAATACTGGATTTGGAGCCCAGGGACCCATTTGAAGGCTTGCAGTGTTACTAAAGTAAGTCTCTTTGTTGCCTCAGTTTACTCGCCGGCAAAACATGGAATGTTAATAGATGCCCTCCTTATTTCATAGGGCTGTTGTGAAAAGCCATTCAGAAATCACATGTGGAAACCTATTTGTAAATAATAGAGCTAGACTCAGTAGGAAGCAGCCACTGACCGTCTAGCAGAATGACCCTACAGGACAGAGCAGAATTGCCCCACAGGCTTTCCCAAGTCTGTCATCTCAGTGAAAGCAGACTGACACATATTTGTCCTGTGAGTGGGGTGCATTCGAACCATTGCCCTTTCTGTTACCCCCTGCGCGTTTAACCACAGAGTCACCACAGCCTCCTCGCCACTGAACGGAAGCCACTGGCTGAGGATTCCACAAAGTCAGGGAAGTGTGGGTAGCCTGGGGGTGAGTTGAGATTGGCATGGCGTGGGAACGTGCAAGAGACCTGCGAGAAATGTCTTTGAGGTAAACAAGGCAAGCTTTAGATTTCTTGGCTGTTAAGGACACGAAGAAACGAACAGACTTGTAAACCCATCTGCTGCATTGTAGATGATTCCATAAGACTGAAATCTGAGTCTCCATCTTGGAGAGTGGATTGAGTGGACGGAGTCCGGCAGGAAGCACTGCGAACCAAACAATAAGAAGGTGCATGTGTATCGCTCTTTACCATTTTCAAAGCCCGTATCCATACATTATCCCATTTGATCCTTATACCCGTGTGAAGCAGGTATTAGGTTCCTATTTTCCAAATAAAGAAATTGAGACGACGAGAGGATAAGTCATTCACACAAAGTCACACAATTAATACGCAAGTGCGCTCAACCGCAGGTTTTCTGATCCCCAAAGTCCTTGCTGTTTGCACGCGCGAGGAAACGGTCATGCTGTAACTCTTGTTGGATGTCCTCTGGGAAATGAAGGCCTCTTGCTTTCATGACAAAGAAGCACTTTCGGCCTCCTATCCCACAGCCAGTCTGCTTTTTTACCCACATAGCAAACCTCTGAACACACTTTAGGTGTGAGTGCTTAGTACCAAGTCAATTGCCATTCAGGTGGTAAAGAGGCTTAAAATGAATTCATGAATTTAAAGTCATAGAAACATTGTGATCTTTGAAGCTAGGAGTCTACCACTAGGACCAAGTAGATAAAGAGGATGCATCCAGCTTGACCTGAGAAAAACCTGCTCCTAATGCAATCTTGGCCCCTCGGCACGCACATTGATCCAGCATACCCTTATCTTTTATCTCAGCTGTCTAAGCAGGACACTGTCTGTCGGTACAATATGGTATCACTCTACTTGCATGTGTTCGGAGACAGGCATTGCGCATGCCAGGAGGATGGCTTCTGGGATGTGGGACACAGGGAGGTGCTAATTCATACTCAGCTCATGTCAACAGCAGGTGAGGAGGACAGGCCTAATCTCAAGCTCCCACTTTCTTATGCCTTCGCACACACCCATACCCTGCACCAGTAACTTCTATAGAGTTGCTTGAGGATTGTCTCTTTGATCAAAAGAACGGCCTACGATGCTTCAGTGGTAGGATATTCTTGTGTACCTCATTCTCCTTAGATAAAGGGCACCTCGCTGGAATGAAGATGGATTAAAGTAAGGGAGCCTCTCCTTTCTAGGAATTTGCACCGTATGTGTCAGTGCTCAGACTGTGTTCAGTTGTTTTACCAAAACATGGTCGTTCCCATTTTGCTCATAGGAATTTTTCTTTCCCAACTCAGCGATTCCCGCTCAGAATGCACTGCCATCAAGTTGATTTCAATTCATATGGACCTTCTAAGACAGGGTAGAACTAACTGACCCTGTGGGCTTCCGAGACTGTAGCTCTTTATGGGAGTGGAACGTCTTATCTTTGTCCTTGTGGCTAGCAGCTTAATCTGTAACCCACTCTTCTACCAGGGGACTCAAGCCCTGGTTTATTGAGTGACAACTGGGAACTTACAGAAATGGTTTGGGCTTCAAGTTCTCACCACAAAATGTCTTCACTGAGCTTCTGCGAAGATTAATAATAAAATAATGGGCGATTAAGTTATTTTGCCCAATTAATTAGCCCTTCGACTTAATGGAAGAGATGAGTAGTGGGTATCATTCAAGAAAGTGTCCCATCCAGGAACAATGAAAGGGACCACCAACAAACCAGACATACATGCTTACAAGCTTTCTGTGAGGACCTACACATAGTGTGGGGCACGAACAACATGGAAGACATAGTTCCGGTCCCAGGAATTCCTAATCAAGTTGCAAAGACAGTTCCTTAAGTGATAGTCATCAAGCTATCAGGCTAATCAGATTTCTTTTGTTGTTTTTAAAACCAAATGCTTGTGCATCTAAAGGAGATGTCAGTTTAAAATGGTGTGCATTTCCCAACAGCACCCCACTCTGCTGGACATGTCGGGTGTCTCCGTTAGTTCTCCAAGGCGCACATTGGAAAGAGGGAATTGGCACCCACTTCTCAGTCAAGAGACTCTTCACTGCAAGAACATGCGCTGAGGTCAGAGCTGAGAGTCAGGGTTATCAGCTTTGGGCTCCTGAAAGGAACACCTGGCTCCTTGGAAGTATCAGGTGATCTAGGAGGAAAAATGCAAAATAGGATGGATTGGTTTCAGAGGACAATGGGAGCAGCGGATCAAAGGGTCTGTGAGGCACCAGCAGGCCTGAGAGCAGGGAACCTTCCAGACACAAAGCTGGTGTCATTTTCTCGGGGAGATTCCCGATTAGCAGAAGGAGTTGGAAGGCAGTCTGTAGGTGGGAGAGTCTGATCTCTTCCTGTGCAGCCCCTTGACCCACATGGCTTGCAATGTGTGGCTTTCCAGGGCACAATGCCAGACCTAGTTTTGCAGATAGAAAAAACCCTGGCTAAAATCTAAAATGAGTTAACTACTTTTAATCTTTTCCAGTTGTGTGCCTTCACACATTTATTTTTCCAAGAAAGATTACTCTTGAAGATTTACCTGATGAGGGTTCAAGAAAGCCCTGATAACACTTGGTTCCCTCTTTGGATCGTTGGCTAGTTAAGTTTTAATGCTAGGCTTACTAACCCCTGCCCTGTTTTCAGTTCAATAATGCAGATATTTATTGAGCAACGGCCCTGCCAAGGCAAAAACATGCAGTATGAAAGAAAGAACTATGAGTAATGTATGCGCCTTATGATGAGAGACCTCATTCTCTAATCAAGGAAATCAATAAAGTCTGCCATGACAAAGTGGAACGTGTTAAATCTGAATGGGAAGCTCAAAGCGCTAGAGCCTTTCAAACTGGAAGAGATCACATAGGCATGGTGTTGAGTTAAGAAGGAAGCCTGCAAGGAGAGGGACAGTTGAGACCAGTATTGAAGGAGCTCCAAAAATGTCCCATTCAATGATGGGCCCAATGGCCTTTCCCCTGGGAAAGTTGGCATGGAGAGATTGACTCAAAGGTGGGAACAGCACTAGAGAAAGGTCAGCTTGCACAGGTAGAATTGGTACAGATTTAGAGGCTTTGGATACTAGGGTGTTTTACCACAAGGGGTTGTTGTTATTCTTGTTGGTAGGTGCCATCCGGTCATCAAGTTGATTCTGACTTATAGCAACTTGATGTCCGAGCGAATCAAACATTGTCCAGTCTTTCACCATCCTCACAATCACTCCCATTGGGGACCATTGTCGCTGCCACGATGTCAATCCATCTCATCAAGGTTCTTTCTCTTTTTACCGCCCTTCTACTTTCCCAAGAATGATGTCCTTCTCCGGAGACTGGTCTCTCATGATAACATGTCCAAAGTCTGTGAGTCCACCTTCCTTGCCTCTGAGTCTTCAAAGTAACCTCCTTGTTCCTCAACACTTTAAAGAGAACTTCTCAGCAAATTTACCCAATGCAAAGCTATGCATCCTCTGATCTCTTGACTGCTGCCGCCACCAGCATTGGTTGTGGATTCAAGAAAAATGAAATCCTAGATAACATTAAGCTTTTTTCATTTAGCATGATGGCCCCGTTGTGAAGATTCCGGTTTCCTGTACACTGAGTTGTAATCCATACTGAAGACCACATCCTTGATGTTCAGCAGCATGTGCTTCAAGTCCTCCTCACTTTCAGCAAGCAAGGTTGTGTCATTTGCATCCCACAGGTTGTTCATAAGCCTTCCTCTAATCCTGATACTGCATGGTGCTTCATATAAACCAGCTTCTTGGATTACTTGTTCAGCGTACAGATTGAACAAGCAGTATGTCCTTGTTCTGTTTGCATAATTGCCTCCTGATCCATGAATAAGCTCCACATGAGCTCAATGAAGTGTTCTCTTGGAAAGAAGAGGCCTACTTCAGTACAGGGGCAGTACAGTGGGAAGAAGATGGCAGTGGTCAGAGGAAGGTGGCACAGAACTCTCCTCCATCTACCATCGTTAGTTAGTGCCATCCCTCAGTTCTAATGACTCCTGAAGACAATACTTTTGGAGAGCCCGATAGAATGGACCTGGGAGATGTCCTGTTTTCACGTCCTGCCTCAGGTAAGACCTTGAGCACTAGAACCCACCTCAAGTCCCCCACGAAGAAGGCCTGCAGGGATTAGAGGAATCCAATTCCTGGAAGTGTGTGCATGGACAAGTTGCAGGCACCCATGGTCTTTCTCCTGAAATTAATCTATGTGCTCTGCCTAGATGCCAGGACAAAGAGAAGAAGAGGGGAGCAACAAGTAAGGCTAGAAGGAGAGAAAAAGGGGAAGGAAGGAGGGTATAAAAAATACTAAAAGAAGCAATTCTCCACTGTTGCCAAGATGGCTAAACTCTAACAAAACAAAATCTCACTGCCCTCGTGTTGGTTCTGACCCACAGAAGTCCTGTTCCTCAGGCTCTTCCAGACTGTCAAGCTTCAGGGAGCCGACGGCTCTCGTCTTTCTCCCTTGGAGCACCTGGTGGGTTTGAACTGCCAACATGGTAGATAATAGCCTAAAACTTGACTCACTGTCCCACCAGGGCCCCTTCAAGATACGTTGGACTTTTCAAAAACTGGGTCTAGGGCCGTCCAGAAATACCAACAGAGCTCAGGATTCCTAAAAGGTAATTGGCCATCCCAAACAATTGTCTCTGTTAGATCATTCCCCAGTGATGTGTATGTTTAATTGCTGGCTAAGTGTGTTGCTCTTAAGAATGAGTACAATTAAAAGTGAAGGTGAGGAAGAATGAGTTTAGTTCACAGTTTCTGGTTGCAGAGAATCTTCTGGAATCTTCTTAGATGAGCATTTCCTCTGCTCTGCCTGGTGTTCTTACTTTGCTCCAGCACCGCAGAGGTGAAGGAGGAGCCTGCTCTCTGGTCTACAACTTTTCCTCTCATTTGTTCAGGGCTGGGGATCAAAGGTTGCTCTCTGAATGATGGCTTGAAGAAAAAGGAGAGTTTATTTTTAACAGTCTTATTGACATATAATACACATATCAAACAATTCAGTAGTTCAATCCTGTTAAGAAGACCTGTGCAATCATCACCACCATTTAAAAACATTTCCTCCTTTCTTGGACTCCTTGTGATTAGATCTCCATCTCTCCCTAAGCTCTCCTGCCACACCCATAAGAAACTATTAATCCAGCTACTGTCTTGATAGATTTACCTACCCTGAGTGTCATATATAGAAAAACATACAAAACAAAACATTTTTAAAAAAGAATAACAGCAATAACAAAGATGGAGAAAACCCTCAAACAAAAACAAAGCAGAAAAACAGATTCTTAGTGTGATTGAACTATTGAATGATATGATATGTGAGTTAATGACAATAAAACTATTTTAACAAGAAGCACAACATATTAAAAGACTAGAATAAACTTAAAATGGTTCAAAAGGGAGATCAAATGACAAGGTGGTACATGCCCCCCTATCTGTGTCTGTACTACTGCACTTTCCAAAGCAAGACTATAAAACTATTCACATATCTGGACTATTGTCAGAGGGATTCACCAGCGACTAAATTCATGTGGGAACCCTGCAAATGGATATTAGGCTTTCACTGTCATTCATAGCCTTCAGCAAACCAGGTGCTCAGAATTTCCGTTAATACTATGCCCACCTCAGGTCTTAGATTTAATTATTTGTGATCCTTGTATCACACAGGCTGGTGTGGACTTAGTTTACAACTCACTTAGCTGGCTGCCTGTTTTCAGGCAACAGTGGGTTTTTGTCTTTGTGTTGAGTGAACTTGACAGGTTTGATTCTGCCTCTGGGGACCCGTGTGTCACAGCAGAGGCATGTTCGGTGGCTGGTGCTTTCAGTGGCTAATTTTTCAGAAGCAGACTGGGACTTTCTTCCAGGTGCCTCTGGATGCACTAGAATCTCTAGCCATTGCATTAGCAAACAAGCACCACCTGAGGACTCCATCTCCTATATAAGAGAGTTACGTTTGTCATCCAACGAAACATGGATTCGCTTGCCACAGCAGACAACCTTTAAAATGTCAATGACCTAACATTTTAAAAAATGACTTATTGCTTGCTCTGTTAGAGTCTGACGTGGACTAAGTGTCCTCCCCATCCTTGGGCTGTACCATCTGGAACCTGAGGAACCCACAGTTCCCCTGGTGGGGAGGAGAAAGAGCTGCAACAGTTTTCAGAGTGATTTCTAAGAGGTAGGTCGTTTTTAAAAAATCATTTTATTGGGGGCTCATACAACTCTTATCACAATCCATCCATCCATTGTGTCAAGCACTTTTGTACATATGTTGTCATCATCATTCTCAAAACATTTGCTTTCTACTTGAGTCCTTGGTATCAGCTCCTCATTTTTCCCCTCCCTCCCCACTCCCCCCGCCCCCATGGACACTTGATAGTTTATAAATTATTATTATTTTGTAATATCTTCCACCATCTCACTTCACCCAGTCTCCACTGTCCATCCCCCAGGGAGGAGGTTATATGCAGATCCTTGTAATCTGTTTCCCCCTTTCTCCCTCACCTTCCCTCCACCCTCCCAGTATTGCCACTCTCACCACTGTTCCTCAGGGGTTCATCTGTCCTGGATTCCCTGTGTTTCCAGTTCCTATCTGTGCCAGTGTACATCCTCTGTTCCAGCTGGATTTGTAAGGTAGAATTGGGATCATGATAGTGGGGGTCGGCGGGGAGCATTCAAGAACTAGAGAAAAATTGTATGTTTCATTGTTGCTACACCGCACCCTGACTGGCTTGTCTCCTCCCCGCAGCCCTTCTGCAAGGAAATGTCCAATTTCCCACAGATGGGTCCTGGGTCCCCACCACTCTGCACTCACTCTCATTCACAATGATATGATTTTTTTTTGGGGGGGGGGGTGTCTTTGATGCTTGATACCTGATCCCTTCGATGCCTTGTGATCTCACAGGCTGGTGTGCTTCTTCCATGTGGGCTTTGTTGTTTCTCAGTTAGATGGCCCCTTGTTTGTCTTCCAGCCTATAGGACCCCAGATTCTATATCTTTTGACAGCCGGGCACCATCAGCTTTCTTTACTGCATTTGCTTATGCAGCACCCGCTTTGTCTTCAGCGATTGTGTCGGGGTAGGCTGGTGTGTTTCTTCCATGCGGGCTTTGCTGTTTCTCAGCTAGATGGCCGTCTGTTTATCTTCAAGCCTTTAAGACCCAAGATGCTTTATCTTTTGATAGCTGGGCACCATCAGTTTTCTTCACCACATTTGCTTGTGCACCTGTTGTCTTCAGTGATCATGCCAGGAAGGTGAGCATCTCAGACTGCTGAATTGTTAGAACAAAGTGTTCTTGTGTTGAGGGAGTACTTGAAAAGGGGCTCACTGTCCATCTGGTTCCTTAATACTAGATCTATAAATATATGTACCTATATAAATATGTGTACCTTCCCCCTCGTCGTATATAAATCAGTTTACATCTGTATATGCCTGTGTTTAGATCTCTATAACTGCCCTTTGCCTCCCAGTTCTTTCCTTTATTTCTTTGTACTTTCCTCTTGTTCCACTATCATGTTCAGTCTTCATTTGGGTTTTAGGAATTCCTCTCGGTTACATTGCCCTTGATCCAGCCCTGCCAGACCTCTTATACCCTCCTTGCCACTGATTTTGGATCACTTGTTGTTCCCTTGTCCCTGGGTTTGTTAACACCCACTTCCTTTCCCCATCCTCCCATGTACCCCGCGGAACTGTTATCCTATTGTTCTCTCTTCTGGCTTGTTTATCCCGCCTATCCCTTCACGATAGACATGCAGCAACAACAATATGCACCAACACAAGACCAATTACAACGAAGCAACAATAGAAAGTAAAACAATACAACAACAACAACAATAACGAAAACCATATAAATAGTTCAGGGTCTATTTGTTGTCCTTCATGAGTGCTTTCCAGTCATGAGTCCTCGGGGGAACAGGGCACTAACTCACACAGGGGAGGGTGTTGATTGTGTCTCCACAGGGAAAGAGGGACCAGACTTCAACCCGGTGCTCCAAGTCAAGAATGCAATACAATGACATGAAGCAGGAAACCAATAGAGAGGCTTGAGGGGCCAGCCCCATTACCAACTAAGTGGACAGCACCACCCTCCCCGTCCCCTGAAGAATTCAGTTCAGAGGACAGCACTGAAGCTACAGCTCAAGAAGCGGAACTTGTCTGATCTGAGCACACAGGAGCCAACGAGGGGGGAAGGGGTAAAAAAAAAAAAGATCAAAGCACATCCTGGCTCACCAAGCCCTGAGGACAATGTTTCTGCTCAGAGCAGCAATGCACAGAGACGACCACAGGGCCAGCCTCACCACAGGACACACCGTCCCTTATTGACTCATAGCACCGTTGGGGACAACACTAGAGGCACACGGCGGGAATTGTGCCCACCCTGAGCTCACCACACCGAAGCCAGTCTCTGGGGGCATGCAGCAGAGCAGCGGTGGGAGCAGAGCAATGAAGTCCCCAGGGATAGATGTGGGGCCAGGGCATGGCACCCCATCAGACTCGACTGGGAAGAGGTAGGTCTTAAATGGCTCACCTCTGCCCATTCATTAGGCAGAAGTCACATGGCTGCCACTTACCTGCAAGAGACTGGGAAATACAGAGGTACTTCGTGCCATAAAGTTTGGCTCAAAGGCTTCCTGGTTGTCCAAGGATGATTGGTCTGTCACACTCACTGGGGTCAGCCAGTGTTAGTTGGGGGTTTCCTGCAACGATTTCCCATCCCCCTGAGAGAAAGGAAAATGAATGTCCTGATAAAGCCCTCCACCCAGAAGGAAACTTAAGATCCCCACCATGGGGTCTGTGCTCATAACTTTGCAACCCACAAAAAGGCAGCAGCGAGAGAAGACAATGGGAGGTGAAGAATGCAGGGGCAGCTGAAGCATTGCCTCCTGGTGTCCCCAGATTCCAATTCTACATCATTGGCTTCCAGCACGCCAGTGTGACCTCACTGGATTCCAGTCTCTATATTTGCTCACCATCAGTGCCTCTGACTGTAAATAATCGAAAGGAATAGAATAGGGGGAGAATTGCTATTGCCATCCCCTTTTGCCTTTCATAAAATCTTTTTATATCAGAGGGATCTGGCCCCAGCCACTCCTCACTCTATAAGTAGTTCTGGGAGCTATGCAGATTGAGATTGAGCTAATGACACCTCATAGCATTCTAATCTTTGTTAAAGCAAAGGGTTGTGCATGGATGATAGGTGGGTCTTCCTGCAAGGTTCTAAATGTTATCAACATGCAATTGAGGCCTCCCACCAGAAAACCTCCTGAGCCAGGCAGAGGGCCCTCCCAGTCCCTTACATATGCTTTATAGGCATATAAGACTGATTTGGATTTTATTAATGACAAAAGACAGGTTTTATTATCCTGATTCTAGTATACCTACCTTGGCCATCATTCTGCCAATTGCATGCTAATAGCTTGATATATGAATGTGCAAAAGTAGTCTTTGCTTGGGATGCCACCCCAGTAGTTGATGTGTTCTGGTCTACAGGAAAATGTTAGGATCCGGACGGAGCTGTTCAAGCATACGGATATGAGACTCGGGCACTTAGTAGACATGGTAGCAGCAGTATCCAGTGAAAAGATTCCTTGAGGGATCCATGAGGTCCAAAGACATTAAGTGAAGTTCAAGTCCGTTCTTTCCTATCTATGTTCTTCCTACTCCATCACATTGTGCTCTATCTTTGGACTTAACTTCCTTGTCTTGGTGGGCAGGCTAGTCCATAGCGCCACCATTTTGCACATACTCTTCCCTCTGATGGACTGTCCTTCCCAAACTTGCTCTGATCAACTTCTGCTGATTTCTCCTTCGACTGGTGCATCTTCCAGATTGGGTCAACTACTCCATTCTTTGTGCCGTTACAGTCCTTTAGAGGGGACCTTATTACAAGCTGAATCGCACTGTGCTGTAATAATGCACGCCCATCTCTCTCCACCAAGCCATGAGCTTGAGGGCATGAAGTCTATTCTTGTCATCTTAGCATCCCTGGAACCTGGGATAGGTCAGGTAGGGGAGAGGTGCTCCGTATGTGTTTTGAGGGAATAAATGCATTTAAAACCATTTACCCTTTTCGTAGGCATGGAGAGAATTGGAAGACTGAGCAAGACCACAAAGGCAGAGGGCTTGGGATGTTTTAGGAAAAAAAAGAAAAAAAAAGAGGGGGGCACCAATCCAATAGTACATCTTCTGACACCTTCACCCCCCATTTGTCCAGATCTCCCAGTGAACACGGCGAGGACACACAACTGCAGCTCCGTGCTGAGCTCTCCCTTCTCTTGTCTACTCTGGAGCGTAAGGAGGGGGGTGCAGGGAGGGGCAAGGTCAGGGAGGGTCTTCTGGCTCCAACCTTCACAGGGCTGCTGTAAAGTAATCCAATTCCTATGGCTGCGAGGGCCAGCGGCCAGGGTCAGCCACCCTCCACGGAGCTATTGTGTTTGGATATTAATAGCCATTGGCAGTGTCGTCTGTGTGGGCAAATGCTGTCTTTTCCGAGCTGTGCAAAGCCCCCACCTCCCAGCGACAAAATACTCCACAAATAACCTCCGCATGTTCTGAATTCCTCTGGGCAGGGAGCCTGGATAATGAACAGGGTAAGGGAGAGCAGGACTCCCCTCAGAGCACCCAGAGCTAGCACTCATGGGAGCCCGGAGCCCAAAGTAGAGGGCCTACTGGGTCCTGGAGGGGAAGAGACCCGAGTGACTGGTGGGGGGCGGTCATGGGTGGGGGGTTGGAGGTGGTGTCGGCATTCTGCAAGAAAAACCCAGGCTCTCCGGGCTCTCCAAGGGACCAGCTGTGAACCTCAGGCAGCACGGAGACTTTCTGAGGCTCAGAGTCTTCATCTGGAGAAAGTCTGTCTATTTAATAGGCATGTGAGCTGCGGCAAATGAAGCCCTAGGTGGGAAAGGCCCTTATCAGTGTGAGAGAGTCATAAGGGTATGGTGGTAGTGGTGGTGGTAGTGGTGGTGATGGAGGTGGTGGTGGTGATGTGACGACAACAACAAAGGTCACAACCAAGACAATGACTTGCTAGGCGGATACGTCCTGCAAAGACGGAAAGGCAAGCCATTTTCATGCTGATTACCTCTCAAAACTAACCATAACAGGTACTAGGAGTAAGGCTTCCACCCCCCATATCTCTCACCCTCTGCCAGGACCAAAAGTCTTAGACATCTTTGAACACAGTCAATTCACCTACACTGGGAAGAAGCTCTGCTTTTGTCTGGGGAGACGTCTTTCAACTGAACACGTAGTCTTTTTGACATTCTGCCTGTATCCCTAAGAACCAGTGCAAAAGGAACATTTTAGAAAACAAAGTCGATGAAAAGAATTGCTCCATGCTCCAGGTCAGTCTTCTCTAAGTACCTATATACCGCCTGGCATTTGTGCCAATTTTCAGGTGTGTGACTTTGTGCAAGTGGTACAATCTCTGTGTGCTTCAGTCTCTTCAGTTGTGAAGCATGCAGATCATAATAATAATGATGCTGTGGGCCAGGGGTTGGGCTGCTTACCCCAAGGTCAGCTGTTCAACTTTAACAGCTTGGAGAAAGATGAGGCTGTCTACTCCTGTGAAGATTGACAGTCTCAGAAACTCCATAGAGGATCACTATAAATCGGAATGTGATAGTCACACAATTTCCTGTCAACTTGATAAAAGAAAGAAGGGGTGGAGTCTAGCCTGTCAAGCAGGTCACAGCCTGAAGACCCCTCCTTGTGGGCATGGCCTTCTCATGAGGATTCTGGGAACTCTCTCTTGCTGCTGCACATTCCTGTTGACAAGACACATGGAGCCATGCTGATGGCAGCCAGAGCTCTAGAGATGTGGAGCCACAGGACTTTCTACCCACCTGTGATCTTCCTGCATTTGGCATCATTGCATGTGATGTGTGAGTCTGAAGAGGAATTCGTAGGTTAATATTGGACTAATGGGTTGATATTGAACTTATGGACTTTTTCTGAAGTGGGCTGGGATATTTTATTGATGCATAATTACTTCTTGATATAAATTTCACTCTTACACATATATGAGTGTCAATGGATTTGTTTCTCTAGTCAATCTGAACTAACACACAGAACCAACTTGAAGGCAATGGATTTGATTTGGGTTATATATGCAATTAAGTAGAGGCCTGACATTTGGTAGGCATGCCCCTTATCACCTGATTTTATATATTCCCAGTGCTTTGAAGAGATCTGTTGGTTTTTGCAATGGTATAGTGTGGCTTAAGAGATCTCGGACTACCCCACAGAGAGGACCCAAAAGAAATGGGAGAATAAAACCCCATGTATATTCTCTATTGTGACCAGCATGAATCAGCAGGATTCAAGTGTCCATGGCTCTCCCTCCATGGAAGCCCTCGTTGATTGGCTTTAACTTCTGGGGGAAGCATCTGTGGCATCATTCACAGAGGTCATTGTGGGAGATCTGATGAGTCACACCGGACCCTCATCAGAAGGGTGCACTCTCCCCCGTTCAATGCACAGAGTCCTAAGGGAAAAACAACAGGGGAAAAGAAGCATAAAATCTTAGGCATCTGGGACAGAAGACCCTCCAGTCTTCCAGAACACCTTCATCTGGTCACATAAGGAACTTCTTAGAACTCAGGTTTCTCTGGTTGTAGCTCACCTCCAACAAATCATAATTTTAGGGATGGGATTGAAATGCAGGCAAAGCGGGCTGTCCAGGTCACTGTTTGCCCACTCCCGTTTGAGAGCCTTTCCCAAGCATGTATGGTTCGTGGATCTGGGTGCATCTGTGGGATAGATGAGAAATCAGAGTGGAACTGGGAAGATTAGAGGCAGCTGTGGCTCCTGGGCAGCCTGATGGATCCCAGCATCTGGTTGCATGAGAAGCAGCATTCAGGCCTGTAGCAAAGCCCTGGGTATTTTCCACTGCCACATTTTCCTGGTGGCTTAAGAATGACAACTGTGTGTAGTAACTGTGACCACAGGCTTGAGCCGCAGTCAGAGTGTGGGATTTTTAGGACTGGACCCACTGCATATGAACTCCCTTCGCCTCAATTTTGGGGCATACCCAGAGAGGTCCAGATAGATTTCAAGGACCCAAGGACATAATGCCGAGGCCTATTGATCCAATTCTAGACTGTTTCTTCTTCAGATTATTGTTGGTATTACTATCACCTGCTGTTAAGATGAACACAAAATGGTTAACTTGCTCTACCTGGAGGAGAAGCCATCCAAATGAACAGTCCTGCAGGAGATGGGAAAGGATGTCCGATGCCCATGTAGGGAAAAGCAAGCAGTGAGGATGGCTGTTGGGGGCTCTACAGGACAACGGTTAGTGTCTGCCGATTCTTCAGGATCTTTTACTTTGAAACAACAGAGCTGCTTTGGGGTCCCTCTGGTGGATGCCACTGTGGGGAGGGTTCTGTAATGTAGGATCTCGGGAGGAGCGCAGGAGTCCGGCTGATGGAGTTAATGGTTTCATCGTTTTCATACAGACTTCCAATTTCTATTCTACTGAGAAAGAATTGGCTTCGTGCCACTGAGAAGCAGTCCTTTAGGTCTATGGGACGTACTGCCCATGGACCGAACCACATGAAAGTCTCCTGGGGGGTCCCGCATGTCTCTCAACACATAATGTTTTGGCGTGATAGTCGACGGTAAAGGATAAACCAAACCGGAGTTGCATCGAGTCTGCAGGGCTCTGTCCCTGTGCTTCTCCGGGGGTCTGTGTGGTTCCCTCGCTCCCTTCTGGGAAGCACAGTAAACGTGCTTCATTTTTATAATGATGCTTTCATCTCGCCATGTGGAATGGGTGGCAGGCAGTAAATGTGTGCTTCAAAGCCTGTTTGGGGGAGCACTGGCATGGATTGCCCAGGTGTGGTGTGTGATCAGTAAGGAGGAGGCACAGTGGGCTGCCCTGGGGCCAGGCTGGGCTGGTGGACTGGGGGTGGTGGGGTGAAACAATGCCCCTGTACCTCCTTGTGAAGATGAAGCTGCCTCCTTGTATCCTCAAGGGGTTTGGCACATTCCACGTCTTCTGAGGCCACTTCAAAGGAAGCAGTGGCAGAGCAACACCAATGGCTGCACAGGTGGCCATGCGCGTTGGAAGGACCTATTAGTTTCTTTACATGCAGAGTCATCGGTGAGTAAAACAAGACCCTGAAAGGACCGAATAATCTCTGACTTTCGGACACAGAACCGTTTGCTCAAAGACACCATATCATTTCCACCTAATTTCCACTTCAGTGCAGTCAAAGACTAGGAGCTAACAGTCAGTCTTACGTCTTCGTTAGGTAGAATACCCCAAGTCCCATTGCTTGCTGTGCAGGTCCATAGCTAAGGAAACAGCCTTGCATTCTCTGGCCTCAGTGCCCCCTCTCCCAGCTCGTTGGCTGCAGCAGCAGAAAGCACTCCAGGAGGGGCTTGGTCACCAGAAAGCAGTTTCCCAATACAGGCACCTTTGGACTCAGATTAAAGTAAAGATTTTTTCCAATGTGAGTATCATGACACCGATGCCCATTGTAGCACTACACACCATAGCCACTATTCACAAATAAACATCCATCAAGAAGTGACTGGATATGCAAAATGGGGTACATACATACCAGGGAATACCATGCAGCCATAAAGAGCATTGAAGTCCTGATACACACCATCACAAGCATGAGCCCCAGTATCCTGCTTGAAATAAGTCAGTCTCTAAGGGGAAAATATTATCTGATCCCATTTATCTCAAATACAAAATGGGTAGAGACCAAAGCTCCCCAATGGCTGCCACAGTGGTAGGGAGAGAGAAGGAGTCCTTGCTCACAGGGCCCCCACATTTCTGTGAAGGAGAGTAGGATGATTTGGAAAAGACTTGGTGAATGTTCTGTTACATGTACTTATGTTTTGTGTTAGTCTGAGTTGACTAGAGAAATAAATATATAGACACTCATGTATGTATAAAAGAGAACTTTATATCAAAGAACAATTATGTATTGAGAAAACATCCCAGTCCAGTTCAATGTTAGCCCATATGCCTGATACCAGTCCGTAAATTCCTCTTCAGACTCACACAACACATACAATGATGCAGAATACAGGAAGATCATAGGCCAGGGAGTGGAAAATCTTGTGGATCCTCTGGTGGTGGAAGCATCTTAGCATTGGCGTGGGTCTCCATGTGGCTCCTCTAGCTCAGGACTCTGGCTCCACCAGCACAGCTCCATGTGGCCTGTCAACAGGAATCTCAAGCAGAGAGTGAGTGTGTCCTGCTTCCAGTGAGCGATTTATCTCTGTCGCGCCTCCAAATGAGGTCTTTAAGTCGTGACCCGATTGACAGGCTAACCTTAACCCCTTCATTCTTAATAGTCTCAACTTGGCACCAGATTATGTAACTACCACATGTTTTAAGCGCTATAGTGTGGATTAGGTGAAGGGCTACAGAGCAGATCATCCGTTCCACATTCAGCAACTCGCCAGCCCTCCATTGTCTTGCCCTGCGTCCATCATCTTTCTCCCCACCCCACTCTGTTGGCGCTTCATTTTCAGCACAATCCAAAATAAGTGCGAAAGAAACACAAATAATTATAGGAAGCATAATCCTATCTATTGAAGAGATGAGGTGGGTCCAGAGCCAGGTGGTGGGTGAGGGTGAAACTGCATGTCCTCCCGCAATCCCTGAGAGTCTATAACTCCCTACTGTTCAGGAGACAGAATTCTCTAACCTCTGTGGCCACAGGCCCATGACCATTAGTGTGATTAATCTGTAGTAATGTCTGTAATCATGTTTAGAACGGGGCAAAGCCAAGTGATTGATTGTCATCATTATCAGTAGTTGTATTTGCAATTAGTAGTAATTGCATGCTCATCTTTGGAGATCTTTTGTAAGTAATTGAATCTCGCCACTTAAGAATTCAGTCCCTTCTGCTTTCTGCCCTTTTGTGTTGTTGTTGTTTTTCCCCATCCTTCGATCCATGCCTGGAAATGGGAAGGAAATGATTAATATTAATCAGATTATGTTCATTGATATTTATGAAATGAAGTACTTTACGGCATGGTCACATTATTCTTCAATATGGTTGCTACTTCATGGCCAGCCTAAGCTTAACCCTTGGGGTTCCACGGTGGGGTTCATTCACCTTTGACCTTTAGGAATAAGTGAGGTCTTTCATTGAGAGCCCTTTGGTAGAAAGACTTATAGCTCATTTAGACCACAAAGAGGAAATAAAGCCTATACAAGGTCTCTGTTATTGCCTTACTATACATTCTAGTAAAGTAGATCGATCAAGTGAGAGATTAATTGATAGATCCTATCATGGTCCTGAGAAGCCACGGTGGCATCACGGTGACACATTGGGCTGCTAACTGCAGTGCAGCACTTCAAAACCACCAGGAACTCCTTGGGAGAAAGACAGGACTTCTCCTTCTGTAGAGAGTTATCGTCTGAGACACTCAAAAACGTAGAAACTCACAGTTCTACCATGTCCTATAGGCTCTCTATGAGTCGTCATAGAGTTGATGGCGGTGAGTTTTTGAGTTGCATGGTCCCTGCTCCCAGGGAAATTGATGGTCAGGTAGGGCCATCAAGATGTAGAGAGGAAGGCCGGGGGCTCTCCTTCTAAAATGCACCCAAGGAAGACCTTATGGATCACCAGCAAACAGGTTCCAGGATAGTGTGGAGCTTGAACCCCTCGGGTTGGACTCAAACATACGGAAGACTGTGAAGATGATGCAGGCACAGGCGATGCTTTCCTCTGTTATAAACGAAGTGGTCGTGAGTAGGAGCTGGTTCCATAGCAACTAACACAAGAAGCTGAGACATACATTTTTGTTTTTAAAAAGGCTACAAAAATTAAACTATTTACTGCTTGGGGAGATGCTTGAGGGGAAAAAAAACAAACCGAGTACTGTGTTCACTACAGGTCTAGATAAGAAGCTTGTGGGGGAGAAAGCTAACCTGAGAGCAAGAACGGACAGAGCAATGATTAAAGCATCCCTTTTGGACCCAGGCAGAAGCAGACCCCTCATAACTGTTGGAAAATGAACATTTAACGAACCCCTGGCTTAAGCAGTTGCTATAAAATTAAAATGTAACTTAAAAATACACCTGCTCAGTAAAGAATTATTAAGCACTTAAATGTATATTAGTGAAAGGCAAAATGACACAATTTTTGCATCAAAGTAAACATCAACGTATAGAACCAGTTGCTAATGGAGTTGATGCCAGCTCATAGAGATATCATGTGGATCAGAGTAGAACTGTGCTCCCTAGAGCTGGTTTCTCGGAAATACAGACCAGGTGTAACCTCAGAAGTGCCTCAGGGTGGACTTGGACTCCCAACATGTCAGTGAGCACCCAAGTCCATCACCCATCTGTACCACTGAGGGATGCCCATCCAAGGACAAGTTGGGAGTTTCCGCACAGAGCATTAGCTACTCATAAAGGTGGATGCTTACCCAGACTTGTTCAATTTTGAAGGAACCCTGATGGGATGCTGGTAAAAACCCTAGGCTGCTCCCAGAAAGGCCTGGGGTTTGAACCCACTAGCTGTTCCATAGGAGAAAGGCACTCTGCATTTGTCCAGATTGACAGCACTGAGAAGCCTATAGGGCCATTCTATTCTGTTCTGTGGAGTCTCAATGAGTCCTAATCCACTGTGTGACACAGTAGGCTTCGTATGGCTGATTGAATATTGATTACTTGTCAAGCAATCTTTGAATGCTTCATATGTGCTCATTCATTTGATCCTAAAACCAACCCAAGGTGAAGGGATGATCACAATTTCCATTGCCCAGACGTGAAACCGGAGGCGGCAGGAGATGAAGGAACCGGTCAATGTCAGAGCCATGATAAAACCCAGACTCTCTGGCTCCAGAACCAATGCAAAGTGTAAAACCACTTTCTAAATATGTTTTTAAACCCAGATATAAGGCCAACTCTATTAGTATTGTGCAACTGATAGCCAGGGGCAGGGGGATGTATCTGCTGGCTATTAAGAAGAATCTCTAATGTTGAACCCCTGCATAAGGCAGTTGTGTCCAAAGTAGATCATGGCCGCCAGGGCTAGGGCTAGAGTAAAGCCGCTAAAAAGCTAGGGTACAAATTTTAAGGAGGCACTCATCCTCAAGGTCTTTCTAGTGTAGATTTCGACCTATGGGTGAGTGTCTCCTTAAATTTTGCAGCCTTCTCTTGGCCCTAAAGCTGGGCTACTACAAGCCCATGGAGTCCTCCTTGATTTCATAATCATAAGTACTAAACATATAGTCAGAAAAGCAAAAGGAAGGAGAGAGAAGCAGCCAAGGACCTGCAAAATCCAGAAGAACCTTCCTGAGAACTGGCTGTGGTCACAGGTTAGACAGTGGAGCATGATGCCTCTGCTTTCAGGCTCTGGAGCAGCGCCTACTCATCTTAATGAATCCGGAGAATGAACTCTCTTCCCACCAGAAGAGCCTGTCTCTCTGCTCTGCCAGGAGCATCTGCTCCAAATGCCTCCTGGTTACAGCCTAAGAGCTTATTTCCTTCCACTTTAGTTATAAGAGGCATAATTGTTCTACAGACCTCATCAATACATCTCATTCCTCTAGATCGAAAATATGATTCTCTCTCTGGGTCTTCTCAGGTCTCATCTCATTTCTGTAATTCTCAGTGCTCCTCATATGTTATCTCTTAAAGAAATCCCTTGTAGGGTGATAATATAATCAGTGAAGTCAGGATTCCTAAATGCTCAAGGGTATTAGGAGCAAGAGCCATAGTAGTATAGGCCACAATTTGACTTCTAATTCCATATTTATATCCTGACACTAGAAAGACTGACCTGTCTGAATCCTGAAACCTGCTAATGCCACTTCCAGTGGACCAGAAAGAAGTGAATGAGGCATTGGGGCTTTGTTGCTAGACAGGTTGAGAGTTAGCTTTAGCTATACTATGAAACCAGTGTCTTCAAGGACTCTTTCTCTTTTGTATGGATTGGCACTTAGCACCTAATGAAAACTGCTGGGGGAAGTGTACAAATGCTGGAAAAGGCCAAAGTACCATCTATAGTCCATTCTTGCCTTGACAGAGCCACAGAAACCAAGTGGTTCCTGGAGAAACACAGGCACACAGATATGTAGATGGTACATAAGAGAGTCTCCTTATGGATACATGGAAGAGTGGAAGTAAGAGAGCTTGGAAGTGGGCATAAGCAGAGAGAGCAGTTTCACAAGGGCTATGCTTTTGAGGTAAAGAAGAAACTGTATCTAGAATTGTAGTATTAAATTAAAATGGCACGGAGGGGGTGAGGGGCCAGCCCCCACCGCGAATCGCGGGTTCAGTAATACTACTTCTGGATTCAGTAATGCACAATTGTATGGTTGAGATATATA
>NW_022111256.1:2979628-2983722 GCF_000313985.2 Echinops telfairi | reverse complement strand
CTTTTGGGGGCATGCCAGCCCACTAATTACAGGTAGAGACATATGTCACAGAGAGGGGCTGCACTATAGGTTACACAGCAATAAGGGGGGTGTCTCTGGGTATCCATAGGAACTATTATCAGTAGGGTGAAAACTCCGCCTACAGGAGCCTGCCCATTGTCCCCAGCAGCAGGGAGCAGGCCTACCCCTGTGGTGGGATGAGACAGCAGTCTGGCAGCAAGGATCTGACCTCCCCCCACATAGAATTCCTCTGGTGATGTGATGGTTAAAGTTTTCTGTCAACTGGCCTGGGCCAGGATTCTCAGCAGTTTGGCCCTAAAGACCTAGTAATCCCTCATGACGTCAGGAGAGACCAGTCCCTGGAAAAGGACATCATGCTTGGTAAAGTGGAGGAGCAGAGAAGGTAGGGAAGGCCCTGGAGAAGATGGATTGGCTCAGACACAAGGGCAAGTGTGAGGATGGCACAGGGTCATGCAGTGGGTATAGGGTCCCTGTGGATTTCAGAGTATGGCACCTCACAACAATAATCCCTCCATGATGGGATCTGATACATTGTAAACACCTCCATAATGGGATCTGCTATGAGCCGCCCATCAGTTGTAAGGAAACTAATGTGGGACGCAACACCCTTACTCAGATCACTGTCCTAATCCAAAGTAGAAGGAAGTTTTCTTGAGATGTGGCCTGCTTCCAATATAAGTGAATGCTGTGGAAAAGCTTGCTGGCTTTCTGCTGGATCTGGATCCTGCATCTGGCTCCTCCTTTGACCTCCAGTTCTTTGAACTTGAACCAAAGACTTATCATATTGCTGGCCAATCCTGGGAGTCATCAACAGCCTGCCATCTTTGAATGTACGCACTACCTCTATATCCACAAACATTACCTGCTGATCATGAATTCACTCTCCTTTGCAACCACAAACTTGTCATCTTCCTGCCAACCATGGGTTCATCATCCCGTTATGATGTAAGTCAGGGCTAGGTACAAATGTTACCCGTTGGAGAGCCTCCAAGCTAATATCTGACTCACAGATTTAGAACTTGCCAAACTGGAAATGTGCCCACTTCTACAACTGTGAGAGTCATTTTCTTGATATGATTTTCTACCCACCCACCCCCGACCCCCAATATACATACATAAACTTAAGCCTACGAAAGGTGACTTCATGTACTGCCAGTCTTCCCAAGCTCATTCGAAGAGCAGAAAATAGGTTAAAGATTGCTGGAGGAAGTGTATGAAGGCTGTAAAAGATCAGGGTATCATCTGTAGTCCATTACTTCTCTTGAATCTAGTTGATCCAGGGGTTGGAATTGACAATTAACCAAATACCTAAAGGTCCTAGGAGAACAGTGCCACAGAAATCCAATGGTAGTCCACTCTGTGGCCAGGGCTAAGCTACGTTCCCCTTAGTTCCTCAGTGGCTTTCTCATTAACATTAGTGCAATGGGAATGAGGATGAAACGACATGATCCCCTGTTTCTTTTTATTCCTAAATGCTAAAATCCACTCACTTAGAAGTTCTCTAATGTTCCTTTTAACTCCAAAACTCTTTAATTCTATTATTCTCCTCAATGGCACACTTTTGGGGATTGAATGCATATATAACAAAAAACGTCATTTAAACATTTTTTTACATGCACAGTTCTGTGCCATTAATTACTTCCATGATGATGGATAGCCAACATCACTGTGCATTTCTAATGTCTTCCTTCACCTTTCCCAGAAGTGCAGTGTCCCTGCAGCAAGGGCTCTCTCTCTCTCTCTCTCTTTCCCCTCCCTTTCACCTCTATAACTATAACAGCCTTCAGTCTAGATACAGGCCTAGACTACATACTTCATATGAATGGGATCACATAATATTTGTCCCTTTGTGACTGACTTATTTCACTCAACACATACTTTGAGGGACGTCCATGTAATAGCATGCATCAGGATTTCTTTTATCTTCCTGGCAGAAAAAAATTCCACATGTGATTAGAATATATCCCACATTCTGCTTATCAATTCATCCGTTGATGGACATTTAGATTGTTTCCACCTTTTGGCTATTGGGGATAGTGCTGCAATGAACACTGGGGTACATGTATCTGTCTGGGTTCTTGTTTTCAATTCTTTTGAGTATAAATAAATGTAGGGATGGAATCATTGGACCATATAATAACGCTATGATTATGTTATTAGGGACACTCCAAACTATTTTCCATAGTGACCGTACCATTATAAAGTCCTACCAGAAGCAGATGAAGGTTGCAACTTTTCTACATTCTCACCTACATTGGTTGATGCTGTTGTTCCCCTTGAGCTGATTCTGAATCCTGGAAACCCCATGCTTACAGGGTAGCACTCTGCTCCATAGGATGCTCAGGGCTGTGACCTGAAGACACAGACAACCAGGGTTCTCTTTTGAGTCTCCTGTGGGGATCCAAACTACCAACCTTTAATGTAATAGTGGAATGCTTACCTGTTTGCACCATCGTGGTTCTGGAGAAACAGTGCCCATGAGGGTCATACCTTCCTCAGAGCACCTTAAATGCCCTGTATGTTTGTCCACAACAGTTCTGTATTAAGAGCTCATAAGGGACGAACAACAGGGGTGGAACCGCATCCTCCCTTTGTTGGCATCCATAACAAGCTATTGCCCTGCTACCACAGTTCCTTCATAACTACTCCTCTATTCCCTCACTTGTAATTACTCATTGAATGCCTTCCATGTGGCAGATAAATGGCAACTAGTGCCCAATGAAAGAAAGAAGGAGTGTAGACAATAGATGAGGTAGCAAATCCAGGGACAAATATCTCCTCACTACTCTTCTTTTGCTTCTTATTTCTTAAACATAAATGTCCCTCAAGGCACAGACACTCTTGTCATTCACTTACCCTCACTGAACATTTGCTCTGTGTGCTTGAGCTCACATCTGAATATAAAGGAAAGAAAAACGCTTACAGCTGCACAATTGAAGCTGCCAATTATCCTTATTCTCGGGATCAACAATCTATATCCATGAAAGCAGTAGTCTAGAAATCAAATGACATATTGCATTGGGAAAATCTGTTGCTCCCCGCCCACCAACAAAAACAAACAAGCTCACTGTCATCTAGTTGGTTCCAACTCATAGCAAGCCTGTCAGGTCAGGATAGAACAGCCCTCTGGGTTCCTGGAAATGTAACGCTTTATGGGAACAGAAAGCCTCCTCTTTCTCCAGAGGAGCTAGTGTTAGAACTGCGGACCTGGCGGTTGGAAGCCCAACACATACCCTCTACTCCACAAGGATCACTTGTGGCCAAAGATCTCAGTTAAGAAGTAAAGTGCTAACAAGCAAATATGTCACTTTGATGAGGAAAGTATGCCTGACCCAAGCCGTGGTATTTGCAATCATTTCATATACATGCAAAGCTAGAAAATGAAAAAGAACGATGCATTCAAATTGTGATATTGGCAAAGAATATTGACTATACCATGGACTACCAGAAAAATGAACAAATCTCTCTTGGAGGAAGTGCAGCCCGAATTCTCCTTAGAAGTAAAGATGCCGGACATTTGCCCCTGGCCCCAGAAGAATTTATTTCAGAGGACAGAACTGAAGCTGCAGCTCAGGGAGAGAGACATGTCTGATAAGAGCACATGGGAGCAAATGAAGGGGGAGGAAGAGAGAGTGGAGCACATCCTGACCCACCAAGCCTTGAGGATGATATTCCCACTCAGAGCAGCCAATCCACAGAGAAGACCATATGGCCAGCCCCACTATGAGACATGACATCCCTCACTGAACCATAGCCCTGTGGGGAACAACACTGGAGACAGTGTGGGAATTCCGCCCAATCTGATCCCACCATACCGAGGCAAAACACTCAGGGTGTGCAACAGAACAGCAAAGGGAACAGAGCAACAAAGTCCCCAGAGAAAACCGAAAATAGACTTTAGGGCCAGGGCTTGGCACCCCATCAGAGTCAACCAGAAAACACTCCTAAAAGTGAACAAACAGTCTTTGAACTAACTACAAGCTTTTCTTTGTTGTTGTTGTTTTGTTTTCTTTTGTTGCTTGATTTTGCTCTGTCTTGTTTTTGTACATGTTATTATCTCCACAGGTCTGTCT
>NW_022111256.1:2974705-2978106 GCF_000313985.2 Echinops telfairi | reverse complement strand
TGAGGGCAACAAATATACAAATGTGCTTGACACAATGGATGGATGTATGGGTTGTGATAAGAGTTGTATGAGCCCCAATAAAATGATTTTTTTTAAAGAGGTAAAGATGGCAAAATTTGGTTACACTTACTTTGGACACAGCATCAGATGGGATGAATTACTGGAAAAAACCATCATGGTTAATAAAGTAGAGGAGTCATCCAAGAAGAAGGAAACTCTTCACGAGATGGATTGACAAAGTGGCTGCTGTAGTGGACTCAAAGAGAGCAGCAATTGTGAGGGGGATGCAGGATAGGCCAGCGTTGTGCTGTGTTCTGTGATGTATAATGTCGCTATGAGTCAGAATCCACTCAACAGCACCGAACAGAGACTCAGAAGTGAATAAAATGGTAGCTTTATTCTTGCAGACATTTCATTAATATTCTGTATATAAGTATTGATTGAGAGTCAATTGATGTATGTATGGATTGGGATAACAGTTGTATGAGCCCCTAATAAAATGTTAAAAAAAAAAAAGAGAGAGAGTCTATGGGGAAGAACAACAATTACACAAGGCAGGTATGTGGTGAAATCTTTGCCATACAGTGCAGTAGGAGCTATAGGAGAGGGATGCATAAGATAAGGAGGAGGCCCTTAGGTTGAAGTGATTGACTTTGGTCTGGGGAGTTAAAGATGCCTTCTGAGAAGGTTGATTCCTTAGATAGACAGGGAAAGACTTTTCCAGCCAAATATGTATCAAAGGGTAAAAAAAATGAAGTCATTTGGTACTTCCAAGCAAATGGTGTGTGTGTGTGTGTGTGTGTGTGTGTGTGTGTGTAAAATGGGGTGTGTGTGAAGGGCTTGGCTCATGGAGAGAGAGTCCCAGTGAGAATGCTAAGGATCTTAGACTTTAGGTGTTGGGCAGTAGGGAACCTCTGCCAGGCTCACGCAGAACATAAACAAGTGAGAGCTGTGTCTTGCTTCAATGTGAAGGGTAGACTGGGTCAAGCTGTAAATAGAGAGAACAATTCAGGCACCATAAAGAGGATAGAGGTCAAGTGGCTGGAGCATTAAGGGATAAAGATGGGAAGACAAGGCTTAAGAGACATTGAGAGGCTAGAGCTTGTGGCATGAGTGAAAGTGATCTATGTCAGAGTGTAGGAGAAGGAGAAGTCCAGGAAGTTTTCTAGGTTTTAGCCTTGGTAAGAGATTAGCCTTGAAAATCTTTATGTAAGTGGATCGCCTCATGGTTGGATAACCAATGACCTAGAGGTGTAGAAGAGGCAGTTTGGGTGGAGGAGAGATAACTAGCTCACTTTTGTATATGCTGAGTTTGAGGTACCTATGAACACACTCTGTACTCCAGATAGGGAGCTATGTAGATAGAGGGATATGAGTCTGAGCATCTGAAAGGGCTGTGTGCTGGAACTGTGGAGTGTGGGGTTGTCACTATACAGATGGCTTTGGTGTATGGAGGCGGGGTGGGGGTACGGATGAAATCACTAAGGGAGAATGTTATTGTTATCAGTGGCCTGTGAGTTGGCTCCCAATTCACAGAGACTCCATCTCATGCACAACAGAACAAGGTATGGCCCTTTCCTATGCCATTCCTATGACTGATTTTGGATAAGAGCAATGTGATTTGTTGGGATTTCACTGGCTGATTTTAGGATCTAGATGATCAGGGATTTCTTCCTATTCTGTCTTCTTCTGGCAGCTCTACTGAATCCTGTTCACTATCATAACAACACACAAACCTCCACTGACCCAGACAGGTGATGACCGTACAAAGCATGTCAATTCCATGATCTTTTTTATATCAGTGTGTGATGAACCTTTTAAAGAGCAAACTCTATGCCATCAAGTCAATTCCTACTCATAATAACCCAACAGAGAGTTTCTGGGGCTCTAAATTTTTATGCAAGTGGATAGCCTCATTTTTCTTCAGCAGAGAAGTTGGCAGGTTTGAAACATTGACCCATTGATCCATTGATTAGCAACCCAATACTTACCTGACAGAACCACCAGGGCTTCTTGGACTTCTTGACGTTCACCTCACATTTGTCTGGAAAGGGTAAATAGCTAATGAAAAGGGAAGGTTCTGGCAATGTAATTTGGACAGGATACCAGAGATGAACATAGTAAGAGAAGCTTGTCAACCTATCTCATAGAAAAAGAATCGAATAAAGAACAAAGGACTCCTTAAGGCTACTTTTCACCTTGTGGACCTTCGTGAGGTTCCTTATTTTAAGTGAAGAAGAATTGGGGTGTTTTCAGCAAGAAAAAGCATTTCAATCCTGAAACCATTACTGTTCTAACCATCAGCCTGAACCCCTGCTCTCCCAGATCACACCACAACCATCCATTGCCATCTCGCAGCAGATTCTGACCCCGAATGTTCCTGGAGGATGGTTTCCAAGACTGTAATCATTCTGGAAGCTGACGTCCACATGCTCTCCTGCAGAGCACCTGGTGGGTTTGAACCACTGGCCTTTCAGCTGGTAGCTGAGCACCGGATCACACTGTACCACCTGAGTTACTTTCCGCACCACATAACCCCCAATCTCCAAGTGTCTTTGGGGGGGTGCTGCTAGGTGGTGCAGCCCCCAGAAGAATCCTGGATAGGGGAGGAGAAGGGGGACAATGTTGCTGCTACTAGCTGCCTTTGCACCAACTCCCAATTCAGAGACTCCATGCCACGCACCACAGAACAAAGCATTGCCCTGTCCTGTGCCATCTCCCCAAACGATCCTTCTCTCATCACCATTTCTCAGGCCTAACCATGAATCACTCCATAAGCAGTTGCTCAGCCTCCACGTAATCCCAAGGGGAGACTGTCCCCATGCCTCCGGCTCTTTGTCCCACACAAAACAAAGTTGGCAGAATGACTAAAGCGAGATTTCCCTAAAACAGTCATGCTGTAGGGTGCCTTTTGCATGGCCTTTCCTTTACATTTTAATGGCACACTAATGTTGAATTAAAATGGAATTCCTATGGAAATAGACGATGTCTAAATCAATACTTGCTGATTAGTGTCATAAGGATGAATATCGAAAGATATAATAGCTATGGTGGGGCCCAAACCGGAGAGGGCTTCTGTGAATAAAGCCGCCTCTGTCCATTAACTCAAGTCTGACTCATGTTAAATTACAATAAAATATCCAGGAAACTCTGGCCAGCGCCACTTTAAAGCCCTCAAAATATAGCCTAATTAGCACTATGATGACAAATGCAGAAAGAATTCATTATTCCCAAAGACTCCTCATAAAGTCCACTTTTACCAACTTCCTTTTCTGCCAACCCAATGCCCAGAAGGCTCCAGACAGAGCAACTGAAATACCGAGGTGTTGACACCTCCCACGTGCTCAGCTAAGACAGGCCTCCAAGTGGGTATCAGGGGAGGAGTTACAGCCCGCCCCCCC
>NW_022111256.1:2967907-2974605 GCF_000313985.2 Echinops telfairi | reverse complement strand
CCCCCTTCCCTGTGTTACTCGGTGCAGAATTCCATTTCTCATCTCTTAATCGTTTCTATGGAAGTACCTGTGTACCTCGTTGGAACCCATTTGCCTCTTTATGCGTTATTCGTGTAACGTTTAATGAATGCAGATTCTGAGTGATCATGGAAACTTTCTCGGTATCTCAATTTCCCCATTTGCAAAGTTAATAGTGCCTGGCACCAAGAAGCATGCAGTGAGTGTGAGCTATTACTACTTTTGTCTTTCTGACAGGTAGATAGATAGATAGGGATAAAGGGGGTTGCCTCCACCAAATGCCTATGCTGAGTGAAAATTAGCTGTCCGTGACACGATAAAGAGGTTGCAAAGAAATCCGGCACACTTTAGACACCTATGGGAAAATCCAACCTGGGTCCACACACAGCACTAGGCAACAGCAGCATTACATCACACAGGTGTGCCTAAACTCAGCCACTAAAAAAGGGCCAATACCCTTCAGCATGCCCCAGGGGGATAAATAGCAGCCTGAGGACAGGTCATCGCTCTTTCAGATGCGCTCTCTGAAAGGTCAGAGAGTGGGATCTGCGCACGCTCTTGGCTCAAGTCTCTTGGTTCTCCATGCTCTGGGAGCCGCACTCTTGGCTTCGCACCCTGATTGCATCCTGTTCACATATTCCTTCCACGTGGTTTTTGGTGCTCCCCTGAAGGGGCTATCTTCAGTCGTGAACTCTTGTGTGATTCCCGCTTTCTAGAGAAAGGCGTGCACTTTCTGAGACTGTATTAACCCAAACTTCTCTATCCTTCCTACATGTTACTTGAATTTACAAAAGAAACAAGAACTGAGGTAAACCATCCCAGAGACCTAACATTTCTACTGTTTGGTTACTGTGCTCGTTTGTTGGTTTTCACCCCAGCAGGCAGTGAGGTGAAAGAGAAGCCATTTGGACCTTACCGCCTTGCCATTGCCTCCCTGCTCAGTGTGCCCGGCAAACTGAGCTACTGCAGAGGAAGGAAGCTTTTAATAGTGAACTTAGCCCCACCCATTCACAGATGAAGAGTCCAGGACCCTAGTACGGAAGATGACTTCCTAGCATGGTCTGGAATGGGAGTGCCATTCTATTGAAACATTGATTACCATCTAAGCCAACAATAGCGAAACCAACAGTTAACACCTTGGCTGGCAACCAGTCCATCCGGGGTTGCCTTGAAAGAGAAGGTAGAACCTATTTGAAAAGTGCACTCTTGAAAACCCTGTAGCACACAGTCCTACTCTGACCCACATGGCATTGTCAGACAGCTACTGGTTCAACTCATGCCCAGAATGGACTGCAAAGGTAAAGTAGTCCCTGTTGCTAGTAAATCTACCTTATAGAAAGGGAGACAAACACATCCACACACATGCAGATGGCAGGATAGGTGGTGAGAGAGACGCAGCTATGAAGTTTCAGCCACTCACGGAGCAGATGCAGGCCGCTGAGTTCAATCTGCAGATGGAGAGGAGGCTTCTTGGAGGAGCCGATGCTGGACATTGATTTTGAAGGGGGATGAGTTAATCGGGGAGTGAGTGTAATGGCAAAAGAGCATTCTGAGCAAGAGGCAAAGCATAAATGTGCAGGACCAACGTGTGTCTGGGAGACAAACCAGCAGTTTTTCATCATGGGAAGGGGTTTTCCACAGAGCGCCAGAATAAAGAATGGCAGGAGATGAAATTAGATGGGCCTGTTATGCCCAGCCAAAGAGATTCACGTTATTTCTGCATATAATAGGGAGTCACTGAAGGATTAATATTTAGATGGAACATTCTGACTTCAGTTTTGAAAGTGGATGTGGGAAGGGCAGATTTCAAGAGAAAGGTGATTTCAATACATTGAATAATGATGTGGATGGCAAAGAGGGCAGCAGGAGAGAGGGGAGGGCAGATTGAAAGCACTGAAGAGGTATTGTCACTTGGTGACTAACTAGATGTGAGGGATGAGAGCAAAAAATATAGGATACTTTGGACTTCTGATTTGGGTGACTCGATGGGTGGAAGAAGTATGGATTGAGAAGATGAGACTATCAGAGAAAGGGTGGAAAGGATTAAAGATTATGCCCAGTAGGCAGCTAGAGGGCAAATGTGTGGCTCAGAGAAGAGATTTGGGGCTGGAGATTGAGGCTTGGGAGTCGCCAACATACAGGTGATATTCAAAATAATAAGAACTGCAAAGATCATCCTAAGAGAACATTTATATGAATAATAGTTGAGGTTCAAGACCTTGTTCCTGGAGATAACACCCTTAAAAAGGAAATTGAGGTGTTGTCTTAGGCTGAGTTCTCTAGAGAAGCCAAAACAACGGAGCTTATATATGTATATACATAGAGAGATTTATAGCAAGGAAAGGGCTCACATTTGTAGAGGTGGCGTGTTTTAAATCCCTGGGCTACATGTCATTCTGGAGGCTTCTCCTGACTCACGTAGTTTCAGTGGATGATGAAGTCAAGAGTGATAGGTCAGACAACCTTCTGGCTAAAGGGGCAAATTCATCCAAGGTCAGAAGGCAAGACTGCTTATGCCCAGGGTTAGCAGGCACGACAGCAGGGTATTGGTCAAATCCAAAGAATCAGAGTCAGATGAAGAGGTGATGCAACATCCAGTCACAGCAAAAACCAAGCAAGCTTTCCCATAGTATCCACCTATATTGGATGCAAACCACACCCTCAAGGATATCTCATCATGAGAGAGAATCAATATTTCTTAACTATCTAACAACTGAGAATCGTGACCCAGTCAAGTTGGCGCAAAATCTTAACTATCACTGATGTCTTCTATGAATCACTGGTGTCTTCTATGAAGACGGCAGAGATAGATTACAGAGGTGCAGGGGAATCAAAAGCAGCCGATTGCACAGAAACCAAGAGAATAAAGAGTTCATGGCCACAATACTGAATGTAGACAGGCTGATAAGATATCCAGTTTCCATCTAGTTGATTTCATTTGTGTGAGAGTAGAACTGGACTTCACAGAACTTTCAATGACTGACTTTTAAAAAACAGGTCTCCAGGTCTTTCTGCTGAGGTGAATCTAGGTCAGTGATTCCCAACCTGTGAGTCGCCACCCCTTTGGGGGTTGAACAGCCCTTTCATAGGGGTAGCCTAAGACCATCGGAAAACACATAAATATTTCACAATGTAAAATTTCATATTGTTTTGTGATCAATCACAAGGCTTTAAATATGTTGAATTACCGGTATGTTCAATTTGTAACAATGAAAATATATCCTGTATATCAAATATTTACATTATGATTCTTTTAAAAAAAAATCATTTTATTGGGGGCTCGTACAATTCCAATCACAATCCTACATACATCCATTGTGTCAAGCACATTTGTACATTTGTTGCCATCATCATTCTCAAAACATTTGTCTTCTACTTGAGCCCTTAATATTGGCTGCTCATTTTCCCCCTCCCTCTCCACTCCCCCCTCACTCATGAACTCTTCATAATTCATAAATTATTATTATTTTGTCATATGTTACACTGTCTGATGACTTCCCCCGCCCTTTCTCTGCTGTCCATCCCCCGGGGAGGAGGATATACGTAGATTCTTGTAGTCAATTTCCCCTTTCTACCCCTCATTCCCTCCACCCTCCAGGCATCGCCACTCTCACCACTGGTCCTGAAGGAGTCATCTGTCCTGGATTACCTGTGTTTCCAGTTGCTATCTGTAACAATGTACATCCTCTGGTTTAGCCAGATTTGTAAGGTAGAATTGGGGTCATGATAGTTGGGGGGGGGGTATTTAAAGACTAGAGGAAAATTTTATGTTACATCGTTGCTACCCTGTACCCTGACTAGCTCATCTCCTCCCACCCACATTTACAATGATATGACTTTTTGTTCTTTGATGCTTGATACCTGATCCCTTCCACAGTTCATGGTCACAAAGGCTGGTGTGCTTCTTCCATATGGGCTTTGTTGCTTCTGAGCTAGATGGTCGCTTGTTTATCTTCAAGCCTTTAAGCCCCCAGACGTTATATCTTTTTATAGCCGGGCACCATCAGCTTTCTTCACCACATTTGCTTATGCACACGTTTGTCTTCAGTGATCATATCAGGAAGGTGGGCACCCACTGGTATGATTTTTAGTTCTTTGATGTCTGATAACTGGTCCCTTCTTCACCTCGTGGTCAGACAGGCTGGGGTGCTTCTTCCATATGGGCTTTGATGCTTCTCAGCTAGATGGCCGCTTGTTTATCTTCAAGCCTTTAAGACCACAGATATTATATCTTTTGATAACTGGGTAACCATCAGCTTTCTTCACCACATTTGCTTATGAACACATTTTTCTTCAGCAATCGTGTCAGGAAGGTGTGCATCCTGGAACACCAATTTAATAGAACAACGTGTTTTTGCATTGAGTAAGTGCTTGAGTGGAGGCCCAATGTCCATCTGCTGCCTTAATACTAAACCTATAAATATATGTATGTAGATATGTTTCCCCACACTCTTATATAAATATATTTACATATGTACATTCCAGTCTTTAGACCTCTATGAATACCCTTTGTCACCTAGTTCTTTCCTCTGTTTGCTTTTACTTTCCTCTTGTCCCACTATCATGCTCAGCCTTCATTTGGGTTTCAGTAATTTCTCTCGGTTACATTGCCCTTGCTGAATCCCTACCAGGCCTCTTACACCCTCCTTGCCACTGATTTTGGGTCACCTGTTGTTCCCCTGTCCCTGGGTTGGTCAGCACCACCTCCTTACCCCCACCTCCCCCTCTCCCCTGTCCCCCCGGAACCATTGGTTCCATTGTTTTCTCCTCCAGACTATTCATCCAGTTTATCTTATTTAGATAGATCTGTAGAGATCATAATATGCACCACAAATCAAGCCATAGCAAGACAGGCAATGAGTGAGAACACAGCAATGACAACAAAAAAGAAAACCAAATAGCCATAGAAGAATAAATTAATTAAAAGAAAAAAATTTTAAAAAGAAAGAAAAACCTGTAAATAGATCAAGGTCTGATTTTTGATCTCTAGGTGTGTCCTTCAGTCAGATCTGATGGGGTACCATGCTCTGGCCCCAGTCTGTCCTTTGTACTCCTTCAGAGGCTCCCTGCTCTGCTCCCATGGTTGCTCTGCTGCAGTTTTAGTGGTTTGCCTCAGTGTCCCAGGGTCAGTCTGGGCCAGTCCAGACACTGAGTCTCCAGTGTTGTCCCCCTTAGGGCCCTGGGCCATCAAGGGATGGCATGTCTCGTAATGTGATCAGCCATATTGTCCACTCTGTGCATTGGCTGTTCAGAGCGTGGATATCATCCTCCAGGTCTGGTGGGCCAGGATGTGCTCCACTCTCTCTTCCTCCCCATTCATTTGCTCCCATTGGCTCTGATCAGACATGCCACTCTCCCCTAGCTGCAGCTTCAGTACTGTCCTCTCAAGTAAATTCTTCTGGGGGGAGGGGCAGTTGTCCATGTAGCTGATATGGGGGCCGAGTCCTCATGCCCCTTCACTGGCTCCCCACTCCTTGCCAGCACGCTGCATTCATCTGGCATTGGCTTTAAATCTGGTCCCTCTTTCCCTGTAGAGACACAAACAATACCCTCCCCTTAGGTGGGTCAGTGCTCTGTTCCCACACTACACATCTTTTTTCTTTCTTTCCCTTTTCCTCCCTCCCCGCCCCCTTTTTCGTTAGCTACCATATGTACCCCTGGATTTGGTCTGGCCCCTGCCATACTACTTGGGCCTCACCCCGGGAGTGTTTGTATACAGTAGCCTTTTCCCTGTGCCCCTTTTGCATTTACCTTTCTGTTCTTTCTTTCTTTATATATATATGACTCATGTTATACTTGTCCGTTTGTGCTTGATTTACTTCACTTAGCATAATTTCCTCCAGTTCTTTCCATGCGGCAATATGCTTCATGCGTTCATCACTGCTTTTTAGTGATGCATAGTACTCCATTGTATGTATGCACCACAGTTTTTTAATCCATTCGTCTGTTGATGGAAATTTGGGTTGTTTCCAACTCCTTGTGAGTGTGAACTGTGCCACAATGAACATTGGAGCACAGATGCCTGGCCGTGGTTTGTTTCTTGCCTCTTCTGGGTATATGCCCAGTAGGGGGATTGCTGGGTTGTATGGTAGCTCAATTTCCATCTGTTTGAGAAACTGCCAAATCAATTTCCATGGTGGCTGTACACACCTACAAGTCCACCAGCAGTGGATGAGAGTTCCTATCTCACCACAGCCCCTTCACCACTTGTTGCTTTCTGATTTTATGAATTGGGCTATCTTTGAGCATGTTAGGTAATATCTCATAGTTGTTTTGATTTGCATTTCTCTTATGGTTAATGATCAGGAACATTTTCTCATATGTTTATTGGCCATTCGGATTTCAGACTCTGTGAAACTTCTGTTCAGGTCCTTTGCCCACCTCCTCAGTGGGCAATTAGTTTTTCTCTTATTGTAAGTTTGCAAAGTATTGTAGATTTTAGTAATAAGGCCTTTGTCTGATGTGTCATTGCTAAAGATGCTTTCCCAGTCGGTGGACTCTCTTATTACTCACTTGGTGAATTCTCTCAATGTACACAGGTGTCTTATCTTCAGTTTATCTCACTTGTCTATTTGTGACTCCTCTGTATTTATATCCTTCCCTATTTCTGATAGCCTATGTATTCCCTGTGCCAAGGTTCTCAGGTTTGTCCCAATTCCCTCATTAATGGCCCTAATTGT